>NW_026261588.1:4438087-4783685 GCF_900747795.2 Erpetoichthys calabaricus | reverse complement strand
TGCGAAGAAAGTTATTGTTTCTAATGTTCCACCCTTTTTAAACAATGAAATTTTAGTAAGGGAATTGAAATGTTATGGGCAGATAATGTCTGATATAGTATTGATCCACACTGGCATGCAAGATGCAGGAATTAAAACATGTGGTCTCCTTTCGGAGACAAGTTTATATGATTTAAATAACATGAATGAGGAAATAAACGTGGCGCTCAGGTTTAAGGTAGAGGGCGATGATTATGTAGTATTTTGTCACTTCAGATACAATGAAATGCTTTAACTGTGGCAGAGCTGGACACAAGGCGGCACAGTGCAAACATGAGCCCGGGTGCTGCCTGGCGGCTCGCTCCGATTAAGGAGAACAATGACGGGATTAACGATGAAAACTGCGAGTCTGATATGAAAGTGAGGTGGACAATATGGAGGATGATGTGTCTGAGTGTAATGATCGGTTGGAGGGTGCGGGTGTTGTGTGTGATCGGCCTGCAAGCTTTCTGTCTGTAGACGCTCCAGAGAAGAGCGCGCTTCTTGTTGCCAATGAATGCCGGCTGAAGCCGACAGTGCAGTGTGTAAAGTAAGCACAGAGCCTGAGACCAGTAGCAGTGAGGGGACGACATTGAACGCTCTTTCCGAGGGAGCTGCGCCAGTCGCCACTGCTGTGAACGAGTCTCAGGTAACCGATGAAGCTGCACAAGTTCAGGCCGCTGAGGAACGCACTGCTGACGAAACGAGCTCGGCGCAAGTCGTGGAAAGGCAGATGAGTGAGAGGCCGATGGACGAGGTGTGTGCCGTGGAGAGTGGGAGTGCAAGTGTGAGCGAGAGGGATGAGAGTTTCAAAGTGCCCCGTCATAAGCGAAAGAATAAATTGGAGAATACGAAGTCTGCAAAGAAAAGCCTTGTGTCCAGCGAGCCATCCAGTGAACGCAGCCACTTGTTTAAAAGTTACAGTGACTGTGATGTGGGCGACAGGGAGGATGAGGGCAGTGACACTGACGCCTCCGTGAGAAGCGAGTCCTCATCAAGGTATACACTCGGAGGTGGATACAGCACCGCAAGTATTCGGTATTTCTTGGAATTTATTGAGGGCAAGAGAGGAGTTAAAGTGGAGGAGCACTTCCCAGATGTTCAGCTCTTCCTGGTGTCAGCACAGAGGGTGATGCGCAATGCCGTACAGCTTGGTATGGACCAGAAAGAGTCCGTGAGATTAAAGAATCTGATCAGTAGGGTTAGGAAATCACTGCTTTAATCATGATGGAGGTAGTTCTACGCTGCTTTTATTCGTTTGTGTTGTGTAATTATTGGTCACTCCCTTGTGCTTTGTATTAATGGACTCTTTACATATTGGGAGTCTAAATGTAAATGGGTGTAGGGGAGACGCAAAAAGGGCTGCTGTTTTTTGATTATTTAGGGCAAAAAGGCCTTCACATAGCACTACTTCAGGAAACGCACACCGATATTAGGAATCAGTCGGACTGGCTACGTGAATGGGGGGGTCAGGCTGTGCTTAGTCACGGATCCCATGTCAGTGCTAGGGTAGCTGTGCTGATTTCCAAAACTGTAAATTTACAGATCACTAATATTAGTGAGGTGGTGGCTGGGCGCCTGCTGGTGGTGCAGATTAAAGATGGCGATCAGGACCTCGTGTTCATTAATTCCTATGCACCAACAAATGGGCGCGAGAGGATCTGTTTCTTTGATTCATGAGAAAGGTGGTGGAATCGTATATTAATGGGGAAATCCTACTGGGAGGGGATTTTAATTGTACAGAAAATGCTCAACTGGATCGAAATGGTACTGAGCCTCATCCAGCTTCTGTCAGAGTATTACATACTTTATTACAGCAGTCTGATCTGGTGGATGTATGGCGGAATAATTTTCCTACAGATAGACAATACACCTGGGTAAAAGGGGGGGGGGCGGGGGTGGCCGCATTTCAATGGCACGGTTAGACAGGTTTTGCTGTTCTCGGCATCTTCTGACTACAATCACCACTACTTATATCTGTCCTTTCGGTCTTTCTGATCACTCGCTAGTAACATTAAAGCTCACCTTTTCTAAAAAACTTTTATTCAAGTCTTTCTGGCAATTCAATGTTTCCCTGTTGGATGATTCGAACTTCCTTCAGTGCTTTGAATTTTTTCTGGCAGCAATGGACCCTCACTAAATCCAAATTCACTTCCCTCAAACAATGGTGGGATATCTCAAAAGTACAGATTAAGGCTTTTTGCCAACAATATACCAAGCAAGTGACGAAGAGGAACGTGGACCATATGAAAAGCCTGGAGGAGGACATCACTGAACTACAGGCTACTCTTCAAAAAACTTTTGATAAGGATACCTTTGAAATTTTAACAGCAAAAAAACATTCACTGTCTCAGCTTCTGGAGTTGCAGGCTGAGGGAGCTTTAGTGAGGTCTCGCTTCCAGAATCTGAATCACCTGGATGCACCCACAAGGTTTTTTTTTAGTCTTGAAAAGAAGGAAGCACAGAGCAAGACAATCCATATGCTCCGTGACACCAACGGTCAAGAACTGTGGACTACAGGGGAGATAAGAGACTTTGCTGTATCGTTTTACAAGAATTTATTCAAGGAGGAAAGCATCGATGAGGCTGCAATGTCTGAGTTCTTGGAAGGTATGCCATCAATTTCGGAAAAGTTAAAATTACATCTGGACACCGAGATTAATCTGCAGGAACTCTCCGACTCGCTGTCTAATTTAAATGTTGGAAAGACTCTGGGGATTGACGGGATTCCAACAGAATTCTATAAGCAGTTTTGGCATCTGTTGGGACCAGACATGCTTACAGTGTTTCTGGAGAGCATTACGGTTGGTGAATTACCACTGAGCTGCAGAAGAGCCGTCATCGTTCTGCTACCAAAAACAGGGGACTTGTGTCAAATCAAAAACTGGCGTCCCGTGAGCCTATTGTGTACAGACTACAAAATCGTTTCAAGGGCCTTGGCCAACCGCCTGAGGAATGTAATGGACTCCATAATTCACCCGTGTCAATCATACTGTGTGCCAGACCGGTCAATTCATGACAATATATTTGTATTGCGGGATGTTATCTCAGCATGTAATCTGTGTGGGGTTGATTTGGGGATTCTGTCCCTAGACCAGGAAAAGGCTTTCGATCGAGTAGATCACCGATATTTGTTTAATACATTGAAAAGTTTTGGTTTTGGGGACAGTTTTATAAATATGATAAGGCTGTTATATACTAATATTTTTGGTGTTTTAAAAGTCAACGGTTCGTTGAGTGCCCCGTTCTCAGTAAAAAGAGGAATTCGACAGGGCTGTGCTTTATCTGGAATGCTATATACTTTGTCAATTGAACCATTTTTACGTCAGATAAGTCGTAGACTGCAGGGTGTGGGTTTTCCTATGTGCCCAACTGTTAATTTTAAATATTTGGCCTATGCTGATGATGTTGTCATCTTTGTCACATCAAACGATGACATTAAAATGTTAATTTCATGTCAACAAGTATTTGAGAAAATATCGTCAGCAAGAATCAACTGGGCCAAAAGTACCGCTTTTTTGGTTGGCTCCTGGACAGCATGTTCACCACCAGTTCTGCCCTTAGAAATGAGGTGGGACAGAAGGTGTTTTCGATATCTCGGGGTGGTGATGGGTGCTGAGGGGGTGGATAACAGTAATTGGGAAGGATTTTTAGATAAAGTAACTATGAGACTGAACAAATGGAAGTGGATTGTGTCTAAGCTGTCTTACAGGGGATGTGTGATTGTAATTAACAATTTGATAGCCTCTATGCTCTTGCACAAACTTGTGAGTGGGGACCCTCCTCCTGGGCTTTTACACAGAATCCAGAAACTTCTGGTTGATTTTTTTGGGGGGGGGCCTACACTGGATTAAACAAAGTGTACTGTTTTTACCTTTGGAAGAGGGTGGTCAGGGGCTCATTGATGTTGTCTCTAAAGTTGCACAATTTCGACTTCAGGTTCTGCAGAAGGTTTTTTTTGTTTCTCACCCTCTGAGTTGGAGAGAGATGGCGATGGGTTTCTTCTGCCGAGTGGGAGGCTTTGGTTTTGATAGACAACTTCTGGTGCTGAACATTCACAAAATGGACCTGTCCAGCCTACCCCATTTTTACAAGGGAGTCTTATTAACGTGGCACTTTGTCTTTAAAAGAAACTTTGCTACATCTGGTTGGTTGGCTGATGAGCCTTTAGTTTTCAACTCTGTTTTTTCATGTCCTCTGTTGTTAAGCGATAGTTTTGTTAAAATACTCATCACACATGAAATACTTACACTGTCCCAAATTTATGATGACAGCAAGAAGTCCTTTATTGACCCAGCAGTGCTATCTTCAATACTGGAGGTCAAGTCAGTCAGAATGCTTCAGAGTTTTTATCATTCATGGCCAAAGATTATCATCAGCTGAACAACTCGATCAGAGCAGTGAACACGGAGATGGAGGTCTGCCCTGCTGTTGATCTGTCCTCACTCACCGATAATACGATCGTGACATTCCATAAAGGGGAAGTCGTGAGTTTTAAGTCTCTGTCAAAGGGGGACCTTTATAAATATTGTGTTAAAACTGTACACTTTGCAGCACTAAATACAGCATGTGACACACCATGGAAAGAATATCTGGGGGTGGAAGGTGGGAGTGCACCTGCTTGGAGGGAGATATATAAGCCCCTGAATAAGAAAAGAACAGCAGACTTACAATGGAGAATTCTGCATGGGATTGTTGCTACCAATTCCTTTTTAAAAATAATTGAGCAGAAAGAGGATGATACTTGTGTATTTTGTGGACAAAAAGAAACTATATTCCACTTATTCTTGCAATGTATGAGACTTAGTTTTTTTTTTTCATTTTTTTAGTGAAATATGTAGTAGGTTAATGGGGAAATTTAACAATATCATGTTCATTTATGGAACAAAATATAATAAGGAAAATCGTCAAAAAGTTCAGCTATTAAACTATTTATTGGGTGAAGCAAAATTAGCAATTTTAAAGAGTAGAAATAATAAACAATCTGGGACAGGGGCTACTGATGCTGTGATGATTTTCAAGATAAATGTACGCTCCAGAATAATAATGGAATATACGTATTATAAATTGATGAATACATTAGATTTGTTTAAAAATGTGTGGGGGATTAAAGGGGTGCTTTGCTCAATTGATGATGGAGAACTAAAAATGAATGTATGAGACATTATTGAAGTTCACCTTCTTGTGTTTTCTTATAATGATGTAAAATAGATGAACTAATCGAACGGTGTAACATCATAATGTTTCTGTTGAAGTTATGATTTGGGACTTTTAAGTGCTTGTTTGATACGGGCTCAGGGGGTTTAAATTGTAAATTAGAAGAATGGAAAAGTTTTTTGGGTCATTTCAAATTAATATAAGAAATAGTATATCAAATACGGACTGCAAGGGAATTGATTCTCATTTGATGTAGCAGCCTGTAAAATATTGGTTATATGTTACCTATTATATTAAATTTGATTTATTGCTATTTGATCAATAAAGGTCTTTTTAAAAATAAAAAAATATCTATCTATCTATCTATCTATCTATCTATCTATCTATCTATCTATCTATCTATCTATCTATCTATCTAATCGTAGATTGCTGAGGCCCACCTTGAGTTACCGTGAAACACGTGGTGTTCGTGTAGCTGACTCACAATTAATTGTAAAACACTTTTATTCAAGCAGAGTTTACTCAGCTAAATCATGGAATACCATAGAGAAGTTTTAAAAAATCATGTATCACAATACACAGCACATACTTTATAAAACCCCATACACACGAATCACAACACATAAAGCCACAGGAACACGTAACACATACCAAGAACCTCAACCTTCCTCTTTATTGCATCAGAAATCCAGTCCCTGAAAATACAGAAGATCAAAATATGCAAAACAAACAAAAATATGCAAAACAAATTGAACCCAAATGAATTAAATACACAATGTCAATGCAGGTAAGTTAGATCTTTCCCACAGATACACAGTCCCTTAAGGCCCACCTGTATAACTGCTCCAGTTAGCCCACTGCCTATGGTATCTGACAATCTGCCTTCAGGATTAATTCAAGATGCCAGTTGTGTTGTAAGCCTTCTGCCTCTCATTTTCCCTTTTTTGACTAAAACAATATTTATTTTTAAACATGCCATTCAATCACAGGATGTTCTCTGGTGGCCCTGACATGGCAAGATGGATCTTGCAACGTAGGCAATAGAATTTATCAGGGTACAAGTTATTCAGCAAGTGGTGCAGAGAAATAAAAATAAAATACCACACTTTTACTTATGTAGATTTGTTACAATTTGAAGATTCTCTGCTGACTTTGACACAATAAAGGCCAATCTGTCCAGTGAATCACCAACATGAACAGACAACAAGAGGACAAACTACAAGTGACCTCTGCACCAATCCCCTGGAAGGCCAATGATCTGCTTGCAGATTTCAAAGCAAAATTAAAGATTCTCAGTCACAAATCTCAAACACGTGTCAAAACACAGCTGATCAAACAAGCCCTAACAGAATCTTTGCCAAATCAAACAAGAAGCACCTAGCAATGTATTCCTAACCTAGGAGAGAGGGCACACTGGGCCGCCATCTTAAAGAAGGCCATTAAATGATGTCACATGGTAGCAATAACATCATAACCGTAACCAATATGGCTGTCACAATTACGAAAATCACATAAAATGGTAATGTTTGCTAAAAAAGCCCAATTAAATCCTCTATGATCCAATGTTGTATAACAAGAAAATGTGAAAACTGCCAAGAGGTGAACACTTTTCAAAGGCACATCTTTAAATATGTTTAAAAAAAAAAGTTAAAAGGGTTAGAAGTTTATTCAGCGATACACAGACCAACACACCAAAAAACAAAAAAATATGGCCTGAAAAAGACAAAAATGGGTCGGAGAAAATCAAAATAAAATCAAATCCTAACAACCAGCAGCACAGAATACAAGAGCAGAAATTTCCTTAAATGAAACAAGAAAAAATAAAATCTAAGTTTATGGCAGCAGTAAACAAAGTGAAAATCCTGAGATAAAACTCAGTCTGACTTGATGCAGATGTCAAGAACACGCTGGAGTTGTTTGAGATTTAGAATTCAATTTTCTATCACACATTGGCTTTTAGAGTTAATGCACTGCTATCAGGACTGACAAGAAACAGTAAAATAAAGAAACAGCGAGCATGGCAGCCGAGAGCAGCGACGAAACATGAAAATGAGAATTTCACTCTGCTGTGTACGTGCGGGCGGCACGGTGGCGCAGTGGTAGCGCTGCTGCCTCGCAGTTAGGAGACCCGGGTTCGCTTCCCGGGTCCTCCCTGTGTGGAGTTTGCATGTTCTCCCCGTGTCTGCGTGGGTTTCCTCCCACAGTCCAAAGACATGCAGGTTAGGTGGATTGGTGATTCTAAATTGGCCCTAGTGTGTGCTTGGTGTGTGGGTGTGTTTGTGTGTGTCCTGCGGTGGGTTGGCACCCTGCCCGGGATTGGTTCCCTGCCTTGTGCCCAGTGTTGGCTGGGATTGGCTCCAGCAGCCCCTCGTGACCCTGTGTTCGGATTCAGCGGGTTGGAAAATGGATGGATGGATGGGTATACATGCGACATGCACTTACACTAAACACAACTAAACAAACAGAGCAAGGGTTTTTACATTTTACATGTGTAATAACTTTCATTTTTCTTTTTGCTGTTTGTAAAGCACACAAATAGATGTGACACTGCGCTACAGAAAGAAATGAATGTCGATGTTGTTTAAGACCTCCAGGCCAGGCAACTCCGTCCTGCTCTGCCAGCTCAGTATAATTTAACGTCTTTGTTACCAACAATCAAGTACGAGATTCTGAAAGTCACCTGCTGCCTCTCCAGTGTCCTGCTTGACCAGAATATCACAAGTTACTCTGAGCAGTTTATTAGTTTTATTCTCCTTACCTGTTTATGTCTCTGATTGTCCTGTGAACTGACGATGTGACTTTATTCAATATGCCGCTGCGGCCCCTCGACTTCAGCAGGCGTTGTCAGTTGTGAGGCCAAACCTGAGACTGCAGCAGGACTCGGTGTGTCTAATGTCTCTGGCTGCTCTTCTACATTACAGCAAAGTCTAAAGCAGCAAGTGCGGTCTTGTTATTAAAGCAATATAAATAAACAGGAATGCAGTCTGGCGAGTCTTCATCAGTCAAGGGGCCACTTTACCACCCGGTGCTCCTTACTAACAGATGCTAACAGACATGATTACAATACTGGCATGTGGGCCTTTCTTCAGATTACAGACGCACACAGAGTGGTGGCCACAGTGGCTCAGCGTCTGTCTCTTTACCCTCACTGGTCCATTTTCTGCCATTCATTGCTTCTGAGCACACACATTAAAAAAGGAGGGATGAGTGACATGCTTTGTTCAAACTACAGTAAGTAGCTTATTTCTTATTGAAATTTATTATTTTTCAGTGAGTCATAAATTGCCAAGAATTTCTTAGGACCTGTCAGTACAGGTCTGGGTTTGCTGTGTTCACAGTTCAATACAGTTATTATTTTATCATTAATAAGTGTCTGCTTGAAGTGTCCTAAATTGTGATTAATTATTATTGTTATTTTTTTTTTCTGATTGTAGTTTTTCATGAATGCCACTGTGTTGTTAAGGACAACTGCACCATTGTTAAACCACCGTGTACAACCTTACGTTTGATACCAAAAACACCCCATTCACACTGCAGCTCCAGTCCCATTTTTTCACTCTTATGTGACAACAATCTGATTTCTAGAGAAGTATAATTAGCAAAAAGTGTAATGGAATTAAAAACTTTTCAGCAGTATTTCCTCTATTCTCTTAACGACTGTTTTGCATCCAAACCGTCCACATCGCTCTCAGCGTTCTTTGGCCACATCTTATTATTCACTCAAACCCACAGCTCTGCTCTTTTGTTTCTTGGTCCACTTCATTGCCATCTTGAGCTGACAAATTCATTCACGTCCTACACTGAAATGATGTGAAGTCGAGCAGCAACCAGCATCTTTTCGTCTGACAGAATTTCTTTAATCATTTTGTGCATGTGGGGCACATTCAGAATATACAGATTTGGATCATTCACTAACTTTATCTGAGGAGTCAAAATAAATCAATAAAATAAAATACAAGACAGGAGAAAGGAAATCAGGTGTGGAGCATGGACAGGGTTCATGCCTGGCCCGGACATCCCTTATACTTGTATTCCGGGGGAGCAGCCATGGACTCCTCAATACCTTCCCCCGGGACGCTTGGTGGAAGCCTCCCTGGTTGATGCCTCAGTTTCCCACAGGGTTTCATGGGAGATTGAGTTCTTCCCAACCCTGTGGGGACCTGGGATGGCCACCAGGGGGCGAGACAGAGATGGTTAAGCCCAGCTGGTCTAATCATGGGCCCCATATGGGAATGCAATTGGGTAAAGGTGAACAAGCACCAAGAGCACTCCCAGAAGGGCCATAAAAAAGGCCAGCAACCACCACTCAGCTCAGGGCCAGAATCGGGAGGAAGAGGACGAGGTGCCTGAGAGGAGTGGTGTTGCCAAAGGAAGGATTGCTGACACTATTAAAGAGGTACTTTGGGACTGTGTTATACCTGTGGGGTTCACGAGGAAGACGTGCCCCACGGCTGAAGAGAAAATAAAGAGTTGTTTAATTTATACGTGTCTCAGTGCGAGTCTGTGCCGGGTCGGACGCGTATATAGCGCCTTTATTCACACAGGTTAGTTACTTTTTTGCTGCAGTGTGAACATAACCTTAACTTGTGTTTCTTCAAGAAACTTATGACAACATCAGCTTGAGAAAATTTTAAATGTATGGAAATTCAAAATATCAATGTTAAATCAGAGTCCTATTGTAAATGCTTTTCATCGGGGAGGGGTGCCCACTTCCATTAATAGGTGGGATGTTATATCTGAAGGTAATAATATTGCACTGACCAAAGGAGAAAGATGGAGGAGGTTTAAAGTAATAAACTAACAGGTTCTTGTTGCTGAGTACACATTACACCGTAAGTGTAATACTATCAGCTTCCTATTGGCTCCCAAATACCCATAATTCCTTATTACTGCGGAACTCTCAATAGTTCAACAGACTTACAATATGCTGCATATTCATTCCCCCCCCCCCCTTAAAAATGTGGGTAACATATTAACAAACTGCATCTGCTATCTAAGAAGAGGAATATCACGATGTTGGCAATGCAGTTCACATTCTAACAAACGGGAGACAGTAAACCTCCTCTACATCCCGCGAACACAGAGGTTTTATTCTTCCCCAAAAGTCCAGGCCCTCATACAATGCCTCTTCTTGCTTCAGGCCGCCTCCACTCCTCTCCACCAAGACTTTGTCCTCTGCACTCCTGACTCCAGCCTCCGAATGGAGGAAGGCAGCCCCTTTAATCCCTACCCGGACGTGCTCCAGGTGCCTCCCGATAATCTTACGCCAGCGCTCCCCAGTGTGGCGGAAGTACCGGCCGCGCACTCCGGGTGTCCCTGGTCTTCTTCCCCCCAGCACTTCCAGGTGTGGCGGAAGTGTTGAGGGCCAGGGCTCCTCAGGCATTGGGGTGCCCCCCTGGCAGTGACCACGGGCCCCTATAGGGTTGAGCTTCTAAGCTTTGTTCCCATTTTCCCCAAAGCCACCAGGGCAGTCACCCCCTCGTAGTCTGGAGGAGGCTCAAGCCCTTCTCCAGTCCTCCTGGGCGTCCCGGCTGTACTGTGCAAAAGTTTTAGGCAGGTGTGAAAAAATGCTGTAATCAAAGAATGCTTTCCAAAATGGAAGTGTTAATCATTTATTTTCAGCAATCAACAAAATGCAGTGAATGAACAAAAGAGAAATCTAAATCAAATCAATATTTGGTGTGACCACCCTTTGCCTTCAAAACAGTAGTAATTCTTCTAGGTACACTTGCACACAGTTTTTGAAGGAACTCGGCTGGTAGGTTGTTCCAAACATCTTGGAGAACTAACCACAGATCTTCTATGGATGTAGGCTTCCTCACATCCTTCTCTCTTCATGTAATCCCAGACACACTCGTTGATGTTGAGATCAGGGCTCTGTGGGGGCCATACTATCACTTCCAGGACTTCTTGTTCTGCTTTACTGAAGATAGTTCTTAATGACTTTGGGGTCGTTGTACTGCTGCAGAATAAATTTGGGGCCAATCATACGCCTCCCTGATGGTATTGCATGATGGATAAGTATCTGCCTGTATTTCTCAGCATTGAGAACACCATTAATCCTGACCAAATCTCCAACTCCATTTGCAGAAATGCAGCCCCAAACGTTCAAGGAACCTCCACCATGCTTCACTGTTGCCTGCAGACACTCATTATTGTACCGCTCTCCAGCCCTTCCACGAACAAACTTCCTTCTGCTACAGCCAAATATTTCAAATTTTGACTCATCAGTCCAGAGCACCTGCTGCCATTTTTCTGCACCCCAGTTCCTATGTTTTCGTGCATACTTGAGTCGCTTGGCCTTGTTTCCACGTCGGTGGCTGCAACTCTTCCATGAAGACCACTTCTGGCCAGACTTCTCTGGACAGTAGATGGGTGTACCTGGGTCCCACTGGTTTCTGCCAGTTCTGAGCTGATAGCACTGCTGGACATCTTCCGATTTCGAAGGGTAATAAGCTTGATGTGTGTGTCTTCTGCTGCACTAAGTTTCCTTGGCCGACCACTGTGTCTACGATCCTCAATGTTGCCCGTTTCTTTGTGCTTCTTCAAAAGAGCTTGAACAGCACATCTTGAAACCCCAGTCTGCTTTGAAATCTTTGTCTGGGAGAGACCTTGCTGATGCAGTAGAACTACCTTGTATCTTGTTGCTGTGCTCAATCTTGCCATGACATGAAACTGTCTTCCACAACCTCACCTTGGTAGCAGACTTTGGCTGTTCCTCACCCAGTTTGAAGCTGTTTCTGTTTCAGTTAATGACTGTGTTTCAACCTACGTGTGACATTGATGATCATCAGCACCTGTTTGGTAGAATTGGTTGATCAGACACCTGACTAGAACCCTACAAAGTCCCTGACTTTGTGCAAGTGTACCTATAAGAATTGATGCTGGTTTGAAGGCAAAAGGTAGGAACACCAAATATTGATTTGATTTAGATTTCTCTTTTGTTCGCTCACTTTGCATTTTGTAAATTGATAACAATAAACCATCATTATTTATATTTCTGAAAGCATTTTTTGTTTACAGCATTTTTTCACACCTGCCTAAAACTTTTGCACAGTACTGTGTATATACAGTATATCCATATTACTAACCGAGAATAAGCCGGATATGGACGCTGGGACACGGCGATGGGACCATGAGACGTACTGCGCAGGCGTGTGTCTCATAAATCCGCAAGCAAAGTCGTATCCACCGCAAACGAAGGAGTCACGGACCAAGAACGAAAGAGCCCAACTAACGTGAATGAGAAATGAAGCAACAACGCGCCCATAGCTAACACTAACGACACAACCACACAAAAAAGAGGATTCTGCGCTGCACCCCAGAGTCAAACGTGAGAGGCTACGGAGGCCCCACAGGTCCACAAAGATACTACAGAAGGCGCAGGCGTCACCGCCATAATGTGAGTGGCACTACTGCGGAGTGAAGTTAGGAATAATGTGCTGCTTGGGATTGTACAAACCGCTGAACGCTTTACACCAAATTGAAACACAATACAGCTCAACGATTCAAACACGAGCCCACCTGGATAAGATCAATGAACGCAGGCGCCTACAACGCGCGTCTGAAACTGCGGAAGCAAAGCAGGCACGGGTTCAAACCAAACGACCTCGACTGACGGATATACAAACACGAGCCCACCTGGATAAAATCAATGAACGCAGACGCCTACAACGCACGTCTGAATTGCCGCGGGCAAAGCGGGCACGGCTCCAAAACGAACGAGCTCGACTAATGTATTTCAGGATACCCAACGACCGGGGGTAGGCGAGCGAAGCGAGCAGGGGGCGGAGCCCCCTTGTATATATATATTGTAGAAAACTAGCCCCGGACACAGACAGACACAGACTCAGTATGTCCAAAATAACACGTTTATTTCTCCCTTCTTACTCAGCACAAACACAGTGCACAAATCAGCACAGTACTCAGTCCTTCTTTCCCTCTGCCGCCTCTACTCCTCTCCTCCTGAGCTTTGTCCACCGTCCACCCGACTCTGGCTTCTCAAATGGAGCAAGGCGGCCTCCTTTATAGTGTGCCGGAAGTGCTCCAGGCGTCTCCCGATTGACATCCGGCAGCACTTCCGGTTGTGGCAGAAGTGCTGCATAGGATCTCCTCTCCTCTTCTGGCAGCGGAAGTGCTGCAGGCCCAGACTCTGGAGCTGTCCAGGTGCACCCTGGTGGTGGCCATGGACCCCCACCGGGTTGAGCTTCTGAGCTCCAATTCCATGGCCCCGATGTAAACCAAGGGGGCTGCCTTCTCATGTCCCGGGGGAGGTACTGCTGGAAGTATGCCCATTCCCCTGGTCTTCTCTTCAAAAGGGTGTCCTGTCCGGGCAAGATCCCTGACCATCCATCACAATATATATGTATATATTTTTTTGCTTTTAAAACTGATTTTTGTAAAAGAAGTCTTTTGGCCACCCTTGAACAAGTGACTCAGTCTTTAACAGTTTGCACCAATGGTCACACAGAGCACATCTTATGTGCTTAGCAGCCCATAACAAAACTAGGCACACTGAATTGCAGCATCCATGATGTCAACAACATTAGTGTCCATCTCATCATAAATATAATTTGGTGGTTCTTAAAATTTGCGTGCAAATGCAACCTTTCAATCTGTAAAATCTCTCAAATGTTACTCTATTACAGCCAGTAAAACACTAACAGATGAACACAGCAGGACATCCTCAAACAGCACATACAATCAGTGGTTCAGCTCTACCAGGAAATGTCATCACCACTGACATTCCTCATTTTTCTGGAGTGGTTGAGGTCATTTCCACAGTTTACTTCTTGTCATAAGCTCGATCCAGCTGCTCTACATAATACGTTGTATCCATCTTCCATCTCTAATCCATTGTGCTCCTCTTTCAGCATTCTACAGGATGTAATGGTGTGCAGGGCTGTTGTTTTCATGTCTAAACTGTGAATTCTTGGAATGTTGATATTTATTCCGTCCTCCAGTAAGCACTCTGTTACTGTGAACATGAGGTGATATGCCATGAAGTTCACTCAGTGAGTCAGCCTGACCCAAATCAACAAGCCGGTTTATTTCAGCCTGTTTCGGTTCCATTAAAGAGTACTGGGGCAAGCAGTCCTGGGTAATCGAGGCAACTGAGCATCATCTTATAGAGAGGCTGCTGCTTCACCACCTGAAGCCACAGGTTCAACACGCCCTCGACCCTCTGCAGTTTGCATATCAGGAGAAGGTGGGAGCGGAGGATGTCATCATCTACACGCCACACTGATCCCTCTCTCACTTGGACAGAGGCAGTGGTGCTGTAAGAATTATGTTTCTGGACTTCTCTAGCGCCTTCAGCACCATCCAACCTCTGCTCCTTAGGGACAAGCTGACAGAGATGGGAGTAGATTCATACCTGGTGGCATGGATCGAGGACTATCTTACTATCTCGGGAACTGCAGGTCTGACATTGTGGTCAGCAACACAGGAGCGCCACAGGGGACTGTACTTTCTCCGGTCCTGTTCAGCCTATATACATTGGACTTCCAATACAACTCGGAGTCCTGCCACGTGCAAAAGTTTGCTGATGACACTGCTATCGTGGGCTGCATCAGGAATGGGCTGGAGGAGGAGTATAGGGACCTAATCAATGACTTTGTTAAATGGCGCGACTCAAACCACCTACACCTGAACACCAGCAAAACCAAGGAGCTGGTGGTGGATTTTAGGAGGCCCAGACCCCTCATGGACCCCGTGATCATCAGAGGTGACTGTGTGCAGAGGGTACAGACCTATAAATACCTGGGAGTTCAGCTGGATGATAAATTAGACTGGACTGCCAATACTGATGCGCTGTGCAAGAAAGGACAGAGCCGACTATACTTCCTTAGAAGACTGGCGTCCTTCAACATCTGCAATAAGATGCTGCAGATGTTCTATCAGACAGTTGTGGCGAGCGCCCTCTTCTACGCGGTGGTGTGCTGGGGAGGCAGCATAAAGAAGAAAGACACCTCACACCTGGACAAACTGGTGAGGAAGGCAGGCTCTATTGTTGGAATGGAGCTGGACAGTTTGACATCTGTGGCAGAGCGACGGGCGCTGAGCAGACTCCTGTCAATTATGGAGAATCTACTGCATCCACTAAATAGTATCATCTCCAGACAGAAGAGCAGCTTCAGCGACAGACTGCTGTCACCGTCCTGCTCCACTGACAGACTGAGAAGATCATTCCTCCATCACACTATGCGACTCTTCAATTCCACCCGGGGGGGTAAACGGTAACATTATAAAAAGTTATTGTCTGTTTTTACCTGCATTATTATCACTCTTTAATTTAATATTGTTTTTTATATCAGTATGCTGCTGCTGGAGAATGTGAATTTCCCCTTGGGATTAATAAAGTATCTATCTATCTATCTATCTATCTATCTATCTATCTATCTATCTATCTATCTATCTATCTATCTATCTATCTATCTATCTATCTATCTATCTATCTATCTATCTATCTATCTATCTATAAGCTGTTATGTTATGTTGTTGTATTGCTATTCACAGTTCATTTCATTTTCCACTGGTTATCCAAAACTGGGTCACGGGGGCAACAGTCTTAGAAGTTATGCCCAAATGTCCCTTTCACCAGCCACACTTGCCTACTCAAGGCCTTCTTTGGCCATCCGGAAGATATAATCCTCCCAGCGAGCACTGGGTCTTCCCCAGAATGTCCTCCCAGCTGGTCATTCCTGTAAAACCTCCACAGGAAGGCATCCAGGAGGTATCTGTATCAGATGCCCAAACCACCTCAATTGGAACCTCTCAATGCGAAGGGGTTAGAGGCTCTTCTCCAAGCCTCTCCCAGATGTTTGCGCTTCTCACCCTGTCTTGAAGGAAGAGCACAGCTGCCTCGTGGAAAAGGCTCATTTCAGCTTCTTGCTCCCACAATCTCATTTTTTCAGTCATCCAAAACTCATGACCATAGATGAGAGTAGGGACATAGATTGACTGGTAAATCAAGAGCTTTGCTTTGTGACTCAGCTTCTTCTTTACTACTACAGATCGGTATAGCAACCACAAAACTGCATTGACCATGACCATGGCCTCAGATTTGGAGGTTCTGATCCTCATCCCTCACCATTCACACTCAGTCACAAGTCTTCCAAATGCGTGTTGAAGTTTGAAGCTCGATGAAGCCAACAGGACCACGTCTACAAAAGCAGTGACACAATTCTAAGGCCACCGAACTGGACCCCATGCCATGCTCGCTTGGTTTAGTTCTTACTTATCAAATCGATTCCAATATGTACAGAAATGTGCTGACAGTACTCCATCATTATACACAGAAGTTCAATATGGTGTCCCGCAGGGCTCAGTACTGGGACCTTTACTGTTTTCACTGTACATGCTTCCACTGGGATCTATCATTAGGAAACATAATGTTAATTTTCACTCGTATGCAGATGACACCCAGTTATACCTTTCATTTAAATCAAATGAAGTTTCTCCAAGGTGGTCTTTAATTAGTTGTGTTAGTGAATTAAAGGAGTGGATGAATAAGAACTACTTGTCTTAAATACAGATAAAACAGAGATGTTAATTGTTGGAGGGAATGATGCTGATCACAATAATATTTTGTCATCATTTAACTCAATGGGAATCCCAGTCAATTTTACTGAATCAGCCCGCAATCTAGGAGTTATCTTTGACTCTAGCATGTCATTTAAAGCGCATATTACAAGTTGTCCAAAACATGTTTCTTCCATCTTAAAAATGTTAGGAAATTAAGGCGCTTTTTAAATAAACAGGATTCTGAGAAACTAATTCATGCATTTATCTCTAGTAGGATTGACTACTGCAATGCGGTGTTCACTGGATGTTCAAACTGTTCTTTATACAGCCTCCAGTTAATCCAAAATGCGGCTGCGAGAATTATTACAAGAACAAGAAAATACGAACACATAACTCCAGTTCTTAAATCCTTACACTGGCTCCCGGTTAAGTTCAGGGCAGATTTCAAAATCCTTCTTTTAACATATAAATCATTAAATGGTCGAGGTCCGGCTTACTTGTCTGAACTTATCATGACTTACAAACCAGAGCGCACATTAAGATCTCAAGATGCCGGTCTGCTTATGATTCCAAGGATTAATAAAATAACAGTGGGGGGGCGAGCTTTTAGTTACAGGGCCCCTAAACTGTGGAATGGTCTGCCTGCTACTATAAGAGATGCCCCTTCGGTCTCAGCTTTTAAATCCCGGCTGAAGACTCACTACTTCAGTTTAGCATATCCTGACTAGAGCTGCTGATTAACTGTACAGACTGCATCTCTGTTGTTAGTCATTAGCACTTAAACATAAGAAACATGACAGTTATAATTGGATACTAACCCTCACTTATTCTGTTTTTCTTCTCGGTACTCAAATGTGGCACTTGGTGCCACGGCCCACCTGCCAAGTTGTTTTGCCTGCCTAAGGAAAAGTCATCCCAGATGGAGGATCGCAGGAATCGTGGGAGAGAGGGGTCCTTTCATCGGATTGGCTGGCCCAGCACTGTTTCAGCTGTGGAATGGCCAAGTGGGGGAGGCAGCTTGAAGGATGAGGTCTCCAGGACTCTATACAAATACAAATCTTATTATGGGATATATCATCTACTGTTAAATTCTGCTCTGTACTTCTAAAATTTATATATATATATATTTTTTTATTTCTTACTATATTGAGAAATTGTTCTGTGTACTGTATTGTATTGTATTGACCCCCTTCTTTTGACACCCACTGCACGCCCAATCTACCTGGAAAGGGGTCTCTCTCTGAACTGCCTTTCCCAAGGTTTCTTCCATTTTTCCCTACTAGGTTTTTTTGGGAGTTTTTCCTTGTCTTCTTAGAGAGTCAAGGCTGGGGGGCTGTCAAGAGGCAGGGCCTGTTAAAGCCCATTGCGGCACTTCCTGTGTGATTTTGGGCTATACAAAAATAAACTGTATTGTATTGTATTGTATAAAATCACAAACAGGATAGGAGTCAAAGTACAGCCTTGGTGGAGTCCCTCACCAACTGGAAACGGTCCTGATGTTTTTCAGAGTATGCAGACACAGCTCTCACTGTGATTATACAGAGTCCAGATAACCCTTATTAGGGGTCTTGGAACCCCATACCCCCCATCACCCCTACAGATGTCCTCAAGGAACATGGTTATACGCCTTATCAAAGTCCTTAAAACATATGTAGATGGATTGGCCGTACTCTCATGTCCTCTTCAGAATCCTTGGGAGGGTAAAGAGTTGGTCCACTGGTCCACTGCCTGGATGAATCCACATTGGTCCTCCTGGATCTGAGGCTCCACAATTGGGTGGTTTCTCCTTTCTAGTACCCTAGCATAAGCTTTTACAGGGAGGCTAAGGAATGTTGTACCTCAATAGTTTGAGCACACCTTCCAGTTCCCCTTTTAAAAACGGAGACCACCACCCTGGTCTGCCTCTCCAGAGGCACAGCTCCCGGTGACCATACAACATTGATAAAGCTTGTCAACCATGACAGTATAACAATGTCCATAGCCTTCAGCATTTCTGGGCAGATCTCATCCACCCCTGGGGTCTTTGCACTGCAGCGTTGCTTAACTACCTCGGCTTATCCCTTCAGCTTCTGGCACTGACTCCTCTACAGAAGATGTGTCCATTGGGTTCAGGAGCTCCTCAAAGTGTTCCTTCCACTGCCAGACAACATCTTCTGTCCCGGTAATCCCCATTTGGGACAATTTCCAGGATCACCTCCAGGCTCTCCAAGAAGGCCTGGTACTCCAAATTGACATTTGGTTCATAGGCATACAGTGCATCCCGAAAGTATTCACAGCGCATCACTTTTTCCACATTTTGTTATCTTACAGCCTTATTCCAAAATGGATTAAATTCATTTTTTTCCTCAGAATTCTACACACAACACCCCATAATGACAACGTGAAAAAAGTTTACTTGAGGTTTTTGCAAATTTATTAAAAATAAAAAAATGGAGAAAGCACATGTACATAAGTATTCACAGCCTTTGCCGTGAAGCTCAAAACTGAGCTCAGGTCCATCCTGTTTCCCCTGATCATCCTTGAGATGTTTCTGCAGCTTCATTGGAGTCCACCTGTGGTAAATTCAATTAACTGGACATGATTTGGAAAGGCACACACCTGTCTATAGAAGGTCCCACAGTTGACAGTTCATGTCAGAGCACAAACCAAGCATGAAGTCAAAGGAATTGTCTGTAGACCTCCGAGACAGGTTTGTCTCGAGGCACATATTTGGGGAAGGTTACAGAACAACTTCTGCTGCTTTGAAGGTCCCAATGAGCACAGTGGCCTCCATCATCCGTAAGTGGAAGAAGTTCGAAACCACCAGGACTCTCCCTAGAGCTGGCCAGCCATCTAAACTGAGCGATCGGGGGAGAAGGGCCTTAGTCAGGGAGGTGACCAAGAACCCGATGGTCACTCTGTCGGAGCTCCAGAGGTCCTCTGTGGAGACAGGAGAACCTTCCAGAAGGACAACCATCTCTGCTGCAATCCACCAATCAGGCCTGTATGGTAGAGTGGCCAGACGGAAGCCACTCCTTAGTAAAAGGCACATGGCAGCCTGCCTGGAGTTTGCCAAAAGGTACCTGAAGGACTCTCAGATCATGAGAAAGAAAATTCTCTGGTCTGATGAGACAAAGATTGAACTCTTTGATGTGAATACCAGGCGTCACGTTTGGAGGAAACCTGGCACCATCCCTACAGTGAAGCATGGTGGTGGCAGCATCATGCTGTGGGGATGTTTTTCAGCGGCAGAAACTGGGAGACTAGTCAGGATAAAGGGAAAGATGACTGCAGCAATGTACAGAGACATCCTGGATGAAAACCTGCTCCAGAGCGCTCTTGACCTCAGACTGGGGCGACGGTTCATCTTTCAGAAGGACAACGACCCTAAGCACACAGCCAAGATATCAAAGGAGTGGCTTCAGGACAACTCTGTGAATGTCCTTGAGTGGCCCAGCCAGAGCCCAGACTTGAATCCGATTGAACATCTCTGGAGAGATCTTAAAATGGCTGTGCACCGACGCTTCCCATCCAACCTGATGGAGCTTGAGAGGTGCTGCAAAGAGGAATGGGCGAAACTGGCCAAGCTTGTGGCATCATATTCAAAAAGACTTGAGGCTGTAATTGCTGCCAAAGGGGCATCGACAAAGTATTGAGCAAAGGCTGTGAATACTTATGTACATGGGATTTCTCAGTTTTTTTATTTTTAATAAATTTACAATAATCTCAAGTAAACTTTTTCCATGTTGTCATTATGGAGTGTTGTGT
This sequence comes from Erpetoichthys calabaricus, assembly GCF_900747795.2. NCBI lineage: Eukaryota > Metazoa > Chordata > Cladistia > Polypteriformes > Polypteridae > Erpetoichthys > Erpetoichthys calabaricus. Next base: position 4,763,237 of record NW_026261588.1, on the reverse strand, counting down.
GCAGAATTCTTAGGAAAAAAATGAATTTAATCCATTTTGGAATAAGGCTGTAACATAACAAAATGTGGAGAAAGTGATGAAGCGCTGTGAATACTTTCTGGATGCACTATATATATATATATATACACACACATATATACAGTAATCCCTCCTCCATCGCGGGGGTTGCGTTCCAGAGCCACCCGTGAAATAAGAAAATCCGCGAAGTACAAACCATATGTTTATATGGTTATTTTTATATTGTCATGCTTGGGTCACAGATTTGCGCAGAAACACAGGAGGTTGTAGAGAGACAGGAACGTTATTCAAACACTGCAAACAAACATTTGTCTCTTTTTCAAAAGTTTAAACTGTGCTCCATGACAAGACAGAGATGACAGTTCTGTCTCACAATTAAAAGAATGCAAACATATCTTCCTCTTCAAAGGAGTGCGCGTCAGGAGCACAGACTGTCAGAAAGACAGAGGAAAGCAAATAAATCAATAGGGCTGTTTGGCTTTTAAGTATGCGAAGCACCGCCGGTACAAAGCTGTTGAAGGCGGCAGCTCACACCCTCTCTGTCAGGAGCAGAGAGAGAGAGAGAGAGAGAGACAGAGAAAAACAAAACAGTGAAAAATCAATACATGCCCTTCGAGCTTTTAAGTATGCGAAGCACCGTGCAGCATGTCGCTTCACGAAGCAGCTGCACAGAAGGTAGCAACGTGAAGATAATCTTTCAGCATTTTTAGACGAGCGTCCGTATCGTCTAGGTGTGCGAACAGCCCCCCTGCTCAATCCCCCTACGTCAGGATCAGAGAAAGTCAGCACAAGAGAGAGAGAAAAGTAAGTTGGGTAGCTTCTCAGCCATCTGCCAATAGCGTCCCTTGTATGAAATCAACTGGGCAAACCAACTGAGGAAGCATGTACCAAAAATTAAAAGACCCATTGTCCGCAGAAATCCGTGATATATATTTAAATATGCTTACATATAAAATCCGCGATAGAGTGAAGCTGCGAAAGGCGAAGCGCGATATAGCGAGGGATTACTGTATATATATATAATATATATATATATATATATATATATATATATATATATATATATATATATAATATGTGTGTGTGTGTGTATGAATGTGTGTGTACATATATGTACTAGATTAATTACATTTTCAGATCTCTTCAGTTTTTGCACACATTATTATGTTGTAGATTTAATATTGAAGGATAAATTTGCCATTTTTGTCCATCAATCTACGCTCAATGACAGATGATAATAAAGTGAAGATATGTTTGCAGAATGATTTTCAAATTCATTATAAATCAAAACCTGTAATCTCACATTCAAAGAAGTATTCAAACCTCGCAGAGCCCCTTTGGAAGCAATTCCAGCCTCAGCTCTTCCTGGTGACGATCCCAAACTTCTTGACAGATCCTCTCCAGCTCCATTAGATTGGATGGGAAGCTTCTGTATGCTTCCATCTTCAGTTCTCTCCACACAGATTTTCTGTGGGATTTACATCTGGGCTGTGACTGGGCCACTGAAGGACCCTCTGAAACTTGCCCTGAAGCCACTCCAGTATTGCTTCAGGTCATTGTCATGCTGAAAGGTGAACAGTCACCCCAGTCTGAGGTGGTGTACACTCTGCAGCAGATTTTCTTCAAGGTCCTCCCTTTATTTGGCTGTATTCATCACTTCCTCCATTCTGACCAGTCACCATGTCCCTGAGCCCCAATAGCCTCACGCTGTCACCACCAAGATAACCAGCTGTATTTGCTTCATATGGAAATTCTCAGGAATTATTTGGCTCATCGGTACATATGAAAAGGTGCTATACAAAGTCATAAGCAGGTGAGGTTGCCCTCCAGCAGTGACTGCATCATCCAGTAGTCACTGTGCCTGCTGGACCTTTTAATGCAGAAAATGAAGTGGTGTTTATTGTAGGAAGGTGTTATAATAAGAAAAGGCACTATATAATGGTAAGGTGGAGTGGTGGCTCTGAGTCTAGGGATCTGCACTGGCAATCGGATGGTTGCCGGTTCAAATCCTGTAAATGCCACAAGGGACTCTGCTCTGTTGGGCCCTTGAGCAAGGCCCTTAACCTGCAATTGCTGAGAGCTTTGAGTAGTGAGAGAAGCACTATATAAATGCAAAGAATTATTATTAAGGTGGCAGGTTCAGACTCTAAGAGTGACTCCTTGTGACCTGAGTGAGTCTCTGTGCCTGCCAGGCCTCATAATACAGAAATATGGAAAAAAGAAGCATTCGTGATGGAAAAGACCACACCATCAAATCATAACTTGTCATTCTCAGTTTCTAGCAGCAAGCTAACGAGTCTCTGCACCTGCTAGTCTTTTAAATATAAAAGGGATTGGTGTTCATAATAGCAAGGCACTATATAACAAAAAACACTAAAGTGACAAGGGGGCACATTCAGTCACCAAAAGTGACACTGTGAGCTTAGTAAGTCGCTGCACTCGTCATGGCTCTCAAAAGAGAAAAATGGGACAAAATCTGATGTTCATGATGAAAGGCGCTATATAAAATCATAAGGCACTAAACTCAATCTTCACCATTAAGTTCTGTTGAGCCTGTTAGGCCACCTAGTGGAAAAGATGGTGTTTACAATAGAAAGGCCCTGGGCTTCTGAAATCCTCTGGTGGCAGGTGCAACATCCAGCAGTGTCACTCAAAAGAGCTGTCACACCTGCCAGGCTCTACAATGTGGAAATCTAGAAAGAACTGTGGTGTACAGTCATGATTTGGAGGTCACTTTGGATATCATATGAGGTAAACACAAACATAATAAAGATGAGTCCATAATCAGCTTTCATGCCAGAAGTAATTGTTTATTTCAGATTTGAAAGGCTGCAGTGGTCCGCAGTGGGGTAAAGGGGGCTTGTGAAGTGCAAAGCGGAAGGAAGATCAGCAAACCTCCAGGTGTTCCTCTGTGGATTCAACAGGCTCCATTTTTTGCCACCCATATCTCATTTATTGAACGTCTGTAAAGGGAAGACATTGGAAGAATAAAACCAGTGAGCTGAGATGTCCACTCCATGACGCTTCCTTCATTCCACTCAGAGGAGACTTTAAAAGCTGCACTCAGCTCCACCTGCACACCTGAGGCAGGTATGGATGGGAAACACCTGTGGTGGTCCTGGATCAGGTGACCACTGCCCACTCAGCACGACAGCTTAGTTAATAAAAGGAACACATTGCATACAGGGAGTCAATATGTAGTATATTATGGGATATCTGAACTGTTTCTATCTCATTATGTCAAATCAAAGCTGGCTGATGTTGTACACTTTTGATGAACGAGGACAGAAGTGACTAATAATTATTAAAAAGTTCAGATGACCCAAAACACACCTGGCATGCCGGACCACCGTACCAATTACATGACCTGCCTGTGATCTGAGTGTAAAAAAAAAGGAAGGACATGTGTTCTACCTGCAAGCTGCTTCACTACACTCCATGAAAGACGCTATATAGAAGTCCTAAACCTGCCTGTTCACTCCCAGTCACAGATCTTCTGATACGTTGTCTGCGACACTTTGTGGAAATATGGAAGCAACTGAAAAGGGCCTCAAGATGGTCTGGCTAATATAAAAGTTAGGCGGGGAACATCTGTGAAATAGAAGGTTAGGATGAAGGAGAGCAGGGGTTCAAAACAGAGAAAAATAATCCATCCATCCATCCATCCATTTTCCAACCTGCTGAATCTGAACACAGGGTCACGGGGGTCTGCTGCAGCCAATCCCAGCCAACACAGGGCACAAGGCAGGAACCAATCCCGGACAGGGTGCCAACCCACCACAGGAGAAAAATAATAAATGATTAAAATATCACAGTCATCCTCAGCAATGTGAAGGCCAGCTGCTCTTGTGTGACGTGTGTTCTGATGAGTACAGAGTTCAGTGACAATGTGACACATGTGTGCCAATCAACAGGCACTCTGAGGTGCCATCATTAGTGAGTAGAATTACCGGAACTCTGAAGTTTTATCTTCTTCACCTCAAACACCTACCTGACCTCGAGACCCCCGAAGTCCATTGTGGCCCACTGAGCAAGATTTGCTTGTCCCAACTTAACACACAGACCTGCAGAGTGAAGGAGTTTGCACTTTTGTCTACAGATGTCAGTCACTGATGTTGATCAAAGTCACACACCGATCATGTCATCCACAAATGAAGGTGACAGTCTTAAACCGACGTCACATTACTGCTCTTCAGAGGGAATGTCAGACTTGGAAACTACAGCAGTTGATCTCGTCACTTGATGATGCCCACTTACTGTATGTGACTTAAGCCACATTTATTATGTCACACTATACAATTTCTAGTTACAGGGGATGTCAAACTTGATGACCACATTTGCCAGTCTCATCACCTGAGTATACCAGTCTATAAGATTAGAAACCACAGGATATGGCATATTTATAACTTCTAGTCTGAGGGAATGTCACACTTGATGACACAGAGCTGATGATCTCATGGCCAATCTCTTTGTCCAATTATGTCATGTTTATACTGGAAATGACTGGGCACGTGACATTATACGACTTCCAGTCAGAAGAGATGTCAGACTTAGAATTTGCTGGCAATGTCATTTTACGTGACTCCGTGATGACTCGTCCACACTGTGACGAGTCCTTCATTTTTTTTATGCCGCCTGACTCAGCTGTTGCCCATGCTCAGGGTTTACAAGTGCGGTGAGTTCAGCCACCTTATCTCCCCCTTGCTTTCCTTTCTCGATTTTTATCTTGGTATTTAAAACACGAGACATCACAAAGATGGTCTAAAACTCTCGTGTTGCTTTTTGCTCGTCACAGCATTCACTGGATTGCACTTCCTGCTGAGCACTCATTGGCTGTCAGTATTACTGCACACAGGCTCCGCCTCTACAATTTAAGGCCATATAACCTGTTGGAGGCCACAAGTCACAAATTGCTTGGACTGAGAAGCTGGGGATGTGCGTGTGTGTGTCTGTGTGTGTGTGTATTTATCTCTACATATAAAAGGCATCACTAATTCTCCCACTTTCCATTGTGGAACGGGCCCCGGACACAGACAGGCAGACATGGTAAATTCACCACCACACGTATATTTACAGTTCTATTTACAAATGTCAATAAGTGCACACACAACAAACCCCCAAGACTTCCCCAAGGTCCAGGCATCTCACACTTTCTACCTTTCTTCTCTTCAGGCCGCCTCCACCAAGCTCAGTCCTTCTCCTCACCCAACTCCAGCCCTCAATGAAGGGAGGCAGCCCCTTTTATTGTCCCCCAGATGTGCTCCAGGTGTGCTCAGGCAATCTTCCACCGACACGCCCCAGTGTGGCGGAAGTGCCGGCTGTAGCACTCTGGGTGTCCCTGCTCCTCTTCCTCCAGCACTTCCTGGTGTGGCACAAGTGCTGAGGTCCAGGGCTGCAAAGGCATCCGGGTGCCCGCTGGCGGTGACCATGGGCCCCTACAGGGTTGAGCTTCAAAGCTCTGCACCCGTGGCCCCCAAAGCAACCAGGGCAGTCGCCCCCTCATGGTCTGGAGGAGGCGTGAGTCCTCCTCCGGTTCTCTTGGGCATCCCGGCTGGGTACCACCCTCAGCCGCGTGTCACACCATATAGGTGGGAAGCTGAAATTTTACGTGCTCATTCCTTGCAGTGTACTTACAAAAGTTAGGTATGCAACACCCAAACGGGGGAAACAGGTGTGCCCCCAAACTGTATATATATACAGGGGAAACCCGTCCTCACTATTTCTACGACTTCCAATATACGAAGGAAGTCCAATTTTCACACGCTCATCCTTTACACTGTACTTACAAACGTTAAGTATGTTTAATTTTGCGCCATGCCCCGTAACGAACATTCGAAAATAACGTCTTCATTTTGGCGGTTACATTCCTTATTTCCGTTAACTGAGGATTTATTTCACGGGAGAGATGTACAAGGGCCGCCCCCGGTCCCCCTTCCTTTTTCCGCATGGTCGCTGTCCGCACACCTACCACGTGGTTAGCTCCCTACCTATATACATTAATGACATCCCGCGTTCATGTGCCTCGTCGCTCGCTTCCTTACTTTCCTCAGCTGTTCATCGTGTTCACTGCTCCCTTCTCCTTTACTCCACCGCTTCAAGCCTGTTATCGTTGGCCTTGCTTCACGTCTTCCTGCTGGTGACTCCTGTCTTTTCATTTAGTTTCTTCACACTCTTAATCCCCCGGGCAGGCCTCTGCATACTCTACTTTTGAAGGTCTGCGCACCAATTATGTTTCTACGAAACTTACAACCACCAAAACTTTGTAATTGCACCAGGCTTCAGATCAAATCTCTGCACAAGAACCTCAAACGAGACCACTGTCTTCACTGGCTCAGTAGAGACTGGATTTATTCCTCGCATCCCTCTCATACCCTCTGATGTCCCATTCCCAATCCAAACGCCTCCAGTTTCCAGTAAGGGCCTCTGCTTCGCTATGACAATAAATAAGTCACAGGGCCAGACTCTAAAAAAAGGTCGCCACTGACTTGACACAAAATGGCTTCTCACATGGCCAACTGTACGCTGCATGCTCAAGAGTGAGCTCATCAGACAGCCTGGTCATTTTACAGCACAAGGGCAGAACTGAAAACATCCTTTACAAAGAGATCTTTACATCCTAAAAATCGGCATTTCTCATACACAACATTTACAATCACAAATTAAACTCTTTACAATCATCAAATTCACTCTCAATACTAAAAGAAACCTACGACAATTACATTGACAATCATGTCACGTTATTTTTAAAATGTTTCCTTTTCTTTTTCATAACTTCATTAACACACTACTTCTCCACTGCAAAGCGCAGGTATTTTGCTAGTTTATATATACATACAGTGCATCCGGAAAGTATTCACAGCGCTTCATCACTTTTTCCACATTTTCTTATGTTACAGCCTTATTCCAAAATGGATTAAATTCATTTTTTTCCTCAGAATTCTGCACACAACACCCCATAATGACAACGTGAACAAAGTTTACTTGAGGTTTTTGCAAATTTATTAAAAATAAATACATTGAGAAATCCCATGTACATAAGTATTCACAGCCTTTGCCGTGAAGCTCAAAACTGAGCTCAGGTGGATCCTGTTTCCCCTGATCATCCTTGAGATGTTTCTGCAGCTTCATTGGAGTCCACCTGTGGTAAATTCAGTTGACTGGACATGATTTGGAAAGGCACACACCTGTCTATAGAAGGTCCCACAGTTGACAGTTCATGTCAGAGCACAAACCAAGAATGAAGTCAAAGGAATTGTCTGTAGACCTCCGAGACAGGATTGTCTCGAGGCACAAATCTGGGGAAGGTTAGAGAAAAATATCTGCTGCTTTGAAGGTCCCAATGAGCACAGTGGCCTCCATCATCCATAAGTGGAAGAAGTTCAAAACCACCAGGACTCTTTCTAGAGCTGGCCGGCTATCTAAACTGAGCGATCGGGGGAGAAGGGCCTTAGTCAGGGAGGTGACCAAGAACCCGATGGTCACTCTGTCAGAGATCCAGAGGTCCTCTGTGGAGAGAGGAGAACCTTCCAGAAGGACAACCATCTCTGCAGCAATCCACCAATCAGGCCTGTATGGTAGAGTGGCCAGACGGAAGCCACTCCTTAGTAAAAGGCACATGGCAGCCCGCCTGGAGTTTACCAAAAGGCACCTGAAGGACTCTTAGACCATGAGAAAGAAAATTCTCTGGTCTGATGAGACAAAGATTGAACTCTTTGGTGTGAATGCCAGGCGTCACGTTTGGAGGAAACCAGGCACCACACAACACCAGGACAATACCATCCCTACAGTGAAACATGGTGGTGGCAGCATCATGCTGTGGGGATGTTTTTCAGCGGCAGGGACTGGGAGACTAGTCAGGATAAAAGGAAAGATGACTGCAGCAATGTACAGAGACATCCTGGATGAAAACCTGCTCCAGACCGCTCTTGACCTCAGATTGGTGCGACGGTTCATCTTTCAGCAGGACAACGACCCTAAGCACACAGCCAAGATATCAAAGGAGTGGCTTCAGGACAACTCTGTGAATGTCCTTGAGTGGCCCAGCCAGAGCCCAGACTTGAATCCGATTGAACATCTCTGGAGAGATCTTAAAATGGCTGTGCACCGACGCTTCCCATCCAACCTGATGGAGCTTGAGAGGTGCTGCAAAGAGGAATGGGCCAAACTGGCCAAGGATAGGTGTGCCAAGCTTGTGGCATCATATTCAAAAAGACTTGAGGCTGTAATTGCTGCCAAAGGTGCATCGACAAAGTATTGAGCAAAGGCTGTGAGTACTTATGGACATGGGATTTCTTTTTTTATCTATATATATAAAGGAGAGTTGGGATCCTTGTGGCTGTGTTTGTGTGTTTGTGGAGGGACAGAGAGTTAAGGCCGGTATTGGAGTCATGTGATCATCTCCTCTCCCATTCACCTCATTTCATTCACTTCATTTTGCTCCGAGCTGAGCTCCGCAGCTGACGCGGTTAGTCCTTTCTCCTTTACTGATTTACTGTTTAGTAGACGCGGTGCTTACTGAATAGTATTTTTTTCCTTTAGTGTTTCTACTTAGTGTTTCTTAGTGTTTAGTAGACGAGGTGTGCGGATGTTCCCGGCGGTGTTGCGTTTTAGTGTTAGTGTCTACTTAGTGTTTGTGTTTAGTGTTATGGAAGGAGTGATCTTACCACTGTCAGATTTTGCAATGAATGACTTGGTAAATAATAATTATTTATCAAAAGATCACATGAGCAAATTCAACGAAATTTTAGCTGCGCATACAATTTTCCAACCTCAAGAGGTTTTGCTAATGTGGACTCCTGACATACCTATAATGCCCATTCCACAAAATACAAAACATATTCAAATATTACCTTCTGCAGCTACTGAACGAATGACTCACTGGGTATGTACCTCTTATGATGGTGCTGTAATTCATGTCTACGACAGTTTAAATGCTGATAAAAAATTCAACCTCGCCGAGGAGCAGCTTCGTTTCCTTCATGCTTTGTTTCCTTACAAACCTCCCATAGTTTATGAAGACGCACAGCAACAATTAAATCATACAGATTCTGGTGTATTCTCAATTGCATTTGCTGTGTGTATTTCTTTAGGTATTGACCCAAGTGATCAAGTTTTTACTATTTCTTCAATGCAAAATCACTTACAAATAATTTTTGTTACTCGACAATTGCTTCCATTCCCTGTCGAAAGTAGCCAACGGGCGACACCAGTTACAAGTATTCAGTGTGTTCAAAGACCTGTACGAAGTACGGCCACTAACACAGTCACTCATAAAAGGGGAGATGACTCGGTGCAGGAAATGGGGATTGAAACTACCTGGGAAGACATGCAATCAACGAGGTGATTAAACGGATCTCAAGAGACGTCTTCTAGGTTGGAAAAAAAGCGCTTGGCTGCCAAAACTATATACATACATATATATATACATACACACACACACATATATATACATACAGATATACATCTATACTAATAAAAGGCAAAGCCCTCACTGACTCACTCATCACTAACTCTCCAACTTCCCGTGTAGGTAGAAGGCTGAAATTTGGCAGGCTTATTCCTTACAGCTTACTTACAAAAGTTAAGCAAGTTTCATTTCGAAATTTTACATGTAATGGTCATAACGGTCGACAATGTCCGCCATGTTAAACTTTCTTATTTATGGCCCCATCTTCACAAAATTTGGTAGGCGGCTTCCCTGTGCTAACCGAAACCGATGTATGTACTTATTTCGGTGGTATGACACCACTGTCGGCCACCATATTGAACTTTCCAATGGTCTTCGTTACTTAATGGGCCCATCTTCAAGAAATTTGGTACGCGGGTTCCCAACACTAACTGAATCCTACTTTTGTACATATATACGTCCATAGCCTGCAGCTCGGTCCACACTCTGAATTCTCCAGGCACTCCTGAGCATAATCTAATTTTGAAGGTTGGGGCACCAATAATGTTACTGAGAAACTTACAGCCACTTTGTAACGGCACGAGACTTCAGGTCACATGCCTGCAAAATAACCTAATTGAAGCAACTATTTTTACTGGCGGTGGCTCAGGGGAAGAGAGTTTTTATTCCTTGCATCCCCATTATACCCTCTGATCTCCCATTTCAATTCAAATGCCTCCAATTTCCAGTAAGGCTCTGCTTCGCAATGACAATTAATAAGTCTCAGGGACAGACCCTACAAAAGGTTGGCATTGATTTGAGGCAAGATTGCTTTTCACATGGCCAACTATACGTTGCATGCTCAAGAGTAAGCTCAGCGCACAGCTTGGTCATATTACAACTGGAGGGGCGAACTGACAACGTGGTATACAAAGAGATCCTTAACAAATAATTATTGGTACATTTTCCCTCAGTTTATTATTTAAAATTTTAAAGCAGTACTTCGCCGCTGTGAAGCGCGGGTATTTTGCTAGTCCTTAATAATTACTTCCATTAATTTCCCTGTGATGCACGCTAAGCTTACTGGCCTATAGTTACTTGGATCTGCCTTATCTCCCAATATATAGTGGGATAATATTTGCCACTTTCCAATCCTTCAGAATTTCCCTAGTATGCAGCGACTCCCAAAAATCTGCTTCAAGGGTTTATATCTGTACTCTCCAGCCTCCATAAGAACTCAAGGGTAAATATTATCTGGTCCTGGCAGAGCTGTCTTAACAGCATCATAGGCCCCTGGGCAAAGTAGTGCACTGGGGCCCCTGTTTTGATAGCAAAAGAGAAACATACATAGGCATCAGAAAAATGCTCATGGGGCCCCCGGGCAACTGCCCAGTGTGCCCATTTGTTAAGACGGACATGGGTCCTGGTGATTTGTTTGATTTCAGCCTGTTTAATCTGAGCAGCTCTTCTCTCTCTACAATTTCTAAATCACTCAGAACTTCCTTAGTAGTATTCCATTTGCCACTGGAAGGTTATCCACTTTCTCACATGTGAAGACCTCCGAAAAATACAAGTTTAGAGCGTTCTCTATTTCACTGTCTGTGTCTTTTAATTCCCCTTTACTTGTCCTGTTTCACTTCACCTCCTACATGACTTTTCGTTTACTACTAAAATAGTCAAAGAATCTCTTAGGTAAGAATTATGTTTCTAGACTTCTCTAGCGCCTTCAACACAATCCAACCTCTGCTCCTTAGGGACAAGCTGACAGAGATGGGATTAGATTCATACCTAGTGGCATGGATCGTGGACTATCTTAAAGACAGACCTCAGTATGTGCGTCTTGGGAACTGCACGTCTGACATTGTGGTCAGCAACACAGGAGCGCCACAAGGGACTGTACTTTCTCCGGTCCTGTTCAGCCTATATACATCGGACTTCCAATACAACTCGGAGTCCTGCCATGTGCAAAAAGTTCGCTGATGACACTGCTATCGTGGGCTGTATCAGGAATGGGCTGGAGGAGGAGTATAGGGACCTAATCAATGACTTTGTTAAATGGTCCGACTCAAACCACCTACACCTGAACACCAGCAAAACCAAGGAGCTGGTGGTGGATTTTAGGAGGCCCAGACCCCTCATAGACCCAGTGATCATCAAAGGTGACTGTGTGCAGATGGTGCAGACCTATAAATATCTGGGAGTGCAGCTGGATGATAAATTAGACTGGACTGCCAATACTGAAGCGCTGTGCAAGAAAGGACAAAGCCGGTTATACTTCCTTAGAAGGCTGGCTTCCTTCAACATCTGCAATAAGATGCTGCAGATGTTCTATCAAACAGTTGTGGCGAGCGCCCTCTTCTACGCAGTGGTGTGCTGGGGAGGCAGCATTAAGAGGAAAGACGCCTCACGCCTGGACAAACTGGTGAGGAAGGCAGGCTCTATTGTTGGCATGGAGCTGGACAGTTTAACATCTGTGGCAGAGCAAAGGGCGCTCAGCAGGCTCCTATCAATTATGGGGAATCCACTGCATCCACTAAATAGTATCATCTCCAGACAGAAGAGCAGCTTCAGCGACAGACTGCTGTCACTGTCCTGCTCCACTGACAGATTGAGGAGATCGTTCCTCCCCCAAACTATGCGACTCTTTAATTCCACCAGGGGGGGTAAACGTTAATATTTAACATTATACATAGTTATTGTCTGTTTTTTTTTCACCTGTATTATTATCATTCTTTAATTTAATATTATTTATTGTATCAGTATGCTGCTGCTGAAGAATGTGAATTTCCCATTGGGATTAATAAAGTATCTATCTATCTATCTATCTATCTATCTATCTATCTATCTATCTATCTATCTATCTATCTATCTATCTATCTATCTATCTATCTATCTATCTATCTATCTATCTATCTATCTATCTATCTATCTATCTATCTTTCGCCTTATCTGCTCTATTCCTCTCCAAATGTCTTTTAACCTCCCTAATATTCTTCTTAATGGTTGCCCTCATGTTCTCATACACCCTACAATTCACTTTGGAGTTATTAGTACATTAGAGGGTCGGCTCAGGTTGGACGGTTGGGAGTCAAAGTCAGAGAGGCTGGCTATTGGGAGAAGGGTGTTAAGGATAGAGCTGCCAGGCAGGAGGAGAAGAGGAAGGCCTAAGAGAAGGTTTATGGAAGTGGTGAGAGAGGACATGCAGTTGATGGGTGTGACAGAGCAAGATGACAAGGACAGAAGATATGGAAGAGGATGATCCGCTGTGGCAACCGAAAGAAGAAGAAGTCTTTTACACCTTGTTCGTCTGCTTTTTCCTTTGCAGCTTCTTTTTTAACTCTTTATTAACCCACTGCACAGTATTTTTTAATCTCCTATGTGCTGGGTGATCTCAGCCATTATCCAGCTCGGACAACACATGGATGGATTGACCGGAGGAGAGAACATCTGCGAGGCACTACCTCCCCTGGTATGCTAGAGGGCAGCCCTCCTGGGCGGCTGAGGCACCACAGATTCCCGTAGGGCATGCGGGGACTTGGAGTCTGGTACAGCCCTGTTCGCTTCCGTTGTTGGATGACCAGGTGGAGCAGCAAAGCCATTAAATGGATTTCTACCACACCTGGGAGTGATTCCAGATAATCCTGATGAACCACCTGGAGCACTCTCAGGTGCTGAATAAAATGAGCCGCCTCACTCCATTCTGGAAGAGGAGAAAGCCTGAGGAGGAGTAGAGGCGGATGGACTGATAATAGAGAAGGGACTGCGTTGTGTCGTGCTGTGTTGGTGATTTGTCCACTGTAAATAAACCGTGTGCCTGTCTGTGTCGGGGTTAGGGCGACTCTTTGCGCTCGGGCTTCACACGTATTAATTCCCAAATGGAGGTCTGTACCCATCCTGCATTACACGTACAATGTTTTTAAACCTGCACCACTGCTCCTCACCTGTCTTATCCCAGTCCATCCTCCTTAGACTTTGCCACATCTGCTCAAAATTTGCCCTACCAAAGTTAAACTTAATTTTAGTCTTCGCATCTGTGTTTTTATTAAAGACTAAGAATTGCATTAGATTATGGTCATGTGACCCTAGTGGTCTAATCACCTTGACACCCTCAATTCTGTCCTGATTATTACAAAATACTAAATCCAGATGGGCTTCACCCAACGCTGGCATTAAAAACAATCATTGATTACTTCTAAAAGCTCCTGCTCTTGTGATTGGTTATTTATAAGGTTATCCCAGTTAATATTTGGGTAGTTAAAGTCCCCCATGACTATAATGTCCCCCTGTACACTTACCTTTTTAATATTACTAATGAGATGTGCATTGAAATTACTGTCTGCATTGGGTGGTCTATAACAATTTCCTCAAATAAGGCCTCTTTCCAGATGTCCTCACTAAGACGGGGCTCATCATCCAACTGAAGACGAGTTGCGTTTAAATTCTGTTTGACGTAAACAGCAAGCCCACCTCCTCTGCTGTTCTGTCTGTCCTTCCTTTTACGTGTGTGCCCTTCTCTTTTCTACTCATCCCATCTTTATTATTTAGACCAGTATACTTATTAATAAATCATTATAATTATGCTCCACTACATTCAGCTCCAACATGCTTGTTTTATTTTTGATACCTCTAGCAATTAGGTGAGTTATTTTTAACGTGTTACTCATTTTACTTTTACATTTTAACATTGGGTTACAATTTACATTATTATGCATTTTGAATTCTACACTATTGTTTGTTCATCGTTGTTAAGTTCTAAACCTGACCTGTCCTAAACTCCCCCCCATTCACTAATTTAAACAATCCTCGCCTGACCTCCTCATATACCCCCCAACACACTGGTGCCCCTCCTGTGCCATTGGTACACGTCCCATCTGTTCCAAAATGAGTCCCAATGCCCCATAAACCAATACCCTTCTACCCTACACCATGGTTTGAGCCACACGTTAAGCCTCTCCTATTTACCTGGACTGGCACGTGGCACAAGAAGAACTTCGGAGAAACCACCTTGTCAGTTCTGCTCCTCAGCCTACCATCTAACTGTTAGAATTTGGATTACAGAACTGACAGACTACCCTTGTGTTTGTCATTTATTCCAAAATGGACAATGACCACTGGATCCAACCCCCATTCTGACCAAGAGCCTATCCACCCTTCCATAGAGGTTGCCCACTTGAGCACCCAGAAGGCAACACACCATGCGAGACTCTCTGTCTCTGGAGTAAACCTGTGCTTCAAACCCCTTAATAACTGAGTCCCCAACTATTACTACCTCTCTCTTTCTAGGAATTGGTTTTCAGGTGGTCATCATTCCTGCCAGCCACCTCAGAATCATCAGAGACCCCGTCCCGCTCCACAAGGATCTGAAACTTGTTTGACACTTCAAAGCACTTGACACTTACCGCTTTACATTACAGAATGAGCAGCTGCTGGGGTAGGTCTTGCCATCGGTGCCACACACAACATCGTTCATCGTTGAGCAGCTAACCCTCATCAGATTCATACAGTTGGGCTACAGAAATGGAGAGCAGAAGGTCAGTTGAACATTAGCAGTGGGTGCTGAAGGAGACAACCTGAGGAGACCCTTACCTGTGGAGGGAAGTTTGCCTCACTTCTCATGTCTGTGGAAGAAAAAGGGGTGAAACCTGTCATTGAGTACTCCCTGAAACATCTAAAAAAACTTAATCTTCATCCATTTTCATAAATTAGCATTTAGGAGGACTTATTAGTAAGAATCTGTCATCACATCAGACATCACATCACACATAAAACATCCGTCAGTGCCATCATCATCCACAGGATGGGCTGCTCTGAGCAGATGGCTACACTGATGGGCTATGAAAGCACAAACTTCTCAGTGGGCTCCTTTCCAGCAACCCTTCTGTGATCCTGAGGGGCTGACATTCCCTCCTGGAGATCACGTTAAGGAAACACAGAAACAGCTGAGCAGGTGGGCAAGATGGCCAGCAAAATGAAAAGGCAAGGAAGGGCAACAACATCAGTGGCATGGCGGGGAGTGGCCATCACTACTGCCTCACAGACGCCATGCCCAGAGCTTGAACCCCATGCCGGGTCATCGTCTGTGTGGGTTTGTCCATTAGGTTTTCCTCCAACATCTCAAAGATGAGTTTATATTGTTAGTGGACATCTCTAAAATGGACCAGTGTGTGTATGCGTGTAAATGTACTCTGCAATGGACTATTTATTGTGGCAAGCGGCTGGGGACGGTACCCAGCCAGGATGCCCAGAAGGACCGGAAGTGGGATTACACCTCCTCCGGACCACGAGAGGGCAGCCGCCCTGGTTGGGATGGGGACCACGGGAACAGAGCATGGAAGCTCAACCCTATAGGAGCCCGTGGTCATCACCAGGGTATGCCCAGATGCCTGAGGAGCCATGGACATCTGCCCTTCCGCCATACCTGGAGGTGCTGGGGGAAGGATTACCAGGGACACCTGGAGTGGTTCCGTGTGCTCAGCTGGCACTTCCGCCACACCAGCAAGTGCTGGCGGAAATTAATCGTGAGGCATCTGGAGCACGTCCGGGTGAATATAAAAGGGGCTGCCTCCATCCATTCAAGAGCTTGAGTTGGGTGGAAGAGGACGAAGCCTGGAGGAGAGGAGTGGAGGCGGTCAGAGAGAGAACGGCATAGAGAAGAGGCCTGGACTTGAGGGTGATTGGTGCTGGGGCACTGGTTTGTGCGTGTGCACGTGTATATAAAGAAAATTAATAAATGTGTGTTGGGTTGTAAACCATCGGTGTCTGCCTGTCTGTGTCCGGGCTGTCCCCCACACTATCTATCTATCTATCTATCTATCTATCTATCTATCTATCTATCTATCTATCTATCTATCTATCTATCTATCTATCTATCTATCTATCTATCTATCTATCTATCTATCTATCTATCTATCTATCTATCTATCTATCTATCTATCTATCTAATAGCGCCTTTTATAACTATATGTTATATCAAACCCAGGTGACACAGTGGTGCAGTGGTACTGCTGCTGCCCACCTTTAGGAGATCAGAGTTTCCATCCCATGTCCTCCCTGCATTCTCCCTGTAGTTACAAAGCTTTACCTGACCTCTCCTCCTAATAAACAAATGGGGCTTTGTCTGACAACTCACATTTTCCAAAAATGGCAAATATTTTACAGATTCTGCCAGGAGTGCGTAAACTTGTGAGTATCACAAGTGCAAATTGGAGTTGAAGTTGAAAATTCATTGAATTTAATTCACTTAAACCTTCTAAAAGCCAATTTTCCTAATCGGTTTAATCACTTTGCCACAAAACTGGCTACTGTGGGAAAGATGCAAACCGAATAAGCAGGAATCTCACCTGAGAGGCAAATGAAGGCGATGCACAGCAGCAGGAGGCGAATGGCAGACATCTCGACTCGTCTCGTTGGCGTTTGTGTGTATGTGTCAGACTCAGACTGGCTACCCAACATGCTGGTGCCCTCAGTTTATAAGTCGGCACATCTGGGTAGCAAATAAAAAAAAAAAAAACCTTGCAGGCATTGATCCGCCCGATTACTGAATATTCAAAACTATTTTAAATTAAGACAGGCCTTGGAGATACACACGTCAGACAGATAGATAGATGTGTAGGCTGCTATATGACAGATAGCTGGTGTGGCGTGTGCTACGTGGCCTGTGTGTTCTCTGATGTGACTCTGCTGTCCCAGTTTCTCAGGTGACTCCCCTTACTTGTGCCCCCCCTAATCTTTCAGCCCCCTGTATTAATGACTTTGCTGATACTCTATAACTTGTCGCCATTCTCCCCCCTTCGGCCCATCATGAACTCACAGCTGAGGCTCTTGCGTCCAGGACTGTAACTTTGCTGAATCGTCTGACCCTCAATATGCTCATGACAGTCCAGTGATGACCCTGCCAGGTGACACACAGACATGTTGCTCCGTCACACTCAATCCTTCTCATGCCTGATGGTATCCCACTTGGCCTGTAAAAGACCCCATGTAGCTGATCCTGGTTTAGGTCCATATTGGACATCAGTAATGGATTCTGACTGCTTTACTGATCTTCTCTCTTTCTGCCCAGCTTTGCTCTAATCAGTATTTGATGACTTAATAACTCTTATTATCCTCATCTTATTATGTTGTTGTATTTTGTACTTTGTTGTATTTTGCTAGCTTTTATGTCACCTGTCACTCATGTCAGGGTCAACACTTCTGCTTCTGATTTCAGTTATGTTGCCTTATCATCGTCAGCCTTATGCTGGTGTTGACTTACCTGAATCTTTTCCTTAACGTAAAGTTTACTCCTAATTGTTGATTTTGAGAACAAACAAGGGGGGACTTGCGATTTCTGCATATTTCACTGGCCCTTTTCCTGTGTTGTTCAGACAGACTCCAATAACTCCTCTCCTCAAGATGCCCCACTCAGCCCACCTCAAGTTGCTCATCACAGGCCAGTGTCTCTCGTTTCTTGTCTCTAGCCAAGTCCGCTTGATCCTAATCAGTCGGCCTTTATGGACAGCCATTCCACTGACACGGCTCTGCTAACTGTTGTTGAAGTGTTACGGAGGCCAGGATCTGCCAACATGTCATCTATGCTTATCCCGCTAGATCTCTCCTCTACCTTTGGTAGAATAAACCAACACTAATAAACCACACTGTCTGACCTGGCATCACTGGCACTGCGCTCAGGTGGCTTGAGTCCAACCTCTTGGGTAGATCCTATTGTGCGTCCTGGCATGGAGGGATGTCAAGGGTGAACCAGGCAAGCACAAAGGTGCCCCAAGGATCACTGCTGGGTCCTCTACTCTCGTAACTAAACACCTCCGCACAAGTCCCTATCATCCATTTCTATGGATTTTCCTGTCAATGCTATGCTGATGATACACAGCCATACCCATAATTTCCTCTGTAGGACCACAAGGTGTCAGTTGGAATCTCTGCACGTCTCCATGAAATTGCAACCTGGATGAAGGAACACCATGTGCAGCTCAGCCTAGGAAAGATGGACCGTCTTGTTATGCCAGCTCATCAGTCTGTTCTCTGTCAGCCATCTTGGTACACAAGCTCAGAGTCATAATTGATGGCCAGATATCCTTCATGGACAACCTTACTATGGTCTTTCAGTCTTGCAGATTTACTCTGTACAACATCCACAAGATCAGACCACATGTGACAAGAGTATGTAACAGAACCCCTGGTCCAGGCTTTGACCTTGTCACATCTGGACTACTGTGACCTCTCCGCTGGCAGGAGTACCGGCATGTGTCACGAAGTCACTGCAGATGCTTCAAAATGCAGCAGGATGTCTGGTGTTCGACCAGCTGGGACTGGCACATGTCACTTCTCTCATCAGATCACTCCACCGGCTTTACATAGAGTGACCTTTAAAGTTCATATACAATACAATACAATACCATTTTTTTTTGTATAGCCCAAAATCACACAAGAAGTCCAGGAATGGGGTTTAACAGGCCCTGCCACTTGACAGCCCCCCCCCCCCCAAAGAAAAACTCCCAAAAAGACCCTTGTAGGGAAAAAATGGAAGAAACCTTGGGAAAGGCAGTTCAAAGAGAGACCCCTGTCCAGGTAGGTTGGGCGTGCAGTGGATATCAAAAAGAAGGGATTCAATACAATACAATACAATATACAATACACAGAACAGAACAAATCCTCAATACAGTATAAAAATAAAAATTTTAGAAGTACGTAGCAGAATTGAACAGTAGATGATATCACATAATATGATTTGGATATGTTTAGAGCCCTGGAGACCTCGGCCATCAAGCTGCCTCCCCCATTTGGCCATTCCACGGCTGATACATTGCTGGGCCAGCTAATCCGATGAAAGGACCCCTCTACCCCACGATTCCTGCAATCCTCCATCAGGGATGACTTTACCTTAGGAGTGCAAAACAACTTGGCAGGTGGGCCGTGGTATCAAGTGCCACATTTGAATACTGAGAAGAGAAACAGAATAGGTGAGGGTTAGTAACAAATTATAACGATCATGTTACTTATGTTTTAGTGCTAATGACCAACAACAGAGATGCAGTCTGTACAGTTAATCAGCAGCTCTAGTCAGGGTGTGCTAAACTGAAGTAGTGAGTCTTCAGCCGAGATTTAAAAGCTGAGATGAAAGGGGCATCTCTTATAGTAGCAGGCAGACCACTCCACAGTTTAGGGGGTCCTGTAACTAAAAGCTCGACCTCCCACTGTTATTTTATTAATCCTTGGAATCCTAAACAGACTGGCATCTTGAGATCTTAATGTGCGCTCTGGTTTGTAAGTCATGATAAGTTCAGACAAGTAAGCCGGACCTCAGCCATTTAATGCTTTATATGTTAAAAGGAGGATTTTGAAATCTGCCCTAAACTTAACCAGGAGCCAGTGTAAGGATTTAAGAACTGAAGTTATGTGTTCGTATTTTCTTGTTCTTGTAATAATTCTTGCAGCAGCATTTTGGATTAACTGGAGGTTGAAAAAAGATCAGTTTGAACATCCAGTGAACACCGCATTGCAGTAGTCAATCCTACTAGAGATAAATGTATGAATTAATTTCTCAGAATCCTGTTTATTTAGAAAGGGCCTTAATTTCCCAACATTTTTAAGATGGAAGAAATATGTTTTAGACAACTTTGTAATATGCGCTTTAAATGACATGCTAGAGTCAAAGAGAACTCCGAGATTGAGGGCTGATTCAGTAAAATTAATGGGGATTCCAACTGAGTTAAATGACGACAAAATATTGTTATGATGAGCGTCATTCCCTCCAATAGTTAACATCTCTGTTTTATCTGTGTTTAAAGACAAGTAGTTCTCACCCATCCACTCCTTTACCGTATCCTTGGTGCTTTTCTACACAGTAGTCTGTGGCTCAGCACCTACGTGTGTGAAGACACTTGTGAGGTCCTCTGGTCCTTCTCGACCCCTCTGGACTGCTGTTGAATGGCCACCTCTGCTGGCCCCAAATCTCAATCCTGACTCTTTTCATATGAATCTCCTGGCTGGTGGAACAAACTGCCCACCTCCATTCAAAGTGCTGATGTGTTGAAGAAGCCTCTGAAAAGTCTTGTCTGGTGAGTTTCTATCTAACTGATTATTGCTTTGTCAGGTTTTGTCACCTTAGAGTCATAACTCTTTGGCATTTTGTTTCTTATTCTTCTCTTGTGATTTTTAGTTTTGTGCCCTTGTCCTGTCACATTTCTTCCCAGACTGATGTCTCCTCAGTTATGTTGAACTCTTTTGTAGGCTGCTTTGGACTAAAGCGTTTGCAAAATGTGAATGTCACTTACACCATTAGTGAGCATTTTATGAAGTATAATCAACATCTGCACGTCACTCGCTGCCTTCACTGAACGTCAAGATGACTCCACACGTGTTCATCCTGAGAGCAGCTCTGTGACTTTCTCTGTCCACATCTTTCTAAATTCTTACATTTTGGATACTTCTGGATAAAATTCAAACAATAAGTCAGCTGTGATGACTCAATCTGTGACTTTATGGTTTCATATAGCTCCTTTCAAGGTCGAGTGGAACCCTAATTTGCTGTTCCTATACACATGACTAATTTTTTGTTTAAAGTTTTTGGATATTTTCTACCAGGTCAGCACTGGCAGGTGAAGTGACTCTTAGGACTGACTCGCTGATGTTATAGACCACCTTCCATAGTGAAGACCACCTCAAAGTGGTTTACAAATGCTGTATGGACCTGTGACAATTGTCAGGACTCACAAAGGGTCACACAAGGAGTCAGTGAGGTGGAAATATGACTATTCAATCTGTGATTTTATATAGCACCTTTCAAAGTGATAACAATGTCACACTGTAGACATCTCACCCTTCTAGCCTGCCTTTTCCTGAACAGGGTCATTGGGGGTCTGATTGAGTCTATCACAGCTACTAGCATTGGGCACAAGGCAGGGAGCAAACGTTGGACAGGGCAGGGCAAAAACACAGACACATCTTACCCGTACAACAGGGCCAATATAGAATCACCAATTCATCTAACGTGTGTGTCTTTGGAATGTAGGAGGGAGACCACGCGAAATCCACTCCGAGAGGATCCTGGACTCAAACCTGGGTCTCCTCACTGTGAGGCAGCAGCACTAACACTGTGCCACCGTGCCACCCACTGTGAACGTCTTCCTCCATGTATTCAGTCTGCACCCTTGCAAGTCACTCATTCAATATCCCAGGGTGAGTCAGCAGTGGGATTTGCATTTGAAACCCATAAACCGCACCCTAATAGCTCAAATTTAAACTTCTTAAATAATCAAAATTTTCATTTATTTATTGGGTTGACACTTTTATCCAAATCTAAAGTCAATTCTACAAAACTCTTTGCATAATTCTACAATGTGAGCCCTGGCATGTAAACTGACTCATCCACTATGCTGTGAAAAAGTATTTGCCCCCTTTCTAATATCTTCTACTTTTTATATTTCACACAATTAATGGCTATAAATGGCACGGAAGATACGCCACTGCCATTGTACACTCGAGTGTCGGCCCGTTTCAAATGCCTTTCAGAAGAGCTGCGAACTTGAGAGACATCACAGGGTGAGCACAAAGCATCTAAAGTGTACCTCACATCTACAACACCTGTGAAGGTACAAGACTTTGAGAAGCATAAAGCTGGAAGCATTAAATATTAAATGCAGTCACTACTGACAAGGGAGCTGTCACACACCTTACTGGAGGAATATCTTGTCCAAGGGTGACAAGGGTGGAGATTCAAACAGAGGACAAAAGTAAAGTAGTGTAAGAGCTAGCCCGGCCACAGACAGAATTGACACTGTAATGTCTCCAACACACATGTTTATTACACTACTATTTACAACTATTATTTACAGTTCAGGTGGCACAGTGGCAGTTGGGAGACCTGGGGACCTGGGTTCGCTTCCCGGGTCCTCCCTGCATGGAGTTTGCATGTTCTCCCTGTGTCTGCATGGTTTCCTCCGGGTGCTCTGGTTTCCTCCCATAGTCCAAAGACATGCAGGTTAGGTGGATTTGCGATTCTAAATTGGAACCTAGTGTGTGTGCTTGGTGTTTGTGTGTGTCCTGCGGTGGGTTGGCACCCTGCCCGGGATTGGTTCCTGCCTTGTGCCCTATGTTGGCTGGGATTGGCTCCAGCAGACCCTCGTGACCCTGTGTTCGGATTCAGTGGGTTGGAAAATGGATGGATGGATGGATTTACAGTTCATAGTCCTTGGTCTTTCAGGCCACCTCGCAAGCTCCGTCCTCTTCCACCCAACTCTGGCTCCCCAGATGGAGTGAGGTGGCCCCTTTTATAATGCCCTGGATGTGCTCCAGGTGCCTGATGATGAACTTCCCCAGTGTGACGGAAGTGCTACCCTTGCACCTGGAAGCACTCCAGGCGTACACCATCCCTGGTCTTGTCAGCACTTCCTAGTGTCCCGGAAGTGCTGTAACCCAGGGATCAAGGACCGTCTAGGTGCCCAGAGAAGAGAAGTGCTGCTCTCCCTGTCCCTCCTTCCTCTAAGTGTCCTGGCGGGGCAGGGTTCCTGGCCGTCTATCGTAGTACAAAGGGTGGACAATTGGCCAACCTCTATATAACTAGAATTCTTTGATTGCTTTTTATGTTGAAAGAACTGTCACATCTAATAGTGAGTTATAGTGATTTCAGGTACTGTGGCATTTTTATTACTGCAGAATTAAACCTCCAATAGCAGAGGATATTAAAAATGAAGGACTGGTCACATCTGATATGATCAGACAGAGTGGAAAAAACAGATCTGCAACAGCCAGGTGTTACAAGGGCATCCCCTTGGCCTGGTCCAGCCACTCGGGTCCTCAACAATGAGGATCACCCTCGGGTAATCGCGACACATAGCCGTAGTGCCATAACTGACGCTCCCTCACAATACAGGTCACGTGTCTCATTTGGGACTCTGTGAGCAACACAAAGTCAAACCAATGGATTCTCTGAAGAGGCACACATGAAGGAGTCCAGTTTTCATCTCAGGCCACTGGCATCCATGTCTCACAAACAGGAAGCACCAGGACTCTAAAGATTTGGACCTTTGTCCTTTTGCATAGATATTGGCAGCACCACACATCCCTTTCCAGTGACCTCATGACACCCCATGCTCTCCCAATCCATCTACTGACTTTATAGGAAGAGCCACCAGAGACATGAAAGTTACTGCCAAGGTAAGTAAATCTCTCAACGAGGTTAACACTCTCTCCGCAGACAGACACACTGCTGATGGCCATGCCCAAGAGGTCATTAAAGACCTGGATATTGTTTTTTATCAGGACCCTCACAAGCCCAGACACTCAGACTCCTCACTCAGTCTCTCAAGAGCCCCCATAAGAGTCTCCATTGACTCTGTGAAGATCACAGCATTGTCAGCAAAGTTGAGATCAGTGAATCTCTCTTCACCAACAGGATTTTAAATTCAATTCTAAATGGCACAGTTAACCAGTGTAGTGACGCTAAGACTGGGGTGATGTGCTCAGATTTTCTTTTCCTAGTTAAGATTCTGGCAGCTGAATTCTGCACTCGTTGCAATCGATTGATGTATTTCTTGGGTGGTCCTGAGAGAAGTGCGTTGCAGTAATCTTGTTAACTAAAACAAAAGCATCAACTCATTTCTCAGCATCTTCCAAAGTTTTAAGGGATCTAACTTTTGCTATATTTCTTAAGTGGAAAAAGTGCTGTCCTGGTAATCTGATTAATATGTGATTTAAAGTTTAGGTCAGAGTCAATAATGACCCCTAAATTCTTTATCTCTGTCTTAACTTTTAAGCCTAATGGATCAAGTTTATTTCTAATACCCTCACTATATCCATTTTGCTACTTACTATGATTTCCAATTTCTCCTTATTTGGTTTGAGATAATGACTACTCATCCACTCAGAAACACAAGTGAGACATTAGTGTTAGTGGACCAAGAGAGTCAGGGTCATCAGGCGCTGTTGATAAATACAGTTGTGTGTCGTCAGCAGAGCTGTGGTGGCTCACATTATGCCTTGAGATAATTCTGACCTCATGGAAGCCTGGAGATCGAGAAGAGCACTGGACCCCAGAGAGACCCTTGTGGATCACCAAATAGAACATTAGGTGTCTTCAAATTTTTTTTCTTTGAAGAAAACAAAAACTAAAGAAAAGAGAAGACAGAGCAGTGTGGAGGTTATTAGTTAAAGAGCCATCGTCTGTCAGGTTCCTGTAGAAATGAAGAAAATTCAAACTGGTTTGTAACGCAGCACCAATGTCCTCTGTCAGCACAGTAAAGAGAAGTCATGGAAGAGACCCACAGTCTGGACGGCTAAATTCCGAATTATTTTTTACAAGTGAGAACAAATGAGAAGTCCAGCAAAATGACCCCTTTTATTGGCTAACTAAAAAGATTAAAATATGCAAGTGTCTTGCCTGAAGAAGGGGCCTGAGTTGCCTCGAGGGTCTGCATATTGTCATAGGTTCGGTTAGCCAATAAAAGGGGTCATTTTGCTGGACTTTCATTTCCTACATAATGGCTATCATGGCACAACACCCTAGTACTTCAAATGACACCCAAATAAACTGAAACTGTTAGGCTCCACATCCCCTTTTCCTATTTTCCTAATTACAGAATATTGTTCAAGTATGCACAGTCTCTGATTTTAAATTATTTACAAAATAAATGTATATATTCACTACATCTAATGCTAACAGGGTAAATCATATAAAATATATTTTACCATTTCCCACATAAAGTCCCTTAAATTATTTCATTTAGATCAGTAGGAATTATTTTGAAGCACATCTATGAATATCTCTTATCTAAAACCTAAATGTTTTGTTCTACATATTCCTATTATGTTTCTTTAAGCTTTCATTTTTACTACTAAATTAACACATGCATTTCTACCTTAAGCATTAGAATTTTAACAAAGTGTCCGGAATGTTTCATAATAAAACAAAACCTTCCGTCAGCCATGTAGTTGTGCAAACATTAATATTTGATTCTGTTTCACATTTAAAATATACAAATTATTTATAACACAAGGACAGAATGGAAAAAAGAAATCAATATATGCCACGTATCAAATGCCTTATAATTTAAATTTATTTGTATTTGAAATGTCTTCAGGGGTACTGAGCACATCACGCCTTTGCATATTAAGAACTGGAACTTCTGCTTCGTTGTCAGTTCAACATCACAGTAATTTAAACTAACAAGAAAATATTCTGCCAAAGAAGTGTGCCAGCCAACGTGTCACACCGCCTGATGTTGGCCCCCACCGTTAGCCAAAGGATCCCTCCAGTTGACACCACGAGGAGGTGGTGGGGTGGGGTGGGGGGACTCCGTCAGCCTAATAAGAAAATATTTATTTTATTTATTGATTTTATTTAAACCAAAAAAATATTCCATACAATCAAGTCAAAGTTAACAAAACGAAATTGAACCTCAGCTGAAGAGAAAGAGAGGAGAGCCAACAACCAGGGCAAATCTTTAAAAGCTGCCAAAAAGGAGGAGAATCCTTTGGTCCACTATAGAGGCTTATTCTAAAGTGCTATTGATTCAGTCCTGCCAAGTTTTAAAAACGTGTCGAGCAAGTGAGAAGTTGATTTTCTCCAAGTTCAAGTAATATAGAGCAGTACTTCCCAAATGCGGCCCTGGGACCCCCTGTGTCTACAGGTTTTTATTCCAGCAAGCTTCTGGTTTTATTTAAGTGATGTGTTATTTCCCAGGTTCTGTGTTTTGGGAACAATATATAAATTAGAAAACTAAATTTGGTAATATATTTTAAATTAAATAATAAATAATAAGAAATTTTAAATAATAAACTGAGGGAAAATGTACCAAGAATTATTTGTTAAGGATCTCTTTGTATACCACGTTGTCAGTTCGCCCCTCCGGTTGTAATATGACCAAGCTGTGTGCTGAGCTTACTCTTGAGCATGCAACATATATTTGGCCATGTGAAAAGCAATCTTGCCTCAAATCAATGCCAACCTTTTGTAGGGTCTGTCCCTGAGACTTATTAATTGTCATTGTGAAGCAGAGCCTTACTGGAAATCGGAGGTGTTTGAATTAAAATGGGAGATCGGAGGGTATAACGGGGATGCAAGGAATAAAAACTCTCTTCCCCTGAGCCACCGCCAGTAAAAATAGTTGCCTCAATTAGGTTCTTTTGCAAGCATGTGACCTGAAGTCTCGTTTCGTTACAAAGTTTCGGTGGCTGTAAGTTTCTCAGTAACATTATTGATGCCCCAACCTTCAAAATTAGATTATGCTCAAGAGTGCCTGGAGGATTCAGAGTGTGGACCGAGCTGCAGGCTATGGACGTATATATGTACGTAAGTAGGATTCAGTTAGCGTTGGGAACCCACGTACCAAATGTCTTGAAGATGGGCCCATTAAGTAACAAAGGCAGTTGGAAAGTTCAATATGGTGTCTGACAGTGGTGTCATAAGTACGTACATCGGTTTCGGTTAGCGCAGGGAAGCCGCCTACCAAATTTCGTGAAGATGGGGCCATAAATAAGAAAGTTTAACATGGCAGACGTTGTTGACTGTTACGTGTAGAATTTCGAAATGAAACCTGCTTAACTTTTGTAAGTAAGCTGTAAGGAATGAGCCTGACAAATTTCAGCCTTCTACCTATACGGGAAGTTGGAGAGTTAGTGATGAGTGAGTCAGTGAGTGTTTTGCCTTTTATTAGTATATATATATATATATATATATATATATATATATATATATATGTGTGTATGTATATATATTATATATATATATATATATATATATATATATATATATATATATATATATATATATATATATATATATATATATATATATATATATATATATATATATGGTTTTGGCAGCCAAGTGCTTTTTTTCCAACCTAGAAGACGTCTCTTGAGATCTGTTTAATCGCCTCGTTGATTGCATGTCTTCCAAGGTAGTTTCAATCCCCATTTCCTGCACCGAATCATCTCCCCTTTTATGAGTGACTGTGTTAGTGGCCGTACTTCGTACAGGTCTTTGAACGCACTGAATACTTGTAACTGGTGTCGCCCGTCGGTTACTTTCGACAGGGAATGGAAACAATTGTTGAGTAAAATAAATTATTTGTAAATGATTTCGCATTGAAGAAATAGTAAAAACTTGATCACTTGGGTCAATACCTAAAGAAATACACACAGCAAGTGCAATTGAGAATACACCAGAATCTGTATGATTTAATTGTTGCTGTGCGTCTTCATAAACTATGGGAGGTTTGTATGGAAACAAAGCATGAAGAAAACAAAGCTGCTCTTCGGTGAGGTTGAATTTTTTTATCAGCGTTTAAACTGTCATAGACATGAATTACAGCACCATCATAATAGGTACACACCCAGTGAGTCACTCGTTCAGTAGCTGCAGAAGGTAATATATGAATATGTTGTGGCACACGGCTGGGGGTGGCATCCAGCCGGGATGCCCAGGAAGACAGGAAGAGGGCGCATGCCTCCTCCAGACCACTAGGGGGCAACCGCCCTGGTTCCTTTGGGGGCCACGGGTGCAGGGCTTGGAAGCCCAACCCTGTAGGGGCCCGTGGTGTCCGCCAGGGGGCGCCCCCATGCCTGAAGGACCCGGAACCCCAACACTTCCGTCACACCAAGAAGTGCTGGGGGGAAGAAGACTGGGAACACCCAGAGGGCTTCCGGGAACACAGCCGGCACTTCTGCCACAAAGGGGAGTGTCTAGGGAGTGTCAGGGATCACCTGGAGCCCATCCGGGTACTTATAAAAGGGGCCGCCTCCCTGCAAAGGAGGACTGGAGTCGGGTGAGGAGTGGACAAGGTTTGTGTGCAGGAGAGAGTGGAGGCGGCCTGAAGAGCAGGCAGAGACAGAGAGACGCCTGGACTTTGGGGGAGTTTGGTGCTTGAGGCAGTGGGTTGTGCACTTTATTGGACTGTGATTATGTATAATAAACGTGTGGTGGACTTTAACATGGTGTTCGTCTGTCTGTGTCCGAGCTACTTCTCACAATGTTTTGCATTTTGTGGAATGGGCATTATAGGTATGTCAGGAGTCCACATTAGCAAAACCTCTTGAGGTTGGAAATTGTATGCGCATCTAAAATTTCGTTGAATTTGCTCATGTGATCTGTTGATAAATAATCATTATTTACCAACTCATTTATTGCAAAATCTGATAGTGGTAAGATCACTCCTTCCATAACACTAAACACAAACACTAAGTAGACACTAACACTAAAAAACGGCAACACAGCCGGGAAGAACACTAAATGAGATAAAGTAAAAGTCTACTAAACTTCTTTATTATAACTGCTTTATTATAGCAGGTGAGGGAACGCTGGCGCATGCTTGTTGTCGCCGCTCCTCCCTGTTAACAACACTTTTTGCAAAATTCGTCTTAATTCTGCACTTTCCTTATGCTTGTTTTATTTTGTTTATTGTATGTATAGTTCGTGTATACAGCTGACTCGAATTGCATGGATTTGGCTTAATATTTACAGATTTTATGGACTCCACTTTACTGGGAACAACTGAGTCTGTGGATCACGGGACGAGACCTATGAACATTTCTTTGTACCTGGCGATCTAGCACCTCGGGATGATCTGTCTCTGTGATTATATTCGCTATGCTGATCTGCTCCCGTTTCATCTTACAGTACTCTACGACCGGGAACTGATCTGATGTTCATATTAACCTGGCTTATGGCTTATGGCTTCGGGGCAATCATGCCTGAAATTACCAAGCGTTACTGTTTATAGCTGTGTATTGGAACATCCAAATCCTGCTTCCTCCTCCTGCTGTGCTTTCTGCTGCTTGCTATCACCGCTCACCTACGCTACCACACCCGCCTGTCCTACCGGCTCCGTTGTGCTGTGCTGCTTCTACTCTGCTATCAGCTAAGTATCACTCACTATTTTAGCGCTTTGAGTACTGAGAAAAGTGCTATATAAATGTAATGAATAATTATTATTTATTATTAAACACTAAAGTACAAAAACGAAGTAGAAAGTAACACTAAATCGCAACACCGCCGGGAACACCGGCACACCGCGTCTACTAAACACTAAGAAACACTAAGTAGAAACAGTAAAGGAACAAGTACTATTCAGTAAGTACCGCGTCTACTAAACAGTAAATCAGTAAAGGAGAAAGGACGGCAAGACCGCGTCAGCTTCGGAGCTCAGCTCGGAGCGAAATGAAGTGAATGAAATGAGGTGAATGGGAGGGGAGATGATCATGTGACTCCAACACCCGCCTTAACTCTCCATCCCTCCACAAACACATAAACACAGCCACACAGATCCCAACTCTCCTTTATATATATCGATTAGTGGATCTGACGCTAAAGTACTTGCAGCCTTTTATTATTCCTTGTTGTTTGCCAGCGTGTCTGCTCTGCTCGTTTTTAATTGTCATTAATAAGATACAACAAAGGGAGAACACTGCACAGGGAAAGGGCAAAATAGAATGAGATCAACAAAAGAGAGTGTTACAAACTCGAACAAAAGCCATAGCAAGGTTTGGGGCAGCCACCCGTATATTGTGTATCCTGGCTGCAAAATTGAAAAAACAAGTGACAGCACTGAGGTGCATAGATCAGAGTCTAAAACAGAACTGAGGGAATAGGGAAAAGAAATACTTTAGGCTTTTAAAGGTCAGTATAGGAAGTGATGTCAAAGGGGCTGGGACCAGAAGGCTCTTCATCCATTGGTTCTGACCCGAAAGTGATGTCACCAGTAGGGATGCCAGACATCCCTTATATATGGGACATGTCCCATATTTGATAAGTTTGTCCCCTGTCCCATACTGACCTTTCAGGGACACCCAAATGTCCCGTATTTAGTTCATTTTCAAATTTCATAATAAAAATATATATTTTTGAACTTCTTATGAGACTTAGTTGTCACTTTATAAGTAATTATACTTTCTTTTCTCAGGTTCTCTTGATGAAAATAACCCAAATGTAACGAGGAAACGAGTGTCGGCTGCCTGTTTGCAGCTTGTTCAGTTGCTATGGTTGGCTGAGGACGGAGACACTTACCGTTTTGCTCTCCAGCCGCGCTGCTGTGCAGTTCTGGATCAGCATTGCAATGTACAGCGTCAACAAAGTGAGATGTTACTACTTGCCATGGCCCACTTTTTTTCTAACTGCCTGTATTAAGTAATAATAATATTTCTCTGTATTAAAGTAAATATTTTCAAATGATTTCACTTTTTCAGAATTTTTTATAGCTTATATTAAATAATTTTTCAAATGATTTTACTTTATATTTTTTATATTGTTTTTCTACTTATTCTTTTGTTGAACAATCTGTATTTAAATTGGTTAAAGTATCAGAATTAAAAGCTTTTAAAAACAACTAAATATTTCGATCAAGGTCAAAACTGAAATCCGTTTTTGTACACCATTCTATACTGGCATTTGTATTGAATGAGTTTGAATTGTGAAATTGCAACGGCAAATTTAGAACATATGGAGGGTGAGGAGCAAATGCGCTCTCTCCGCTCTCTCTCACCATTCTTTCTTAGCCAAATATGCTCCTTACCTGTGTGTGTGTAAAGAATGAGATATTAAACATAACCAGTAGTCAATGTGCATGCTGGCTGCCAACTGAATAGTCAATAAACGACACTTTGGGGTTTGTATATTTGCAAATCTGACTCTGAAGGAGTCACCGGCCATGAACCTCACCGCACGTCACTGACACACACTCGTCACCGAGATATTGATGTTTTCGGTATAAGGGGACCCTAAAACGTCACGATCCATCGTAAGCTGGAGCTCAAATTTTTTCACGCTCCTTCCACTATAGACGATTGGTTATGGTGGTGCAGGGAGGCACAAAGAAAAAGGACTTCACGAGCTCACCCAAGTCTGCTAGTCATAACAGAATGCAGAATTCACGTTCCTGGAGATGATTGCAGACCTTCTCCTTTATCTAGACAGGTCTTTTGAAGCTGCAGAACCTTTTTTTTTATGGCCATTACAGATGCTGATATCGGAGCACTCAGAGTTTTAAGAAATAGGCTCAAATAACTTTTATCAGGAATTCAGAAACTTTCACATTGATTTATAATATCACAGGGTGTTCTGTTAGTATCAAGAGGTCAGCATTTTCTCATAAAACAATGTAAGTTAATCACATAATTCTGTGCACAAGCTTAATTCTTTTTCTACCTAAATGAAGAACAAATTCATATAGAAGTAATAAATCATATAGCTCTCTGCAGCATGATTAATACAAAATACAGTCCTTGGTATTTGTGAGTTAAATACTTATAATCAATCCATCCATCCACTTTCCAACCCGCTGAATCCGAACACAGGGTCACGGGGGTCTGCTGGAGCCAATCCCAGCCAACACAGGGCTACTTATAATCATTATAGTTAATAATGTTTTTCTTCTTTCTCAATTCCCCCCTTTGCACATAAAATGTACACATTAAATAAACAGACTTCTGCATCATCATAGTTGGGAAAGAGTTCAGGAAAGGGGTCGGGGATGGAAGAAAAGGTTTGTACTGGGAGTCAGGGTCAGCGCTGAGGAGATAAGCCTTAGTAATGAAGGCATTAATAAACCTTTGTAGAAGGGCTCAGATGCACGGGATAAGACAGAAACCCAAGAGCATGAAAACTGCCAGAGAAATAAGAACAGTTATGAAAATAGTTTTAATCCAACCAGCCCAAGAACCGAACCAATCTTTGGAAGAGATCATTGAAAGAGTCATCTGTTCCTGAGTTTTCTGCTAATTCGATAAATAAGGAGGTGAGGCCAACTAAAGCACGGGTAATGGAAATGTCCGGGGCAGTGTTGTTAGGAATAAAGGTACAGCAACTGTTGCTGAACACAACACACACAATCCTCACTTTTCAGTTAGGAGCATTTCTAGTGTGTACTTCCTGACATTAAGATACGTTTGAAAGGGCAACCAGGAAAGTTATGTGCATCCTTAAAAATATCACAATTAAAAAAGATTATTGGGAAGGGATACAAATGGGAGACAGGGTTTAGCAGTGGCACATGCATAACAAGAATCTGTTCTTAATTGTGTAACAGTAACCTTCAACCACTTATATCGCAGATTATCCTCTAAGAAAAAGGGAATAATCCCTTTACAGAGTCCCAACACAGAAAGTCCAAAAAAATCATGCAATACAGTAAAAAGATTTTAAATACTGTAATCCAAGATGAAGCCAGGACAGCAGAGATTTTTGCTGTTTTTAGAAAAACATTAACAATCAAGGCAGCATAAGAGCACATAATGGTGGTGGTCAGTGCAAAGGCGGTGTGAGTGTGCGCGCGTGTGCATGTGTGCGTGTGACTGTGTGTGTATGGACAAGAATTAGAAAAGATAAAGAATTGAAAGGTTATTGGCCAAACGGGGGTAGTGTCCTAGTGTAATATGTAGCTGAGTTGCTTTTATGCTCTGAGGCTCAGGAATAATGCGAAGAAGACACAAAGGTTTGTTGGTCTTCCTAGCGTAAATCGGGCACAAAGTGTTCCGGAAAAAGTTGCAACTGGTTGAAAGAAAAATTAAATACTTGGGAATGTGCACAGTCTGCAAGACGGCAAGTTATATCCGTTCTTGGAATGTTAGAAAATTGCTGGCAATGGGTTAAAAAAGACAAAAAAGATTTTTTTGCTGAAAAAGCACAGCCACTCCAAGATTTAGTGACCTCTTCTAATTTGGCTTTGACTGATAAAATTTCATGGACGGAGCAGGCTGAGAAGGCTTTAACTGATATAAAATAAATTTTGATGTCTGCACCTGCATTCAAACTTCAGGACTAGTCTTGTCCTTTCAGTCTGTTCCTGGACGAGAAAGGGGGGGTATATGACTGCAGTATTAACTCAACAACAAGGAGATAGACAAAGACCGGTCGCATACTATTTTAAAATAAATAAATAAAAACTGGATCCAGTGGCTGCTACAAGCAGCTGCTGTAATAATAGAGGCCATATTAGCATGCTCAAACATTGTTCTCATGAGTCTATTAACTGTTAAGGTACCACATGCTGTACATTCCATCTTAGTACAGACAAGAACATCTCATTTGACAGGTGCGCTTGCGGCAGTGAAGTATCAAACTCACAAGGGGAAAATGAGTCCAGTGAGTGAGGGAAATGCGCAAGCAGACATGTGGGCAAAGAAAGCCACACAGGATCCTACTTCACCACTAACCTCAGAAGGAGGAACAAGAGTCACCCGAGGATGCAGTTTTATCTCTACAAACTGTAGCAACGGAAAAGGAGATAAAGACGTGGCAGAAAGAGGGATCAGAAAAAGATCTGAAAGGAATTTGGATCCATCCATTAACTAAACATCCTTTTTTCCCCAAAAGCTTTCTTTCTAGGTATTGCAAAGGCTATGCATGGTCTGGCCCACCCTTCCAGAGACACAATGATGGCACAGGTGCAACAATCCTGTCACGCCCCGGGGTTTTTTCTAACTTTGCTGATCAGTTCTGTAAGAGGTGTACATTGTGCCAAAGATTTAATGTAGGAAAACGCTTGCAGGTAAGTCCGGCTGTAACACCAAATGCTGGAGGGCCCTTTGAACATCTACAGATAGATTTTTATAACTAACCCCATCTCATGGGTATATAGATAGATAGATAGATAGATAGATAGATAGATAGATAGATAGATAGATAGATAGATAGATAGATAGATAGATAGATAGATAGATAGATAGATAGATAGATAGATAGATAGATAGATAGATAGATAGATAGATACTTTATTAATCCCAAGGGTATAAATATTGCTTAGTAATCATCTATGTTTTCGCACACTGGGTGGAGGCTTTCCCATGCTGGCACGCAGGTGCCAAGTTAGTGGCCAAAGCACTAGTTTAAAAAAAAAAAATCATCCCACGTTTGGGGTTTGTCTCAGAAATTGCAAGTAAATGTTCTGTTACAAGAACTGACTCAATGGCTGTAGATTGATGTCCGCCACTATGGCAAGTATCATCCACACACTCTAAAAAGAGAAAAAGGGCTCTTTTTGATTTAAGGTAATTTTAGTAATTGTAATGAACTATATTAATATGTTTGTTCACCTAACGTAATTTTTTGCTTTACTTCAAATTGAAAAACCTTGCTGTCGCTTAATGTAACTTCTTCTATTTAGTCTAAAGCAAAAAATCACTTTGGAGATCTTGCCGGCTCCGCCCCCTGTGATGTAACGTCCGGGCTCGCACCAATGGAAGAAGACCTACATGAGCCCCACCCCTTTGACTTCACTTCCTGTGTCCCCCTTTAAAAGCCTCCACCTTTTCCCTATTCCCTCAGTTCTGTTTGGACTCAGTTTTGCGCACATCACTGCTGTATTAGTTTTGAAAAGCAACTTTGCAGCCAGGAAACCAAATTATACGGGTGGCTGCCCCAAACCTGTATATGACTCTGCCTCGAGTTTGTGACTATATATATAGAATTTAAGTTGGGATTACAGTGAATACAATAATGGACAAAATTTTAATTTCAGTTCATCCATCCATTATCCAACCCGCTATATCCTAACTACAGGGTGACGGGGGTCTGCTGGAGCCAATCCCAGCCAACACAGGGCACAAGGCAGGAAACAAACCCCGGGCAGGGCGCCAGCCCACCGCAGTTAATTTGAGTTTTTAAAGAAATTTGGTTTGAGCTCAATATATTTTTTGCTTTTATTCAAGTATTTGAAAAGGTTAAAAACAAACTCAAATGAATTAAGTTTACTCAAATACTTTTTAAAATTTGAAAGAAATCAATTAAATTGCTTGTTACCTTGTGAAGTAATTTATTTAGGTTGATCCAACAAAACATTTTTTACAGTGAGAGTGAAGGGATGGTTGAGCATATATATTCCACCTTAAAAATTTAAATTGGCAAACATCTTTGAACAAATAGGACTCATCGCCAAAGACGACCCTCACTGTTGGAGATTCTTACTGGCTGCACTATGCTAATGTGCTATCCACTATGTAAAATTACTCTCCACATGGTCAACAATGATCTTGCATCTTTTCTTTCAGGTCTGCTAAGTGCCTTACAGATAGAGTGCATGAACAAGTGAGGGAAATGTGGTGAACTACCTGACACGTAAATTTCTATACCAGTTGGGACTTGGGCTCTCATTAGGGACACACGGTGAAAACACTGGCATCAGCCCAGGTGGAGAGGACTATTCCAGGTGACTTATGAGTCCCCTGATGGTGAAACTGCTTCACGCTGTTCACTCCATCTTAGTCCAGGCCAAAACCTCACATCTCACTACTTACTGTAAGGTCAATACACTATCAAAATGTACTCTGTACCCTGTCAAATGTCACTATTGAAAGGTGCTCCACTTTGAATCTGGCCTCCATACTCCCCACTGAGGGAGAGGGGGAACCACACTACTGTCATGATGAGATAACAAAGGTCCTGAAACCCAGGCCAGACCTCCAGGAAACTCCACTAGAAACTAGAGAAGTACTTTATGTGGACGGCTCTTCCTTGTGATTAGACGACGGAAAACTCTCCACCAGTTATGCAGTGGTCAAAGGAGACCACTTACTTGAAGCAGCTGAGCTAATAGGTTTCACCTGAGCTTGCCAGTTGTTTGAAAGGAAGGTCATAACCATTTACACAGATTCCAGATATGCCTTTGGTGTCTGCCATGATCATGGGGCATTATGGAAATTAAGGGGATTGAGTGGGAAACCAGGTATGCGGTGGTGGAGCGGGAAGACATGCCGATCAAGTGGGTGATGACACAGCTGAGATATTATCTCCAAGGCTGTGAGTTCACCCTGGTTACAGATCATGCACCTTTAC
Organism: Erpetoichthys calabaricus; assembly: GCF_900747795.2. Classification (NCBI taxonomy): domain Eukaryota; kingdom Metazoa; phylum Chordata; class Cladistia; order Polypteriformes; family Polypteridae; genus Erpetoichthys; species Erpetoichthys calabaricus. The sequence continues at coordinate 4,727,073 of NW_026261588.1, read as the reverse complement.
AGTGGATGGCCCTTAATTTTAAGGAGTAAGCCCATAAAACAAACAGAAATTAGTGGAATCCCTTCTCGAAGCTATAACAAAACCATCAAAATGGCAATACTTAAATGCCAAGCCCATACTGGGAAACAAGACCCAGTCAGCCAAGGAAACGAACTGTCTGACCACTTTGCTAAACAGGCCGCCTATAATAACACACCAATCTCTTTATTCCAACAGAAGGATGACAAAGACCCTGATAATCAAATTGTTTCTTTACAGAGCACCGCCACTGATCGAGAAAGGATAAAGTGGTCCAGAGAAGGCTCCCTCTCTGCTGGGGTCTGGACCCATAAGCAAACTAACAAACCTTTCCTCCCAAAGGTTTCTTTTCCAGGAATGGCAAAAATTGCACACAGCCTGGATCACGCAGGAAAAGACGCTATGACTCAGGATGTCGAGCGACATTGGGAAACCACAGGGTTCTCTGCATATGCTGCACAATTCTGCCGACAGTGTGCCCTATGTCAAAGGTACAATATGGGCAAAGTAACTCAGGTAAGTCCTGCCGTTACCCCGAAACCAGTGGGTCCATTTGAACATCATCAAATGGACTTCATTGAACTAACGCTGTCCAAAGGATAGCGATACTGCCTTGTGATTGTCGATGTGTTCTCCTAGTGGGTAAAGGCTTTTCCCCCTAAACATGCAGATGCAAAAACAGTGGCTAAAGCTTTAATAAAATAAATTATTCCAAGATGGGGAATACCACAGAAATTGCAGACCGATAACGGTACCCACTTTGTGAATTCTGTAATAAATGAGCTGACTACAGGTACTTGGCTCCAGATAAATGTACATCATTACTGCAAATACCATCCTCAAAGTGGAGATATTGTAGAAAGGTGCAATGGCACCCTAAAATAAATCCATCCATCCATCCATTTCCCAACCCGCTGAATCCTAACTACAGGGTCACGGGGGTCTGCTGGAGCTAATCCCAGCCAACACAGGGCACAAGGCAGGAACCAATCCAGGGCAGGGTGCCAACCCACCACAGGACACACACACACCAAGCACACACCAAGGCCAATTTAGGATTGCCAATCCACCTAATTGGTAAAAATCTGTGAGCAGACAAACTTAACCTGGCCAGATGCTCTACCCCTGGCCTTGATGGGGTTGAGAGGAAGGAAACATCGGCAGTTGGGACTGTCACCAATTGAAATTTTAACCGGACACTGGCATAGTTATCCGGAAACGTCACTCTGCATACTGTGGACAAAGAGCAGTTGCATCGCAGATAGATAACTCCTGTAGCCACAATAAATGCCTTTATTGAATAGACAAACCAGGGGTGAACAAGTTCCTTTCTACTGCAGCTACAGCCGCGACACACATAAAAAAACATTAATAATAACTCATAAACTTGCAATATTATTTAGGAAAATCGCAACATTTTACTCACCAAAAATTCGGATTATTTGTAAACAAAATCCATCCTCCTCTCTTTCCTCAAAAACAGTTCAATTACTCTGTCGTACAGATTATCCGTGCGCTTCAGTTCCATCACAAAGTCCCTTTCTATCGCCATCGAAGCTAATGCTGAAAGTCGAACCTGCCCTGTCGTATTTCTGGCATAAGTTTTAATTCGCTTTAGGGCTAAAAATGTCCGCTCGACAGAAGCAGTGGACACGGGAGTGGTCACCACCAAACATAATAATAAATAATACATTTTATTTATATAGCGCCTTTCCCATGCTCAACGCACTTACAGAATATAATAAAGAACGGCAGCGTATAAAGTATATAGCATTATACAAACCAGATAAATAAATAAAGAAGATTAAGACGGTGAATTCTGAAAAAAAAAAAACAAACAGACAACATAATCGATGGTCTCGCACACACACACACACACAGGTTACATTAGCATCTTGACAGAGAAGTAAACTGAGAGAAGGGTAATAAAGTCAAGTAGAGCTAAAAGCCTTCCTGAACAGATGAGTTTTGAGTTGTTTTTTAAAAGAATTCATGGAGTCAGCTGACCTGATTAATTTTGGTAGGTCATTCCAGAGTCTGGGCGCTATACAGCTGAAGGCCCTGCTGTCACCCATGGAGTGTAGATTAGTGAGGGGCACAACAAGATTACCAGAATCAGAGGACCTTAGTGGGCGGGCAGGCACATAGTGATGGAGAAGGTCACTGATGTAGTTTGGTGTGAGGTTATTTAAGGCTTTGTAAGTTATTAGTAGGATTTTATATTCGATTCTGTAAGACACAGGGAGCCAGTGAAGACGGAGCAGGATGGGTGTGATGTGCTTGCTGCTGCTGGTTCGAGTAAGGACTCTTGCAGCTGAGTTTTGAATAAGCTGGAGCTGTGATATAAGATTAGAAGGGGCACCTGCCAGTAGGGAATTACAATAATCGATGCGGGATGTGATAAAAGCATGGACATGTTTCTCAGTGTTAGAAAAGGAGAGGAAAGGAGCGAACACGGGATATGTTACGGAGGTGAAAGTAAGAAAGTTTCTTAATGTGATTTATGTGTGCGGAATAAGAGAGGGAGGGATCAAAAATGACACAGAGAATTTTTACAGTAGAGGCAGGTACATACCAACATACATACCAATGTGTACAGCTGCCCCATGCTCTCATTCAGATTTTTCTGATGAAGGAAATCAAGGAGATCAGTGGGAGATTTTCCTGCAAAATCATCCATGGCATACATTACAGTCAGTTCTGTTTTTAGCCGAGACAGATCAAAAAGTGCTTCGTGCGCTCGGAGCGCCTGCAGTGCGTCCAGTGGCCTCGTAGAGTTCCTCATATCGGCTTCTGTCTCGCTCAATGGTGTCACAGAACTCCTTTACCCTAGCCAGACAAAACTGCACATCCAGTTTTTTGTCCTGTAGTATTGAAAAGAGCACATCTGAATACTCAAAAATGCCATTAAATGTGTGAAGCAAAAAACAAAACTCAAAATCATCCAGACGTGCTTTAAATCCATCAGCACAGCGCACTTTGTCCTCATCACACTCATCATGATGCTCCAGAATGTGATGAAACAGTTCCTTTAGAGCATCTCTCTTCTCTATCCAATCAACGGGTCTGAATACAGTGACGTTGCCGTACGCCTGCTAGAGGGCCCTAGTGAAACCAACTCAAAATCTGATTGGTTGAAGCAACAGTTTAATCCACATTTATTTTGTGTTAGAGGGCCTGCAGAACGGATTGTGAAGGCCTCCGGGCAGACTTCTTTGACTTTGACCCTGCCTGGCAACAAATGATGGCTGAAATGTGATTGGTTAAATGCTTTAATACAAAAATACATTTCTAGAAGCAGCACAACCATCGGAAAAGCTATGAAAGGAAGCGGACAGACTATTTGGAATTATTTAATAAGTATTCATGGACAAAATATAATTAACATCAGTTTGTGATTCAGATATTTTTTTAGGCCAGCACAGAAGGCCTTGCAGGCCCTAACGTCCCGCCACTGCTTCCCAATAATCTTTTTGCACATAACTTTCCTGGTTGCCCTTTCAAGTGTATCTTAATGTCAGGAGGTACACACTAGAAATGCTCCTAAATAAAAAGTGAGGATTGTGTGTGTTGTGTTCAGCAACAGTTGCTGTAACTTTATTCCTAACAACACTGCCCCTGACAGTTCCATTACCTGTGTTTTAGCTGGCCTCATCTCCCTATCTATCGAATTAGCAGAAAACTCAGCAACACCTGACTCTTTTTTGAACTCTTCCAAAGATTGGTTCACTTCTTGGGCTGGTTGGATTAAAACTATTGTCATAACTGTCCTTATTTCTCTGGCAGTTTTCATGCTCTTGGGTTTCTGTCTTATCCCGTGCATCTGAGCCCTTCTACAAAGGTTTATTAATGCCTTCATTACTAAGGCTTATCTCCTCAGCACTGACCCTGACTCCCAGTACACACCTTTTCTTCCATCCCCCGATCCCTTTCCCAAACTCTTTCTGTAGTACTAGGGTGTTGTACCGTGTTAGCCATTATGAATGTAGAGAAAAGCCAAGCAAAATGACACCTTTTATTGGCTAACTAGAAAGATTACAATATGCAAGCTTTCAAGGCAACTCAGGCCCCTTCTTCAGGCAAGATGCTTTCCCAACTTTGATGATGCAGAAGTCTGATTATTTAATGTGCACATTTTATGTGCAAAGGGGGGAATTGAGAAAGAAGAAAAACATTATTAACTGCAATGATTATAAGTATCCATCCTTCCATCCATTATCCAACCTGCTATATCTTAACTACAGAGTCACGGGGTCTGCTGGAGCCAATCCCAGACAACACAGGGCGCAAGGCAGGAAACAAACCCCGGGCAAACCCTTTATGTGCAAAGGGGGGAATTGAGAAAGAAGAAAAACATTATTAACTATAATGATTATAAGTATTTAACTCACAAATACCAATGACTGTATTTTGTATTAATCATGCTGCAGAGAGCTGTGTGATTTTTTACTTCTATATGATTTGATCTTCATTTAGGTAGAAAAGGAATTAAGTTTATGCACAGAATATGAGACTGGCTTGCATTCTTTTATGAGAAAATGCTGACCTCTTGATACTAACAGAACACCCTGTGATATTATAAATCAATGTGATAGTTTCTGAATTCCTGCTTAAAATTATTTGAGCCTATTTCTTAAAACTGTGAGTACTCTGATAACCTCTTTATCTGAAAGAAGCAATGTGCACATTCCAATTCAGGGAGTAGTGAGCTATTATGATTTATGTATACCCTCAAAATGAACTGCCATGTATATTTTTTTTTTGTTTAATACATGAAGAAGGTATATAGAGGGAGGCCCAACGTTAGACTGCAGATTGCCTGTTCTGACCAGCCAGTGGCACTGAGCTGGGGAGGCTCCAGTCTCTTCGGGGAGCTGCAGTCTCTCTAACTCACCAAGAATAAAGAAATTGCTTTTTATTTTACATTGGTGTCCATTTCTTTGTCGTTCCCAACTTTCAGCGAACACATCATTCTGTAGAGGAAAGAGAGAAAGGAGTGCATTCTGCAACCCCCTGGTCTAGCATGGAATTACCTACTTTTGAGCCCTTTAGCTGCCTCCCATATGCACATGTATGACACGCCCCATTCCCAACTCAGCCCAGACCAATTTCTACTTGTATGGCTGTAGATCTAGAAACCACCTTATGACACTGGGTATGACTTCTTGTGCAGTGCCATCCACTGTAAAGGTGCATGATCTGTAACCAGGGTGAACTCACAGCCTAGGAGATTCTCAGCTGTGTCATCACCCACTTGATCGCCATGTCTTCCCGCTCCACCACTGCATACCTGGTTTCCTAGTCAAGCAGTTTCCGGCTTAAGAACATAACGGAGTGTTCAACACTGTTGACGCTCTGGCTCAGCACAGCAACAAGACCTGTGTCCAAAACGTCCACCTGGAGAATGAAAGGAACAAAAAAGTTAGGATCTTTCAAGGAGCTTCTCTTGTTCTTACCTCCTTAAACTCTTCAGTGAGACCATTGAAAGGGAGCAGAAGGATGTTAGTATGTTCATACAGTCCTGCACTGCTTAGGTTGTCATTTAAATCCAGCCACCATTGGGCAAGGCAGCTGATCTTGCTCTTCAGGGTCTCCATGGTAGTAACTGGGACTGAATATATCAGCAGAGACCACAAGATTTAGGTCAAGATGGTGTGCTGATAGATCAAGGCTTCAAATACACCAGGCAGACCTGACTTAACCACCATTGTAAGGCAGTTCTCAAGCTCCGTATTGGTCTCCTGGATGGTAGTGCAATCTTTCTGACTGGAGTCAAAGATCTTTCTCGACTCTTGACTGGCTGCTGTGTAACAGAAGTTATGGTGAATCCTGCTTAGTGAGAAGTGGAATTTGTCTACAACTTTAGCACCATAAACCTTGGTCTAGAAGGTTTGAAATTCATCCCTGCCCAAGAGATGAGATTCTCCAGGCTTCACAGTAACCACCTGCTGCGCATAACTGATGTTGATGTGATGGTAAGGTCGTCCATAAATGCTCTGATTGGTGGCTGACTTTTTCAAGGAGCACTCTGCTTCAGCTGATGTTCAGTGCCCCACCATGTTCAGTCAAAGGGTGAAAAGAATAACTGGGACTGTTCATGATTATTATTTTCATGTTATGATTTTCTTCAAGTGGAGATTTTTTACTTCTACAACCCCAGATAACCTGAAGTTTCAGAAATATCAAGTAACTGAGACTGAGATGGGGTGTTTGTAACCAGCATTGGCTGTGAGGACTATGAGCACCGTGGAGTGACCATCTTGGGATATTGTGTCAAACATCGGCCTTTGAACACTGATCACCAATGTCATATGAAATGCTCCGGTTGAGTCTGAGAAGCTCAGAACTGTGGATGGAACTGAGCAGACAAAAGATCTGTCTTATGTGTGAGCAAAGCTAAATAAACAAACCGTTAAGGTTTAAACATTCATGCAGTGCTTCATTTGAATTGATTTCAGGAGAATTGCCTTGCTAGATTATTATGTGATTTTTGTTCAGACTCTGTATTAGTCGAAGCTGTGCCTGCATCTCATTTTTAGCAAAGGAGTCGTGAAAAGGGTGGTGACTTTTTTTTAATTCAGGTTTGGACTCATTGCCCTCAAGCGCTTTAATTAAGCAAAGACATTTCAGCACAGTAATTGCTGCTGCGCCTTTCTTGTAAAGAAGTGTCTGATATCCATAGAATTATTGACATCTTTGACACAAAAGCTTAAAGCATAAGAGTATGACTGTCTAAATGTGAACATTTAGTAGAAGACGAGAGTCGAGTCTAGCAAGGAGACTTGAGCAGATGATCACAATGAGGTTTATTCTGTAAATGATAACTGTAAGTGTTCACTCAGTTCTAGAGATTCTACAGTTTTTTCATCCTTTTTATTATTTAGCATATCCTTGTATCAAATCAATGGGATATTGGAGAAGACATTTGTAAGACCAGATGCCTTTCCAGACTCCAACCTCCTTTTAAAACAATCAAGGGGGCGGTGAGCTTATTTTGGCATTGAGGGAAAAGTGTGTGGGCGCTGTGTGAAGAGGACTATGGGAGTGAGTCGAGACTGATGAAGATGAAAAGTGAAGCAAACCTGGAAAGAACAAATTCAGTTCAGTTTAATTTGGTTTATTTGTGTGCAGTGCTGGCACAGAGTGCTGTGAGAAGTTCTCAGGTAAATCCAGAATTACTACAAATAAAGACACAGATTTGTTTAAACAGCAGTTTGACACTGATTAACAAAAACGGAGCCCGGCACTATCTATCCATTGATTAACAGTGTAACTGTAGAGGAGAGCAAAACAAAAAGTCAGTCAGCAGCCTTAATGGAGAGAGCAAACCTCTGGGGGTCCATCAGACACTTAGAACAAAGAAAGTCAAAGACTCAGTCACAGTTGAGCAAGGACTAAATTTATCCTGTGAAGAAATAAATCTTCTTAAGAAAATATTGCTTTCTTAAGTATGTTTTTAATTGTGGAGAACTTTATAGGATGCTTACACTTACCAAGGAGGCTGTGCTGAAAAGTCTGTTATTTAATGTTGTTGTCCCTCTATTGTTTGGTGTTCACCCATAAATCATGAGTATCATCGTCAGTCCTTCAACAGTATAAAAGATCGCCATTTTAAGCTTGCATAAGCGTGACTATGTTTCTCCTGTACTGACCTCCCTTCATTGGCGTCCAGACCGTGACAGGGTTGACTTTAAGGTGCTGCTGTTTATTTTTAGTTAGCTGAATGGATTCGCTCCTTCCTATATAGCCATTAACCCCTTTACATTCCCTCTTGCCAGGTCTTGCCATGTTTGATTGTCAGACACTCTTTATGGTACTGAGGGCCCGACTAAAACTTACAGGGTGAGTGTGCTTTTCAAACAGCCGCCCCTCGGTTCTGGAACGATCTGTCTGCTTATCTCAGGTCTGCAACAACTGCGGCTGTTTGAACATTAAGACTGAAAGGGCATTGTTTCTCTTTTAACATTTGATTATCATTAATTCCGTTTATATTTTTATTCTGTTTTATGTCTTCTTTTTTTCATTTTTTCCTGTTTTAGAATGTAGTTATTTTTAACGTTATTTATTTTAATGTGCAGCACTTTGGTCAGTGTTTTAAATGTGCTTTATAAATAAACTAAATTACACTACAGTAAATTTTATAATCACACTAAAAGATGATGTCACAGATGAGGTCCCACAATCTACCATATTAAAAAAAGTATTTTATTTTGGATTCATTATTTAGTTCAACTCTGAGTCATTTTTCTTTTTATTTCTAAGCATTGCAGAAGGAACAGACATTGATAATCCATTTGATTCTACACCTTATGATAAATAAATCGCCAAAAGTGGAACTCGCATTGTCCTGAAGTGTCCCTGTCACACAGACTGTCCTCTAAGCCTTTCCTCTCCTGAATATTAATCCACTAGACCAGGGGTGGGCAGATTCAGTCCTGGAGGGCCGCAGTGGCTGCAGGTTTTTGCTCCAACCCAATTGCTTAATAAGAAGCCCTTATTGCTCAAGTAAAACTTCAGCTTCACTTTAGTTGTCTCGCTCGTTAAGATTTTGAACCCTTATTGCTTATTTTAGTCTTAAACAGCTGTATTCTTGGTTTTTAATTGCTCCTAATTAGCAATACCATGCAAATGACAAAAGAGACCAGCATTTCTCCATTTAGCTTGTTTTCATTTACACCTGTGTGTATTTATCATGCACTATTTGGTTTAATTAAATACTTGGAAGGAAAGTGAAGAGAAAAAAGTGAAGCACTGATAATTACTCATCTGTTTTAGACTTCAAATCATTTGGATGATATCCTTAGAAAGGAAAATAAAACTAGGATATGAGAATGACCTGACATGGCAGAGTTAAAGCACTAACAAGCCATGCAATTAAATAATTGACAAGGATTGTTTTTTAATTAAGCAACTGGGTTGGAACAAAAACCTGCAACCACTGCGGCCCTCCAGGACTGAATCTGCCCACCCCTGCACTAGACAAAGAGCCCGTTTCGATGACGTATGATGAAACGGGCACGAGTGCAATAGTAGTAAGTATAAGCACCACAAACCTGATATAGGTGTATTGAATGAATGCATAATTAGGCCTCAAGCTGTAGTCGAAATCGCCTTTAAGGCCTCTAGAGCTTTCATTGAAGTCGCCTTTCTCTTTGAATTTTCGCGGCCGTAAATCCGCCGCCTGCCGCGATGTTGGTCTGCTAAGGTTTTTCGGGCAGCTGAGCAGAAGGCGACTGCGCATTCGGCTTTGGACATGCGCAGAAGGCGACGTGCGCATTCCGCACCACAAACCTGATATAGGTGTATTGAATGAATACGTATTTAGGCCTCAAGCTGTAGTCGAAATCGACTTTCATGCCTCTAGAGCTTTAATCGAAGTCGCCTTTCTCTTTGAATTTTCGCGGCCGCAGTCGCCTTTCTCTTTGAATTTTCGCGGCCGGAAATCCGCCACCTGCCGCGATGTCAGTCTTGTAAGGTTTTTCGGGCAGCTGCGCAGAAGGCGACTGCGCATTCGGCTTCGGACATGCGCAGAAGGCGACGTGCGCAGAAGGCGACTGCGCATTTGGCTTCGGACATGCGCAGAAGGCGACGTGCGCAGAAGGCGACTGCGCATTCAGCTTTGGACATGCGCAGAAGGCGACGTGCGCAGAAGGCGACAGCGCATTCCGCACCATAAACCTGATATAGGTGTATTGAATGAATGCGTAATTAGGCCTCGAGCTGTAGTTGAAATCGCCTTTCATGCCTCTAGAGCTTTAATCAAAGTCGCCTTTGTCTTTGAATTTTCGCGGCCGTAAATCCGCCACCTGCCGCGATGTCGGTCTCGTATGGTTTTTCGGAGTAGAGAAATATGATTGCAATTTTTATGTATTCATATTTCTGAAGAAACTACAGTAGGTGCAGATAGTAATGTTTTGAATTTCTGCTTAAATTATGTTTTTAAAGATACCCAATGTATTTCTATATTTAATTTGTAGTTTATTACTAGATATTTGCTTATGGTACTACATAAATAAAATGTTTTATCATTATTTATATATTATTAAAATCCTCAGAAACTATTGTCCAATGCAGGCAGCCATTAGGATTAAACAAACCCCAACAGTCTGTTTATTTAAAAACCTTCACACTTACATACAAAAACTGTTTAACAAATATTGCACTTTTATATATAGTAACACAGGCAAGGGGGATGCACAAACCAGTGTGTTTCTTCGTGCCAGTCCCAATCCCGGATAAATGGGGAGGGTTACCTCAGGAAAGGCATCCGGTGTGAATTTTTTCCAAATCAGTATGTAGACAACAATACAAATTTCCATACCAAATTGGTTGAGTCCCGGGTTAATAACAAACGCCACCGGTACTGTTAGCCAACAGAGTACTGTGGGAAATTGGGCTACTGTTGGCCGAAAAGAAGAAGAGGGTGAAGGTGTGTCTGCTGGCAGGAGGAAGGGTAGGAGAGTGGAAGTGAGGGTAGAATTTTGAAAGTTGGCAGTATGACTGGTAAGAGGAGAGAGTTAGCAGATATGATGGAGAGAAGGAAGGTTGATATATTGTGAGTGCAAGAGACTAAATGGAAGGGGAGTAAGGCCAGGTGGATTGGAGATGGATTCAAATTGTTTTATCATGGTATGGATGGGAGGAGAAACTGGGTAGGGGTTATTCTGAAGGAACAGTATGTCAAGAGTGTTTTGGAGGTGAAAAGAGTGTCAGGCAGAGTAATGATTATGAAGCTGGAAAGGTGAGGTGTGATGATGAATGTTGTTAGTGCATATGCACCGCAAGTTGGGCGTGCAATGGGTGAGAAAGAAGATTTTTGGAGTCAGTTGGATGAAGTGATGAACAGCGTACCCAAGGGACAGAAAGTGGTGATTAGAGCGAATTTCAATGGACATGTTGGTGAAGGGAACAGAGGAGACGAGGAGGTGATGGGTAGGTGTGGTGTCAAGGAGAGGGATGAAGAAGGTCAGAGGATAGTGGATTTTTCAGAATGGATGGACATGGCTGTGGTGAATACGTATTTTAAGAAGAGGGAGGAACACAGGATTACATATAAGAGTGAAGGAAGATGCACACTGGTAGATTACATCCTATGCAGAAGAGTCAATCTGAAGGAGATTGAAGACTGCAAAGTGGTGGCAGAGGAAAGTGTAGTGAAGCAGCATAGGATGGTAGTCTGTAGGATGACGTTGGAGATCAAGAAGAGGAAGAGAGTGAGGGCAGAGCCAAGGATCAAATGGTGGAAGGTGAAAAAGGAAGAGTACAAGGTTCAGTTTAGGGAGAAGGTGAGACAGGCACTGGGTAGCAGTGAAGACTTACCAGACAGCTGGGCAACTACAGCAGATGTAGTAAGGGGGACAGCAAGAAGGGTGCTTGGCATGACATCTGGACAGAGGAAGGAGGACATGGAAACCTGGTGATGGAATGGGGAAGTACAGGAGAGTATACAGAGGAAGAGGGTAGCGAAGAAGAAGTGGGATAGTCAGAAACATACAGAAAGTAGACAAGAGTACAAGGAGATAAGGCACAAGGTGAAGAGAGAGGTGGCTAAAGAAGGCTAAAGAAAAGTCATATGATGAGTTTTATGAGAGGTTGGATACTAAGGAGGGAGAAAAGGACCGGTGGGCTACAGAAAGGGGCCGAGCTGGGAAAGATGAGGAGCAGGTTAGGGTGATAAAGGATAAAGATGGAAATGTTCTCACAAGTGAGGAGAGTGTGTTGAGCAAATAGAAAGACTACTTTGACAGGCTGATGAATGAAGAGAACGAGAGAGAGAAGAGGTTGTATGATATGGAGATAGTAAATCAGGAAGTGCAACAGATTAGCAAGGTGGAAGTAAGGACAGCTATGAAGAGGATGAAGAATGGAAAAGCCGTTGATCCAGATGACATACCTGTGGAAGCATGGAGGTCTTTAGGAGAGATGGCAGTTGAGTTTTTAACCAGATTTTTTTAATGAAATCTTGGAAAGTTAGAGGATGTCTGAGGAGTGGAGAAGAAGTGTACTGGTGCCGATATTTAAGAATAAGGGGGATGTGCAGAGCAGTAATAACTACAGGGGGATACAATTGATGAGCCACTGCATGGAGTTATGGGAAAGAGTAGTAGGGAAGCTCAGTTAAGAAGTGAGGTGATGATTAGTAAGCAGGAGGATGGTTTCATGCCAAGAAAGAGCACCACAGATGTGATGTTTTCTCTGAGAGTGTTGATGGAGAAGTTTAGAGAAGGCCAGAAGGAGTTGCATTGTGTCTTTGTGGACTTAGAGAAAACATATGACAGCATATGACATATTAGAGGAGTTTTGATATTGTATGATGAAGTCAAGAGTGGTACAGGATATGTACGAAGGAAATGTTACAGTGGTGAGGACTGCAGTTGGAGTGACGGATGCATTCAACGTGGAGGTGGGATTACATCAGTGATCGACTCTGAGCCCTTTCTTATTTTCAATGGTGATGGACAAGTTGACAGATGAGATTAGACAGGAGTCCCCGTGGACTATGATGTTTGCTGATGACATTGTGATCTGTAGCGAAAGTAGGGAGCAGGTTGAGGAGACCCTGGAGAGGTGGAGATATGAGAGGAGGGGAATGAAGGTCAATAGGAACAAAACAGAATACATGTGTGTAACTGAGAGGGAGGTCAGTGGAATGGTGAGGATGAGGGGAATAGAGTTGGCAAAGGTGGATGAGTTTAAATGCTTGGGATCAACAGTACAGAGTAATGGGAATTGTGGAAGAGAGGTGAAAAAGAGAGTGCAGGCAGGGTGGAGTGGGTGGAAAAGAGTGTCAGGAGTGATTTGTGATTTGGGACGGGTATCAGCAAAATTGAAAGGGAAGGTCTACAGGACGGTAGTGAGACCATTTATGTTATATGGGTTGGAGACGGTGGCACTGACCAGAAAGCAAGAGACAGAGCTGGAGGTGGCAGAGTTAAAGATGCTAAGATTTGCATTGGGTGTGACGAGGATGGACAGGATTAGAAATGAGGACATTAGAGGGTCAGCTCAAGTTGGATGGTTGGGAGACAGTCAAAGAGGCGAGATTGCATTGGTTTGGACATGTGCAGAGGAGAGATGTTGGATGCTAAAGATGGAGCTGCTAGGTAAGAGGAAAATAGGAAGGCTTAAGAGAAGGTTTATGGATGTGGTGAGAGAGGACACGTAGTTGGTGGGTGTGAGAAGCAAGATGAAGAGGACATGTAAGTATTGAAACAGATGGTCTGTTGTGGTGGCCCCTAATGGAAGCAGCTGAAAAAAAGAAGATTCTTTTATGTATTATGATCTTCCTAAACTGATATAACATCATAACACCTTGATTTAATTTATATACCATCTCAGATTGTGATTCTGGGCCCAAAGATCAGACATACTATATGTGTATTGTGATGTCCCACACATAAAAGTAGCAAAATTTTTGCAGGCCTTAAATTAACTTAAGTCAGACCAATGCACCACCATGTTACACCCTGGTGGACCCGACTCCTGAGGTTCTACCCACACAGGTGGCGCAGTGGTAGTGCTGCTGCTTTGCAGTAAGGAGACTGTGGAAGATTGTGGGTTTGCTTCCCGGTGCTATATAAATGTAATGAATTATTATTACAATGCAAAAAATATCGTAAACATAACAAATAACTACTTAATAAACAATAAGAAACACAAATCACAAAATTGCATACATTAAAAAATCAAAAGTGATAAAATAAATTAAAGGGCAAGTAATTATCTGAAAAATAACAAAACCATTAAACAAATAAGAAATACATTTAAGTCAATGCAGCAGCTTGGACTACAAGAAAGTTTATGATAATTGAGTCATCCTTTTAAATGAACTTTAAAAAAAGCCTGCATGTCTCTGATGTGATGAGGTAGCTGTTTACACCTCATTGAGCAGGAGCTGTAAGATCTTACATGGATTCCAAAGGTCTGGGAAAACCTCATAAGAATTAAAATCACTCAGAGCCTGAGAAGTTGAAGTCTGGTGATGAGGACTTTGGGCCCCCTTCTCTAGCGTGTTTAGACCTGCTCATTGGCCATTGTGGACCACGTGACCTTAAGCTGCCCACATCTTCTTATACTAACATGAGTTTAACTGCATTCTCTTGTTTGTTTTACACTCCTGTCAGTAGTCGGTGGGAGACATGCATTTTAGAATTTCTTTGAATTGTGTACTTGATACACGAAAATAAACTTAAAATTGACCTTGTAGTTGAAAATGCTCAGTCCTGCCATTTCTCCCAAGACTACATAAAAACTAGCAATCTGACAAAATGGAAAGCTGGTTGATGGGTCAGTCTTGTTGTTCAAGGACAGGATGCTTGGTGTCTTTATAAGAGTCACTGGTCACATTCAGGTGAGAGTTGCAGGGATCATGTCCATCAGCAGGCCTCACTTCAACTGGATATCATTGAGCTGGACGAGGGTCTGTTTGTGATGAGGACGACGTCTGGTCTGACAGCTCACTCTCTTAGCAATGTGGATCCAAAGAAACGTACAGATGTCACCATCATAATTGCATCCATGATAAAAGTGTGCTAGAGGAGCACTGGATGGTAAAGTGACAACCAGACAAAGACTCACTAGACAACATTCCTTTTTTAATCATAAGATTGTAGTGCTTGCTTTCAGTTTGTCGGAATGTAGAAGAGCAGCCTTGTGAGCTGACAGACAAGCCGAGTCCTGCTGTGGTGTGAGGTGTGGCCTCACAACTGACAACACCTGCCGGAGTCGAGGGGCCTGCTGCTACTGCTGCTTCACTGCTGTAAGTCTTTCAATTCTTTTTCTGGAATTCCTTTGAGTTGCTGGACGTTTTTTAGTGGCACTGAGGATGGCACAGATGTGCTGGTAGGATTGGAGATCAGGTCTGTGCTGCAGGGGGTGCAAGCAAATGTTAGAAAAAGAGATCTGGAGCGGAGTATGCCATGTTGTGTCAGCTCTGTTGGATACAATGTGACAAGTGACGTGGCTCACTGCTTTATTAACAATCTGCTTAGCACAAAGTTCACCATCAGTAAAGCACTAAAACCATCTGATTAGATGTGAATTGCAATCTTGAGAAACGTAATGAGTCTGCGTCTCTAAATGAGGCGACTCTGTCTGGTTTATTATCTTCACAGCAGCTCAGCTCAGGTCAGGTAGGGGTGGTAGTCAGGCTGGGATTGTTAGATCTGAACTGAACCTCAAATGAAGAGCCAGTGATGAGTGGTGAGCTCTGAGATTGGTAACAAAGCGCAGTCCTGACCTACTCACCAGTCTTTATCATTGCTGGTAACCTTAATGTCCACATTTACATCTCTGCATATAAGTTCCATTAATTGTGTTATTTGTTCAATGCTTAATTATAGAATTTTGCTCTTTTTCTACCCTTAAATTGTTTCTGATTCTAATTCAGACCTTTCTTTCATGTGTTTATGTATCTGTTAATTGGTGTTTAATGTTTGGCATTGGTTTCTATTCAGTGTTATTAATGTGATCTTTTTCTTTAGTTTTATTCCTATTGTACCTTTTTCTAATTATCAGTGAAGTGCTTTGAGCACAGAAAAGGTGCTCTATAAATAAACTGTATTCTTACTGAGATCATTTCAAAGTAGCGTGTCCACACGGCTGTAAAATCAGTTCTGTGATGAGGACACGTGTGGTGGTCTTCTCAGAATGGAGAGGCTGGAGGTGATATTGATAAAGAAGCTCAGTTATGAAGAGCTGACATGCAGGACGGCTTTAGGAGATCTTAAACAACAAAAACTTCAACATTTACATGTGCAGCACATTTCTAGACATACTGTTCATGGAGCTCAAAGTGCTTTACAAACAGTAAAATTAAATTAAAATTAGAAAGCGTTCAAATGGAAGAATCCCCAGTTAGTTATTTTTAGTTTTTAGTCTAATCTACAGAGTATATTATATACTAGCCAACCCGCGGCATAGCATACGCCGCATAATTATGTATTGATGGGTGACCACTTCCTGAACGACACAGTTGTCAGTACTTGTAGTCACAGCTGAGAAACACTTTTTAAATGTCTTTTAAGCACAGTAGAAACAATGAACATGTGAAGCATCCATAATGTAATAAGCCACCAAGAAAAGTAAAATTGCAACAATGCTATCTACAAAAGTGAAAACAAATTCGAGCTCCGTGTATTTTTTAACTGCCTTGTGGGGCTGTAGTAGTGTTGCTGCTGTGCGGTAAGGAGACTCTGGAAGATTGTGTGTTCGCTTCCCGGTTCCTCCCTGTGTGGATAGTGCTTTGAATACTGAGAACACCGCTATATCAATGTAACGAAGTATTATTATTCCTATGTGTCCAGCGTGCTCTCTCGCGCGTGTGTGTGTGTGTGTCACACGCTCTCACTCTCTCGCTGCACGTGGTCCTGTAGGCAAACGCCGCAAAAATAATATATTGATAGCTGAACACTTCCGGAAAGACACAGTTGTCTAAAAGGAGAGAAAAAAATGAACATTTGCAAAATCCGTAACGGTGCTTTCAGTAAGTACAATGCACACGCGTTTAATTTGTTGGCCAGTTTTTGCCAGCCGACCGCCGTTGCACGGTCATCCAGCGATTCAGTTCAGCGACAAACATGCCTCTTCTTACCTGGTCCTCACCCCTCCACCCTCGTTCTCTAAGCTTACACACCCCCGGTCATGTGCCCGCTTGCAAGAGCAACTCACGGAGCCTCGGCCACCAACTTTAAGACCATTGGATGAAGCAGGTCAGACGCTAATGAAACAGAGGCACAGGGCGTATTGGTTTTTAAAGACTGCTTACATCATTTTGTTTTAACCTCAGTTGTAAAGGATTGTTTTAAGGATCCCTATGGGATACCCCACGCAAACCGTTTTACACGCTGCATATGGCGATTCACCTCCGCGAGAAACATGCCTCTATGAACAGTCAACGTGGCTCGGAGATGCATGTGGCCTCTACGACAGACGAATATAAATGACGCCGTTTTTTCTGTGTCGTCGCGTCCGAGTTGGTGGGTGTGGCTCTGCGAGTTGTCGTCGCATCCAATGGTCTTAGAGTTGGTGGGCGTGGCTTCTTCCTGCGTGCGCCATGGGTGTCTTACTTGTCGGCGGCTTAGTGAATCCACGCCCCTTCCGGTGTGCTTTCCATGGTTGGCTACTTGTCTTCTGGCTTAGTGAATTATATATATAGAGTCTCACTTGCATGTTTAATCACTGCTCTCTGGCACTTTGAATAGTGTTTCATTTTTTGCTGTGTTGATGCAGGCAATAAATAAATAATTTTAAAAATAATAAAAAAATGCCTTTAGAGACAGAAGCCATCCTTTTCAAGTGTTTAAAAAGGTTGATTGAAATAATATGCTTCTCTTTAGCACTAAACAATGAATAATACTAGAATAAAAATATTTAGGATAAACATTATTTTTTTCTTTATTATATTTCAATAAATAAAAAACTAACTAATTACAAGGCCTTGATGCAGAAGCCCTTGAGTTGCTAAAACTAAACTTGTAACCCCTGTGGTCGAAATGTAACATCTTAAGAAAGAAAGAAACTGAGAAAGAAAAAACATTATTAACTGTAATGATTACAAGTAGTTACCTCACAATACCAAGGATTGTATTTTGTATTAATCATGATGCAGAGAGTTATATGATTTATTACTTCTATATGATTTGTTCTTCATTTAGGTAGAAAAAGAATTAAGCTTGTGCACAGAATAAGGGACTAACTTGCATTCTTTTATGAGACAATGCTGACCTCTTGATACTAGCAGAACACCCTGTGATATTATAAATCAGTGTGATTATTTCTGATTTCTTACTTAAAACTATTTGAGTCTATTTCTTAAAACTGTGAGTGCCCTGATAACCTCTTTATCTGAAAGAAGCAATGTACACATTTCAATTCAGGGAGTCGCAAGCTGTTATAATTTATGTATAAACTCAAAATGAACTGCCATATATATTTTTTTTGTTTGATACACAAACTATATATATAGAGGGAGGCCCCACGTTAGGCTGCAGGGTGTCTGATCTGACCAGTCAGTGGCAATGAGCTGGGGGGGTGGCTTTTTACTTTAAATTGTGTTTTTGTCTCCCGTTGTTTCCGACTTCAGCGTCCACAAAACGTATCCTCTAACAGGACAATTCAGTAATCAGGCAGGAGAAAAGCTGTTCATGGTACATTTTAATTACTCTTCTCTTTCAGAAACAGTGTGTTACAGCCAGGTCAGAATGGTCAGAGAAACAAAGAATAGAAGTTCATTTTATAAACTGCTGAATTTACACACAGCGTAACATTTAGTCTGGTTGGTTTACATCCAAATGATTTATATAAAATAAAAGTCTGTTATATTATATTCTGGTTCTTCTTATACCTTTTGAGATGAGACACCACCCTTGAAATTTCCGTGCATATATACAACAGTCCATTCTCGTTGTTTATAGGACATCTGCTGATTTCTTAGTCATCTCTTAGTCATCCTTCAGTTCAGTTTGTATTTTACATCAACCTTTCTTCTGGTACATTCTTTATTTACTTGACCATCTCAGTATTTTTCCTAAACCAAATTTTATATTTCAGTGTACATTTTGTTGTTCACTTGACCTTTATTTGGTTTCCCACATTTGTTTTAACCCTTTATGCTATTTCTTTAAGATGAATGCTATGTTACCCTAAAATTATTCTTCCACAAAATCAAACAACTGAAATGGCAGTGCACGTGTGTCCAGTGCTTAGTCCTGCCAGGACAAACAATAGTCTGAGCAAATCTTCATCACATGTCATATATACCTCTGTTGAAAAATATTTAAAAGAACAAAAATTTGATATTTGACACTTTAATGAAGCAAATGCATAACAGAAAACGCTCCAACTTTTAAATCATTTAGCTAAGTCACCCATTAGTGTTATGTTAGGAGATACATTCTCTAACTTCATAAAATTAGAAAGGGCTCATTTTGACAAAATTAAAATACACAAACAAACAAACTTAAAAACAAAATGCTACCTGTCAGTTAGATATCATTCATAGTATTTGTGGTCGTTTTTCATGGTGATGACCGACTTATAAGCCAATTTAGATGTTGTGGAGCCATCCTATTACAGTTGTGTGCTGAACTGGAGACCATAATGTAGAAATCAAGTAACACCCGTTCCATTATACGTTTAAAATGATCAGTTTTGGTAAATGGATGGATGGAAGCACAGACATCAGAATGTTTTACTTATGGATGGTCAAAACCTTTCATAACTTTAAGCTAATTTCTACACTAACTCTGTGTTTTATAAACCCTGACTTTTGTGTAAGAAATGTCCTATGTATGTTTCCAAACATAAGCAAGTTTCACACATGAGACTCCAGGACCAAATGATATTTATCTTGATGAGGTTAGTAAGTAGAAATATAAACCCTTAATGCATATTTTTCAAAAGTCTTTGCACTCTGCACAAAGGATGGAGACTATCAGATATTCTCTCATTGTGTAAGAAGTGTGATTGGGCAGATCCAGGTAACTGTAGGCCAGTAACGTTTAACCTGCATCACAGGTAAAGTAATGGAAGCAGTTGTTAAGAACCATGTCTAGAACAGGTGTTTTAGCACACAGTGTCAGGAATTATTCTTTAAATAAAGTCTGTGATACTCTTGCAATGCTTTCAATGGATGTCCTCTATTATAACGTACTGTATCTGAGCGAGCCTTGGCTAAGAACAGCCTGAGTTCACAACAGCAAATCCTAACAAACATGGACCATCTTAAGCTGATAAAGACAGATGATCTGTCCACTTTACACTAACTGACGTATAGTGCAGTCCACCTTTTTATGTTTGATCTTCATAACGCACTGGTGAGGCCTCATGTGGAATACTGCAGTGACCTCAACATGTTAGGTTTGGAAAGGAAGAAACACAGAAGGACAAAGAAAGGATCACAGCACAGTTTACTGGAAGAGTCAAATAAAAATACACAACTGTAAAAACAAAATGAGCAACTTTGAACTTGAACTATTTACAATTGTCTTTGAATCTGTCATTGCTATGGCCCTGGGAGACGCCGTTAATGAAGCAAAAAAAAACAAAACACTGATTTCACATCCCCCCACCCTCCTCTCTCGAACTATCCAGCAAAATCTATGCCTCCGTGCCCGCCGTTCAGGGTGCCGCTTCTTTTCCTCTCTTTACCATCAATCATACCCCCAATGTCAGTCCTCTGCACCCTTCTCTGCCCTCCCTCAGTCGACCCAACAGTCATGTTGTCCACCCTGGGCTTCAACCTGGCCAGGACACTTCAGTTCTGTGTGCAGATCTGGTCTAGCGGCACCACCAGAGAACGTCCAGAGAAGAGGGACCAAGCTGATTCCAGGACTAAAAGGTATCAGCGGTGAGGACAGATTGAAGGAATGAAACCTTTTTAGTTTAAGCAAACAGAGATTATGAAAGGAATTACTCAGTTGTTACTTTAAAATAAGTTCTTCAACAGTAATACTGGGGCACGGTTGGAAACTTGTTTTACCCCAATGTTAGAAAGAACCACAGACACATAGAATAAATGACCAGGTAATGCAGTGGAGTGCAGGGTTTTAGGGACCTTCACATCTCGATCTGATGTTTATTTGGACTGTCTTGGTGATAGGATGGAGGATCTTGTTGGCCTGTATGGCCACATAGTGGTTTTAATGTCCAGAATGCACAGAATGTTTAGAGAGTTAAATCTAATGGCTGGCTTTGGCCTACATCTGCTGAAAATACACTTCACTCTCAAAGCTCAAAATGTATTGCATTAAGTCCAAAATCATTCTTAGACTACACCACAAGGGTGTGGATCACCTTGAACCCCTGGACTGGGGACCACGAAGAATGCTTTATAAGAAACAGGATTTTTTGCAGAGATTGGAATATACAACAAAAAGAAAGCAGGAGCAAAAATAGTTAAACTGCCTTGCATTAAAAGCAAACAAAATCCAAATCCTCAAGGACAAGCAAAGCAAAATGTCAAGAACCGGAGCAAATCAAAGAAAACCACAATACTGACAAGAACAACATAAATCTACCAAAGCACAGAGATTTACACTTTCAGTTTAGTATTGTTGTATTGTAGATTTATGTATTTTTAATTTTTCAATCATTTATTTAATGAAGTAACAAGATGATGTTTGTTGTTTTGTTGGTTTATTTTAAAAAAAGTAAAAATTGATTTCTTAATGAAAATAAATAATAATTTAAAATTTATACAACAAATTATTTCTAAATCAATCTACTAGAAAAATTGAAAAAATATTCAGCCTCAAAGAACATTTTAAAGTATTGTTTTTTTTTTGTTGTTGTTATTTTTTGCTCCTCTTATTTTCTTGCCTTGTCCACCACATATGGAGCCAAGGGGGGTGTTCTCCTTCCATTTGCAGCTGTACTGCTTTTCTGTTTTTAGGAAATGTAGTTTATATAAAAGATTTTTTAGAATTGTGCACTGCTTTGATTGCCTTGAGGTTTGGCTGTTTGCTTCGTTGATTGAAGTTTTTGAAATAACAAATTATGTTTCTATTATTATTTTGGGACCACAGTTTTCTTGTGGTTCCCCTTTTTTCCTATTCTGAGTGCTTTTAGATTTCACAATCATTTCTTCTTGGTCTGTAAAGGCTGGAATTCTGCTTCTTAAGTTTAGGGTTGTATGGCTCTGTGTGGTATGAGGCAGTTACAAAAGAAAATTTCAAATTCAAGAAACAAACAGAAAACCTCCGTCTGAAGTAATTAAAATGGAAAATCCATGAAGATGAACAAATGGCTGTAACAGACCTGAAGAACTAACTTCATGTGGTGAAACAATCACATATATCCCTTATTCATTCTTTTTAACCAGAAATATATTTTATTTAGTTTAAATATTTGGAAGACTCCTGCATGACCAAACATCTTAGAAGAATAAGTCCAATACAGAACCTTACCACCGAATGTGGAGGAAATGTGTAACTGTTCTAATTGCACTTGACTTGGGTCTGGAGCCTGAGATTCGGAGTTCTTCAGAGTGAGAATAAACTCTTTAGTTTGGTGGTCATCATCTGTCTTCCTTGGCATTAACTCACTAAGCAGAGCGGGCTCAAGACAGAAGTGAACTAAACGACCGCAGGGAGCTCCCATATACTGACTCACTTACGGAAAATGGGAAAGATGACAAATGATGACAAGGCTCTGTAGCCAGCGAGTGCACCTATGGGGTGCACACAGTACCAGATTTAGGGATGACCTCCTCTCCACGGTCTTTGATTCTGCTCATTCCTCTAAGGGGGACTCTTCCTGCTGTGATTGCTTTCAACATGACACACAGGATCCCCCTAAACCGTTCTTCGATGATGCTCATTACTCCTTTCCTATTAACACCCCAGCTTTGACAAGACCTCCGAAAGTGACTTTTTAACAAGGGGCATCTAGACCTTACTTAGCTTAAGGCCTCACCAGTTATAAAACTGGCACTCTACATAAGGACTGGTCAAGGACTCAATTGGAGGGTTTAAGTTGAGAAATTATTCTGTGGAGCTCAGGAAGATTTATTTCAGTAAAGGAATTTACTTTTCTAAAAAAGAGCATGCTGAAGAAGAGCAGGATTCATTTTGGAGAGACAAGCTTTGCATAGAAATCTACAGGTGGCATTTCATTATCTTAAACTTCGTTTAGAAGACAATCAATAGTTGAAAATATAACTCTTAGGTTTGCTGCCTAATTATTTATAATTTTAGAAAGATAGAACTGCCTCTCAAGTCCAACTATTTTATTATACTCAGCTATATGTGTCTTTAAAATTTCATAGTGGATTGTTAATTCAATTTGACTCCATTTACTGTACATTCAGCCCTGCGGCATTTTCTCTTAAAATCTGACACTCTATGATTTTTTTTTCCGGGTATTTTAATGCTGGTGTATTTTTTTTTTTTTTTTTTTTATATTTTTATTTTATTAATTTTCATTGTAATCATTCCATACAAACAGATCAATTTATAACCCAACAAATTTGAAAACAAATCAAACCCCACCCCTGAGAAGGAGAGCTTAGCTAAAGGAAAATTTCTTTAAGCTTTTTAATAAGGCAACATTAGACAAAAGAAGGGGAGAAGTAAATATCTATATAAATAAGAGATGGAGAAGGGAGTTAAATGCAATAATAGTTATTTCTCTTATTCTAAAATAATATTGATTAAATCCTGCCATGTTTTGAAAAAATTTTGTACAGATCCTCTAACTGAAAATTAGATTTTTTCCAATTTCAAATAATATAAAACATCGGTTTCCCACTGACTTATAAGAGGAGAATTAGGATTCTTCCAATTTAACAGAATAAGTCTGCGTGCCAAGAGTGTAGTGAATGCAATCACCGTTTGCTTGTCCTTCTCCAATTCAAGTCCATCTGGTAGGACACCAAACACAGCTGTTAGTGGGTTAGGAGGGATTGTGATACTAAGGCTGTCTGAGAGGCACTTAAAAATTTTTGTCCAAAATGATGTTAGTTTGGTGCAGGCCCAGAACATGTGACCCCGTGAGGCAGGAGCTTGGTTGCAGCGTTCGCAGGTTGGATCCTGCCCTGGAAACATTTTGGACAGTTTTAAGCGAGACAGTTGAGCTCGATATATAATTTTTAGTTGAATAATTCTATGCTTTGCGCATATAGAACTCGAGTGAATTCTCTGCTTTGCTACCTTCCACTCCTTTTCTGATATATTGATTAAGAGATCTTCTTCCCAATGTCCTCTTGGGTCTTTGAAAGGTAGGGACTCTAATAAGATTTTATATATTGCGGAAATAGTGTTTGTTTCCTCGGAATTGAGCAGTATTTTTTCCAGCATTGTGGAGGGTGCAAGGTGGGGGAAATCGGGCAATTTCTGTTTAACAAAATTTCTAATTTGAAGATAGTAAAAGAAATGTGTAGCTGGGAGGATAAATTTTGAACGTAATTGTTCAAAAGATGTAAATATGTTATCTATATAAAGATCTCTGAGCATTTTAATCCCAAAACTTTTCCAGGTATTAAAAACTGGATATGTTTGCGAAGGTTGAAAGAGGTGGTTCCCTTGCAGAGGTGCCACTGATAAAAGATTTTCCATCTTAAAATGCTTCCTAATTTGGTTCCATATTCTGAGTGAGTAAAGCACAATTGGGTTATTAGTATATTTGCGATAACTTTCATTTATTGGAGAGCAGAGCAGGGAATATAAAGAAGTACTGCAGGATTTTACTTCTATTGCGGACCAAGCCTCTGTATGTTCATTTATTTGTGTCCAGGTTTTTATGGCTTGTATGTTTGCTGCCCAGTAATAAAACTGAAAATTAGGTAAAGCCATGCCACCTTCTGCCTGAGGTCTTTGTAGGGTCGCTCTTCGGATACGTGGGTGTTTTGAGTTCCAAATGAATGAGGTTATTATTGAATCTAACTGTTTAAAAAATGATTTATTGATATATATTGAAATGTTTTGAAATAAAAAGAGAAGTTTAGGAAGGATATTCATCTTAACAAAGTTAATTCTTCCGGCTAGAGTGAGATGAAGGGTTGACCATCTATGCAAGTCTTGCTTAATTTTTTCCATACAGACGCCAAAATTTTGTTGATATAGAGCTTTATGTTTACTTGTGATATTTACCCCTAGGTATTTAAACTGATCTGCTATGGTAAAAGGTAGGGTGTCTAATTTAATATTATATGCTTGTGAGTTCACTGGAAAGAGTATACTTTTATTCAGATTAATTCTAAGACCAGATATCTTTTGAAATTCTGTTAGTGCTGTTAAAACAGCAGGGACAGTGTTTTCTGGGTCCGATATATATAAGACCATATCATCTGCATATAGAGAAATTTTCTGTTCCAGTCCTTCTCTGACAATCCCCTTTATCTGATAAGAATTTCGGCAGCGAACCGCCAGTGGTTCAATAGCGATTGCAAACAACAGTGGCGACAAGGGACATCCTTGTCTGGTACCACGTTCTAGTTTAAAGTAGTCTGAGCAAATGTTATTAATACAAACTGAAGCTTCTGGACTGGTATACAGTAGTTTGATCCAAGCACAAATATTCGGGCCAAACCCAAATTTCTCCAGTGCAGTGAAAAGGTAATTCCATTCGATCATGTCAAATGCCTTTTCTGCGTCTAATGATGGTGTATTTTTTAAACAGTTCTTTCAGAGGCCATTGTGTCAGCTGTAGCTCATACCTTTGAAAATAAATATTCTACCTTACTGGTATCATTGCCGGTTGTGCTAAGACAGGCACTCCATTCAGACTGATTATTGAGAATATTAGCAAATCTAAAAACTATGTGGAGTTTGCATGTTCTTCCTGTGTCTCTGCAGGTTTCCTCCCATGCAAGTTAGATGCTAAATTTGCCCTGGTGTATGGTTGGTGTGTGTCTTCACCCTGCAGTGAACTGGCACCTTGTCCAGTGTCTGTTCCTGCCTTGTGCCCTATGCTGGCTGGGATAGTCTCCAGCAGACCCCCTGCCACACTGTTCAGGGCAAAGCATTTTAGAAAATTACTGACTGACAGATGCTGCAGATGCATCAAAGTAGCATTTTTTAACAATACACTACACTTTACTAGTAGTTAGCAATATTTCTACATTACATAGAAATGTTCTGATATACTGTACTGACATCCATGACCTGCCTCACGTCAGTTTTTAAACCTTTTGAAATAACTGAACCAGCGTGTGTGCCCTCCCTTATGTGTGGGCTGACTGATGTCAAATGAGTGCAGTGAGTTCATGAATCGATTACTTTAGGGTCACACTGAATATGCACATGAACATTGCAATCCTCTATAATCAGGAGCCTATCGTAATTAGTTATTATAATAGATATGAAGTCTGAGAATTCCTCAGTAAAAGAGGCATTATACTTTTGGGGGTCTATAAATGATCAAGATTACATCACTCCTTGAATAACCACATACAGTGCATCCAGAAAGTATTCACAGCGCGTCACTTTTTCCACATTTTGTTATGTTACAACCTTATTCTAAAATGGATTCAATTCATTTTTTTCCTCAGAATTATAACAGTGTGAAAAAAGTTTACTTGAGATTTTTGCAAATGTATTAAAAATAAAAAAATTGAGAAAGCACATGTACATAAGTATTCACAGCCTTTGCCATGAAGCTCGAAATTGAGCTCAGGTCCATCCTGTTTCCCCTGATCATCCTTGAGATGTTTCTTCAGCTTCATTGGAGTCCACCTGTGGTAAATTCAGTTGACTGGACATGATTTGGAAAGGCACACACCTGTCTATATAAGGTCCCACAGTTGACAGTTCATGTCAGAGCACAAACCAAGCATGAAGTCAAAGGAATTGTCTGTAGACCTCAGAGACAGGATTGTCTCAAGGCACAAATCTGGGGAAGGTTACAGAAAAATTTCTGCTGCTTTGAAGGTCCCAATGAGCACAGTGGCCTCCATCATCCATAAGTGGAAGAAGTTCAAAACCACAAGGACTCTTCCTAGAGCTGGCCGGCCATCTAAACTGAGTGATCGGGGGAGAAGGGCCTTAGTCAGGGAGGTGACCAAGAACCCGATGGTCACTCTGTCAGAGCTCCAGAGGTTCTCTGTGGTGAGAGGAGAACCTTCCAGAAGGACAACCATCTCTGCAGCAATCCACCAATCAGGCCTGTATGGTAGAGTGGCCAGACGGAAGCCACTCCTTAGTAAAAGGCACATGGCAGCCCACCTGGAGTTTGCCAAAAGGCACCTGAAGGACTCTCATTCCATGAGAAAGAAAATTCTCTGGTCTGATGAGACAAAGATTGAACTCTTTGGTGTGAATGCCAGGCGTCACGTTTGGAGGAAACCAGGCACCGCTCATCACCAGGCCAATACCATCCCTACAGTGAAGCATGGTGGTGGCAGCATCATGCTGTGGGGATGTTTTTCAGTGGCAGGGACTGGGAGATTAGTCAGGATAAAGGGAAAGATGACTGCAGCAATGTACAGAGACATCCTGGATAAAAACCTGCTCCAGAGCGCTCTTGACCTCAGACTGGGGCGACGGTTCATCTTTCAGCAGGACAACGACCCTAAGCACACTGCCAAGATATCAAAGGAGTGGCTTCAGGACAACTCTGTGAATGTCCTTGAGTGGCCCAGCCAGAGCCCAGACTTGAATCTGATTGAACATCTCTGGAGAGATCTTAAAATGGCTGTGCACCGATGCTTCCCATCCAACCTGATGGAGCTTGAGAGGTGCTGCAAAGAGGAATGGGCCAAACTGGCCAAGGACAGGTGTGCCAAGCTTGTGGCATCATATGCATCAAGACTTGAGGCTGTAATTGCTGTCAAAGGGTCATTGACAAAGTATTGAGCAAAGGCTGTGAATACTTATGGACATGGGATTTCTCAGTTTTTTTATTTTTAATAAATTTGCAAAAACCTCAAGTAAACTTTTTTCACATTGTCATTATGGGGTGTTGTGTGTAGAATTCTGAGGGAAAAAAATGAATTTAATCCATTTTGGAATAAGGCTGTAACATAACAAAATGTGGAAAAAGTGATGTGCTGGGAATACTTTCTGGATGCACTGTATAATCACACTTGAAAGATATGAAAGTACCAGTCGTCTTCACAGTTTAATTGACTCAAGTAAATACTGCAGTCCTCACAGGTGGCACAGTGGTAGTGCTGCTGCTTTGCAGTAAGTGGAATGTGGAAGAGTGTGGGTTTGCTTCCCGGTTCCTCCCTGTGTGGATAGCACTTTGAGTACTGAGAAAAGCACTATATAAATGTAATAAATTATTATTTATTATTACTCGCTAAAATGCTGCTTCTTTTACCTTGGTGAACAGAATGAAGAAAACTGTAATTCATAGGTGCTGCTTCAATGAACACTGCTGCACCATCAGAGCTGAGCCACGGTTCATTTAATGTAAGAATATCTGTTTTCCTATCACTGATAAGATCGTCTTACTGTATAACGTTTTGATATTTAGTAAAGACACATTTTAGGTGTCAGAAGAGCACAGCTGTATCAGAGTGTGGGGGCACCTACAAATAGTAATTTTTTTTGCATTTATGCAAATTCAGAAATTGTAGTGACAGTCTGGTCCATTGCTAGAGTGCTGATTTGGTGCGCATTGATTGATGAAGCCAATGCAGAACAAACTAAGTGATCACATCTAAACACGGGTTTATAGTTAACAAGACCTGAGCTACGTAAATAGCTTAGATCAGCATCACTGTTATCCTTATTCTTACATAAAATGATTTGCTATTTAGAGCACTGATGCTACGTAAGGTCATTTTAAAAGTCAATTGTTGGCTTGATTTCACCAAACGATTAATGAGATGGATATTTATGAATTTGTGGATACTGTTTTTAAAGTCTTTATTGCAGATTACATGTGACTTAATACAACACACATTTTTAAACAATTTAGCTGCCAGCTCGGCAATGTTTAATATACAGTATGATGTACATTAGTATTGAGATGGATTTCTAGTAGTCACATCTGATTAATTATCTTAGCTGTGATGTCTGAGAGGTTTTGGGTGCCTTGCCTGTTTAGACGTTTCCCATCTCTTCTTAAAGAATTGCTGTCGCTCCCAGCAGAAATAAAAAAATTATTAATGAAGGTAAGGCTGTACTCGGCAACCAGACATTGAGGGAAAACAGCCAACTAAATTTCTCATCAGAACGTCAAAGCATCAGAAGTGGTTCAGAGGTGATGACCTACCTGCAGTGTGATGAGGTACAACAAGGTGGGGAGCATGAAAACAAAATCTTTCCAGAATGCTCTTTGGCAGTTAGAGCCTTAGTAGACATTGCAAATGTAATTGAATAAATAAACAGTTTTCAACAAAAGGAAATGAAATCTCAGAGTACACTGGTGAGGGCCCAGTATTTATTCTGTAATTGTTCAGATCAAAGATTTAGCAATGATTCTGTTCTTGCTTGTCAGTTTTTAATTTATGAAACTTCAGAGTTTATTAAAACACACGTGTGATAATCAGCTATGAGAGAAGTGTGGACGATCACTTAGACAAGACAGCAGGTGTGGTCATATAGCAGCTTTATTTTCTCATCATCACAGTGAGCAGGTTTCAGAAAAGCAGGCAATCAATATTACATGACAGCGTCAGGGCTCTTCTGAACCCTGTCTGTTGGGTGGGGCAAAGTTTTTATACCCCTAGCATACGTGATTTAATATTCATTATGAAAATGCAACAGTCAACACTTTATTATACATAATCCTTGAGCCCCTTCAATGCCCCTTTTGCAACTTGATTCCTTGGCCCCTTTGTTATGGCGTTCAGATGTAAACTAAGGGAAAACGTGATAAGGCAGTCTCATGTGTGGAGTGCTTAGACCTTGAGTCCTTTGAACAAATATTTTTTCTGTTTGCTCAGCAAAGCATGCTGAATGGTTTTCGTAAAGCTTACTTCTCAGACATGAATTAGTAGAAGGGAACAAAGAGAACATTCATCTTCCACAGAAGACATCAAAGGTTAAGATCAAGGTCTCGTGACATTTGCAGCCCATTTGACACCCTTGGGATCTCAATTGTCTTCTTATGGCCTCTTTCCCAGTAGACCGTGGGAGCAGTTGGCGAGAGGTCTTACTTCTGATCTACCACCCTCTGAAGGTGTACAGCAGTTCAAGTGACTGTTGATCAACTTTTGATGTCCGATCATCTCACATCCTTCACAAAATCCAGCATTAGTTTAGGATTTAATGAAAGTATTCATTGAAGAATTTCTTATACTTTAGGAGTTTGCAAAGATAACAATTTCTGGTAATGGTCCACAGTTTGTTTCCCAATTCTAAAAATATTTAAGTGGGGATTCAAATAAACTTTACTTAAGGGTATCCTTAAACCAACAGTCAAGCTGAGAGAATTCGTCAAGATATGGGAAGGATTTGAGTTGTTAGATACGATTAGCAAAGCTCAAGAAAACTGTAAGGTGGCGCAGTGGTAGCGCTGCTGCCTCGCAATTAGGAGACACGGGTTTGCTTCCCGGGTCCTCCCTGCATGGAGTTTGCATGTTCTCCCAGTGTCTGCGTGGGTTTCTTCCAGGTGCTCCAGTTTCCTCCCACAGTCCAAAGACATGCAGGTTAGGTGCATTGGTGGTCCTAATTTCTCGCTGTGTGTGTTTGCCCTGCAGTGGGCTGGTGCCCTGCCCAGGGATTTGTTCCTGCCTTGCACCCTGTGTTGGCTGGGATTGACTCCAGCAGACCCCCCCATGACCCTGTTTTAGGATATAGCAGGTTGGGTAATGACTGAACAAAGAAAACTGGAAAGACCTCCTACAGTTCACTGAGCTCTTTATGGTCCAAACTTTAGGTATCCTCAGACACTATCTTTCTGTCAAAACAATAAAATGTATTTACCCGTCACTTCACTCTTTTGGACCTCTGTTTTGGTATTTTCTAAAAGACCATTTTGACTTCCAGGTTTCTGTCCTTGGCCTGTTTTTCTGATTCTTTCATTTCCTCTACATTTGAACACCCTTGATTTAGTTTTAAGTTGTCACAGCCAATATAGGATGTGACGTCACTCTAACGTTGACCAGCACCTGTCACAGGTTTATATGCCTAGTAAATAATCCTGAGTGTCACATCCTTATCTGGACTGACCCTACTCTTATACTCGTATGTCCCTCTAACTACTAATCCTATAAAGGATTCCCAGGTCCCTGACTTAGTTGTGTGTTGCTACCACCAAGTTCATCCTGACTACAGAGATTTTATTCCTGTGACTATTGGCATGTGTTTATAAATTTAAATTTTAAAATATTTACAACAAGACTGGCTCTCTTCACGCCGTCATGTCAAACACATAGATGATTAAGACCAGACGTGAGCTCCTCTTAGCCATTGACCACCCACTCATTTACTTTAATTCTCTCTGTCCTCTACTGCCCACCTCAATGTCTTCTCTGTCTTACTTCCACAGTCTTTAACCACCGAGGGGCCAGCTGAACTTTGGTTGAAAGGACACCAAATGCCACTCTGATCAGATATTCAGTCATCTTGACGTCTTCAAATGGCTTTCTACTGCACAAAGACCCAACAGAAGTCTGGACAGGCGTACTTTAGGTTAAGAAGACCTGATGAAGAAGTCGCTGCTCTGTCTGGTGAGAACAATTCAGAGACATCATTCAGTCATTAAGAAAGGGTGTAACAAAATCTGAAAGTGGTTTTATTAATATTTAGTCATTTTAATAATAAATTAAAGAAAAGAGAGTCTGAAGATATATGAACAAGTAAACAGATTTATAGGAGCTCTTATTTCTCTTTGACGCACATGTGTTAATTAAATGTCAGAGTCTTTGAAATTACAAACACTCGTCTAAGTGGTGTCATGGTGGGTTTTCTATGTTCTCGCCATTTGCATGTTGGTTTTCTCAAGTTGCTCCGCTGACCTCTCAAATGTGTGTGTCAGTTATGGTGTTTGGTGATTTCTCAGTCAGTGGAATAGAGCTGAATGTCGCTGTGTAGACAATCATGTCGCGTGACACACGCTTGGTATTCAGGATTAGTGACAGCATTAACTGAAAAAGAGAGTTTAAAAAATGGGAAAATGGAGGATTAGGAAAAGTGAGGCACTTGCATCAGTGTCTGAAGATTGTGTCTCAATTGTATGGACACACAGAAAAGAAACTAAAGAAAGAAATCTAAAATGTTTAATTTTAAATCTGTAATGTGGTGTGGGTGAACCTAAACTAGACTTAGCTGCCATCCAGTGGGCTAACACAATTATTTATCTTGTTTGTACAATGCTATATACTGTATACGCTGCCGTTCTTTATTATATTCTGATAGTGCCTTGAGTATGGGAAAGGCGCTATATAAATAAAATGTATTATTATTATTATTATTATTACAATGTTCTGTCCTGCTCAGTACAATTTAGGGTATGCAGGGGGGCTGAGCCCATCCTGGCAGCATCATGCAGAAGGCAGGACCGGCCCTGAATGAGGTGCCTACTAAATCTCTACTTGACATTTGAATTACACATATCTCATAATCTGAATGTCTGTTTAAGGAAGTCTGTGAAAGTGTGACATTTGTGTAATGTGTGTCTGAATACTCTTATATGGCACTGTATTTATTAGCAGTAACTTTGGGAACAGATGACAAATTACAGCCTCTCTCCTACCTGTTGGCCTACAGACTCTTTGTCTCTGTTTTTATTTTATTTGTCCTTTCATTTTAGCTCTGACTGGGGTGCAGTAATATTCTGGAGCAGCCACTAAGTAAAGTTTCGGAAGGGAAAATGTTTGGGAATGACTTGTGTGGACTTTTATACCCGACAAACAAGCACACGTTCAGTTTTATACATTGTAGTCGACATTGTGGTCGACTTGCCTGCATTGCTCAAGTACATTTGTACAATGGGTTAAGATGGCCGTTCTCAACCTGTTGGGCGCGCCCTCCTAGGGGGAAGTAACAAAAAAGGGCAGCGCGAAGATGTGAAAAAAAAGAAAACAAGAATCGAAAATATGAAAAATACAGGTGCTGGTCATAAAATTAGAATATCATGACAAAGTTGATTTATTTCAGTAATTCCATTCAAAAAGTGAAACTTGTATATTAGATTCATTCATTACACACAGAGTGATGTATTTCAAATGATTATTTCTTTTAATGTTGATGATTATAACTGACAACTAATGTAAGTCCCAAATTCAGTATCTCGGAAAATTAGAATCTTGTGAAAAGGTTCAATATTGAAGACACCTGGTGCCACACTCTAATCAGCTAATTAACTCAAAAGCCTTTAAATGGTCTCTCAGTCGAGTTCTGTAGGCTACACAATCATGGGGAGGACTGCTGACTTGACAGTTGTCCAAAAGACGACCATTGACACCTTGCACAAGGAGGGCAAGACACAAAAGGTCATTGCTAAAGAGGCTGGCTGTTCACAGAGCTCTGTGTCCAAGCACATTAATAGAGAGGCGAAGGGAAGGACAAGATGTGGTAGAAAAAAGTGTTCAAGCAATAGGGATAACCGCACCCTGGAGAGGATTGTGAAACAAAACCCATTCAAAAATGTGGGGGAGATTCACAAAGAGTGGACTGCAGCTGGAGTCAGTGCTTCAAGAACCACCACACAGAGACGTATGCAAGACATGGGTTTCAGCTGTCGCATTCCTTGTGTCAAGCCACTCTTGAACAAGAGACAGCGTCAGAAGCGTCTCGCCTTTGAACTGCTGCTGAGAGGTCCAAAGTTATGTTCTCTGATGAAAGTAAATTTTGCATTTCCTTTGGAAATCAAGGTCCCAGAGTCTGGAGGAAGAGAGGAGAGGCACAGAATCCACGTTGCGTGATGTCCAGTGTAAAGTTTCCACAGTCAGTGATGGTTTGGGGTGCCATGTCATCTGCTGGTGTTGGTCCATTGTGTTTTCTGAGGTCCAAGGTCAACGCAGCCGTTTACCAGGAAGTTTTACAGCACTTCATGCTTCCTGCTGCTGACGAACTTTATGGTGATGAAGATTTCATTTTCCAACAGGACCTGGCACCTGCACACAGTGCCAAAGCTACCAGTACCTGGTTTAAGGACCATGGTATCCCTGTTCTTGATTGGCCAGCAAACTCGCCTGACCTTAACCCCATAGAAAATCTATGGGGTATTGTGAAGAGGAAGATGCAATACGCCAGACCCAACAATTCAGAAGAGCTGAAGGCCACTATCAGAGCAACATGGGCTCTCATAACACCTGAGCAGTGCCGCAGACTGATCGACTCCATGCCACGCCGCATTGCTGCAGTAATCCAGGCCAAAGGAGCCCCAACTAAATATTGAGTGCTGTACACGCTCATACTTTTCATGTTCATACCTTTCAGTTGGCCAACATTTCTAAAAATCCTTTTTTTGCATTGGTCTTAATTGATATTCTAATTTTCCGATATACTGAATTTGGGACTTTCATTAGTTGTCATCAACATTAAAAGAACTAAACATTTGAAATACATCAGTCTGTGTGTAATGAATGAATCTGATATACAAGTTTCACTTTTTGAATGGAATTACTGAAATAAATCAACTTTGTCATGATATTCTAATTTTATGACCAGCACCTGTATATTCGAGTTGCTATGAACACTATCGAGTACTTAAGTCAAACAACCAGACTGAAATATGGCCTCGGCGAGATGAAGTTCACATTTATACCATCAGATGCATATCTAGTAAATTCGGCAAAGATTGAAACTTTCAGTGAAAGCACAAGAAATAAGAAGAGATGGGCAGTGTTGCCACATATGTGTAGCGGTATATCGCCAGCAAAAAATATAGGAATACATTTTATTAGGGTTTCAAAAAAACATTGTGGGGGGCGCGATTAAAACTGTTATGAAAACTCGGGTCGTAAATACTTAAAGGTTGAGAAACGCTGGGTTAAGATATCCATCCATTTTCCAACCCGCTGAATCCGAACACAGGGTCACGGGGGTCTGCTGGAGCCAATCCCAGCCAACACAGGGCACAAGGCAGGAACCAATCCTGGGCAGGGTGCCAACCCACCACAGTGGGTTAAGATATGACAAGAGATATTTCTCTGTGTTTTATTTTTAAATGTTGATCCCTTTGTGATGGGTGGCTGTCTCTTCTGTCATCTCCACTCCCTCTCTATCAATGTCTCTGCTCTCCTAAATTGAGATGTTGTTAATTAATAAACTGAGTTTTTGTTCTATCATTGAATCTTTGATATTGCGTGTAATCTTACAAAACTAATGTGTTTTTTGTAATGAACCCCTTTTCATGATGACACTCAAGCCCCATAAATTTTGTATGCTAAGTTGTATTAATTGTAATCGACCGTCAACTACTCCGGAGTAATGTCGGTTTTTGTGGTGCTAGCCACGTCCCTGTGAGTCCTCAGTAAAAGTGCATAAATCCTAAATTTGAATTAGCATGTGCAATAATATAAGTAGAAAACCAAAACAGCTGTTTTTAAGTCCTCCGTCACATCACACTACACTCCTGCCTTTTCCATGTAGTCTGGATTTTAAGTTGGACTGACGACAACCAACATGTGACATTTTATAAAAACGTGGTTAGCTGTTTTTGTGTGATTTGCAAACAAACAGACAGACAAACAGACAGACAAACAGACTGACCAGATGTGATCTGAGAGTTAAAATGAGATCCTTAAAGTGTAAGAGGGATGAATAACAGCAAACAAAGCCAAACAATGTCAAAGATAGACAGAGGGAATTGTGATTTTATTTCTGTAGATTATTTCATTGTCATACTGATGTCTTATCATTTCATCTTGCTGCTTATGTCCTTCACCACCTGGACTCACAGAATCAAATCCTTCTACTTTAAATAAAATTCTGAGCATGAAAAATACTTCTGTCAAATAACAAACATGATCCATTTTTATAATTGTTTTTTTTTTTTCAAAATGGCGTTTTTCACTAAATCACAGAAATAGTTTGTGGTTAAGAAATTCCAATTTCAGAGAATAATTCAGTACACTGGCATCTATAAAGTGCCCAATATTTTATTTTTTATTTGATCTTGAGGATTTTCATTTAGATCAGTGTAATAAAATAACAAAGTGTAAACAGAACAACAATCAAAGAACAGAATAGTACACAAAACCAGAGCCATTAAACACGAGACGTAATTTAAATTTACAGGACAGGAAAAATAATCATAAACCATAAATACAAAACTAACAAGAAGAAATGCTGGTGAGTTTGTTTCCTTCCAGAGTTCAATCTTGAACAACCATTAAAGTCACAGCACTGACTGACCCTTAGGTCCTTATTGTAGTGGCATCACACATTGCACTCTCACCATCTTCCATCATACTGTAAGTAATGGCATAGGAGCAGAACTATTGAAATGCTGGTTCAAATAAGAAAAAACAAGATGGTGCTGTGAGAAAAAGCAAATCATTTTTAATGTTGCCTCCAAAACCCTAGGAACAATCCTCAAATATTTTTCAAGACAAAGGAAAAATTGGAAAACAAAATCCTAAGGCAGACTGTAACAGAAGGCCTGATTTGCAGTTTTAAGCCCTTTTGGAATTGCAAGACTTTTTTAAGATTTGGGGTACAGAATTCACATATAGTGTAGGAGAAACCATTGCACTAAGAGGTTCTACATGGAACTGGGCAGTGGTGGAAAGTATTGACAGTACAATTACTTTGTTACTGTATTTAAGTGTATTTCTCATATACAGTGCATCCAGAAAGTATCCCCAGCGTTTCATCACTTTTTCCACATTTTGTTATGTTACAGCCTTATTCCAAAATGGATTAAATTCATTTTTTTCCTCAGAATTCTACACACAACACCCCATAATGACAACGTGAAAAAAGTTTACTTGAGGTTTTTACAAATTTATTAAAAATAAACAAACTGAGAAATCCCATGTCCATAAGTATTCACAGCCTTTGCTCAATACTTTGTCGATGCCCCTTTGGCAGCAATTCCAGCCTCAAGTCTTGTTGAATATGATGCCACAAGCTTGGCACACCTATCCTTGGCCAGTGTCGCCCATTCCTCTTTGCAGCACCTCTCAAGCTCCATCAGGTTGGATGGGAAGCGTCGGTGAACAGCCATTTTAAGATCTCTCCAGAGATGTTCAATCGGATTCAAGTCTGGGCTCTGGCTGGGCCACTCAAGGACATTCACAGAGTTGTCCTGAAGCCACTCCTTTGATATCTTGGCTGTGTGCTTAGGGTCGTTGTCCTGCTGAAAGATGAACCGTCGCCCCAGTCTGAGGTCAAGAGCGCTCCGGAGCAGGTTTTCATCCAGGATGTCTCTGTACATTGCTGCAGTCATCTTTCCCTTTATCCTGACTAGTCTCCCATCCCCACAGCATGATGCTGCCACCACCATGCTTCACTGTAAGGATGGTATTGGCCTGGTGATGAGCGGTGCCTGGTTTCCTCCAAACGTGACGCCTGGCATTCACACCAAAGAGTTCAATCTTTGTCTCATCAGACCAGAGAATTTTCTTTCTCATGGTCTGAGAGTCCTTCAGGTGCCTTTTGGCAAATCCAGGCGGGCTGCCATGTGCCTTTTACTACGGAGTGGCTTCCATCTGGCCACTCTACCATACAGGCCTGATTGGTGGATTGCTGCAGAGATGGTTGTCCTTCTGGAAGGTTCTCCTCTCTCCACAGAGGACCTCTGGAGCTCTGACAGAATGACCATCGGGTTCTTGGTCACCTCCCTGACTAAGGCCCTTCTCCCCCGATCGCTTAGCTTAGATGGCCAGCCAGCTCTAGGAAGAGTCCTGGTGGTTTCGAACTTCTTCCACTTACGGATGATGGAGGCCACTGTGCTCATTGGGACCTTCAAAGCAGCAGAAATTTTTCTGTAACCTTCCCCAGATTTGTGCCTCGAGACAATCCTGTGTCGGAGGTCTACAGACAATTCCTTTGACTTCATGCTTGCTTTGTGCTCTGACATGAACTGTGGAACCTTATATAGACAGGTGTGTGCCTTTCCAAATCATGTCCAGTCAACTGAAGTTACCACAGGTGGACTCCAATGAAGCTGCAGAAACATCTCAAGGATGATCAGGGGAAACAGGATGCACCTGAGCTCAATTTGGAGCTTCATGGCAAAGGCTGTGAATACTTATGGGGAGAACATGCAAACTCCACGCAGGGAAGCGAACCCGGGTCTCCTAACTGGCACCTTTCACTGCACCACCATGCTGCCCGCATACAAACTTAAAAGGTTTAAATAAAACAGAAATATATACCTTTATTTTTACTTCCTTAACTTGTGGAGGGTGTATCCTGTAGCAAAGTCCTAACTTTTTTCATGAAAGCCCCTTTCAGTTAATAAGCCTTAAAAACAGGTGTAAAGATATTGACAACAAGCTACGCAAACCCACCAAGACATGGAATCGTTTAAATCAAGGCGCTGCGCTACCTTCTTCCAGATCGGCCCTAAGGGGTTCATATTTTTCCAAAGCAGTTCTGGTTTCCATCTGCATCTGTAGCTGAGTCGAAAAACACCATCCCATACTATTAGTTAACGATTAACACATTTCTATGTGTATGTAAGCATACAATACAACTGATAATACGTTGCGCTTATTTATCTGGTGTACCAAAATTTTCGCGCATTTAACGGCTGAAATCCGACGTGGTTTGTGCCCCTCAGAATGAAAAAAGTTTGCGTTTACCTTTTAATAAAAGATGAACTTTTAAGCCTGAGAAATCACCCCGTAAATGCACATGTTTTAATGCACACGTGTTAATATGTATGCTTACACAGTATTAAAAGACACTCAACAATTAACGTCATTTACCTTCGTTCCCGCGTTTGAGTCGTGCTGTAAAATCTTACTGTGAAATATAATTGACAAATAATTTGGTGAATGAACTTGTGAAGAAGGTGGAGCTGGAGTATTACGTCACTTCATTAACGAAAATGTCGTGATGGGGGGGCAGGGGGAGTGTGGCGTTTGACGGAGAGCTGAAGGTGGATGACGGAGATAGGAGGGTGGATGACGGAAAACGGACATCGGAGAACTGAGAGTGGACGGTGGTGGAAGGAGGGAGGAGAGGGGAGGGGTGACGGGGGATTCCTCGCAGGGAGGAGGAATATTTTGTCGAAGGTAGTAGGAAGGATGGAGTTTTTTCGGAGGGAGGAGGATGTCCTAAAATGGACACTGTACAATGGGATTCAAATCAAGGCTTTGACTAAGTTAGTCTATAAACTTTCTTTTCCTCTTTTGGAGCCATTACTGTGAGGATTTGTTAGTGTGCTTCAGATCATTGTCATGTTGAAAGGTCCATTTCCAGTTCAACTTCAACATTTGGACCGATGGCCTCACATTCTCCTTGAGTACACTTTTACATAATGCAGAATTCATAGTTGACTCAATGACTGCAAACTGCCCTGGCCCTGAGATAACAAAGCAATTTGAAACCCAAACATTTCCACCACCATGCTTCACAGTAGGCGTGATGTTCTTCTCCTGCAATGCTGTCATTGGTTTGTAACAAACATGTTTACTGTTCCTGTGGGCCAAAAAACTTCACTTTTGATTCTTCTGTCCAGAGCTCACTGCATAACCAGCAAGAAAAGCAAAAACACAGCAGGCGAACTGAAAACGAAGGAAGAGTAGATTCATACTCACCGCAAAAGCAGTAACAGGAGAGAAGGAAGAGGGCTCGTGCAGGATTGAAGCAGCTGTGATCTAGGCAATCGCTAATGGCATTTGTATAGAAAGTTAAATTCAGAAAGATTAGTCAAATTAGAAGGTGAAGGTGAAAAAGTCTGATGGAACAAAATAAAACAAAACAAAAGCAACGACACCGGTGAGAGGCGGCAGCCAAAACGTGCACAGCATGCTCTGAACCGGAAGTGAAACCAAATCACAGTTAGGTAGACATGGAGCAGAGCTCTTACTTACTTCATGACCAAGATTCCCACAGCAGGACTTCATTAGATTAATGAAAGGATACCAGACTCACTCCAACAGCAGTTAAAGTTACAGCGAAGTGAGGATTGCATTGTATTCATTTGTATGTAATCAGGTATGTCAGACTGATTTGTGACCCTTGTGTCTCCTGATTTCTTTCATCTCTCCTTTACCATCTTATCCTTTCTTCTTGTAGGTTTGACGCAGACGTTTTCTGAAGTCATTAAGAAATTCCGTCATGAAGACCTTCTAAATGTCACAGAGTACTACAAGCCCTATCTGGCCTACGTGATTGAATATGACATCACAAGTATCCTACAGAACCTGGTCACCAAGAACATACTCACAAATGATGAGGCAAAGGTAGGAGACTTTCTGTGTTACTGAGGAAGAGAAGGAGCAGCAGACATGAGGAAGAGAGCAGAGAGAGTGAACTAAGGGAAATTCTGTGACAGTTTTAGAGGAGATGAACTGACCATCTATAACAGAATTCGGTGTTAGCAAGCGGTCTCTCAACAAGTCAGAGATAATGACCACCACCAGTGCTCATCTCAAAACCAAACACCTGTTTTATGTATTTTAGAAATTCAAGGCCAAAGAAGAGCAAGAGGAAGGAGCAGGTGTGGAGTCCTTCATCAGTGACATAATGAAGAAAGACTGCATAGTGCTGGTCAGCCTGTGGGAGGCGCTGGCTGAAGAACTTGTGAGATTTCCATCACCAAACCTGACAAGAATATTGAAGGAGGTGACAGAGCGGGGTGAGTTATGCAGTCTCTTGAATATCATAGAGATGATGCATTCCAGGGTGTACCAGTGTATGGGGCTCTCTATGAAATGCTGATAGAGCCCCACACTAACAATGGGATGCCAGCCTTAGTGCCAGAACTCCAGTGCTCCCTCCAGTTGTTCTTGTCAGGGGTCACACAGTAACTGTTTGAGGAGTGATATGTTGCTGCTGTTTGGTGGTCCCAGTTAGATTTCACACTTTTTGTGTTTTGTCATGTTGCTCCAAAATCCTTTCAGACTCTCGGCCTGCAGTACAGCTTAGTGCTCCAGACTGTGCTATCCTTCTGTATGAGACAGAGACTCACCCTTCATTGTCCTTCTTCTGTACCTGACCCTCACATCCTACTTCAGCTATAACCAGCAGGTGTACATCTTTATTTTTTTTTTCAAAATTGGTCAAACTTTCCAGCACAGGTGTTGATTTTCCAAACTTTCTTCTTTCTTTTCCAATCTTCACTTTCAAATCCAATGAAGCATTCTTCTTCTTTGCTCTGCCCATTTCCCACTATCATCCATTTCACTTGCATGATGCTCTGCCTGTCCCCAGTTAGGTTATACACCTTCCCTTTATGTTCTTTTATTGAGTCAATCACAGAAACCTCCTGTAAGGACTGGCTGGACATCACAATGTCCCACTGTGACTTGAAGGACAGCCGAGCTAATGTAAGTCATTTTACTGCCCCAGCCTTGTTAGACGAGTCCTTCCTTGTACTGTCTACAGTAACAATGTCACTCAAGGTGCCTACTATTTAAGTTTCTCTGAATTTGATGTCTTCTTGGGACTTTGTCATCTGAACAATGACACAACTTACCTGGCGTCCAGTCTTTGTTTAAATCTTTGGCCACAGAGACTAAGATGTTAGTCCTAACCTGTCACATTTACATAAGGAATAAATTTGGGGCTACAATTTATAAAATGTCTAAATGCTGTGTTTTTGAGTAAGTTATAATTTCTAATGCTTATCTTGTCCTCCCTTTCAGGAATGGACCTCTTGCTTGACATTCAGGTCAGTCTCCAGCCCTATCCCATTAATGATCAAATTAAAGGTAACCCACTGATCTTCTTTCTCTAGTTACCAGCTTCTCCATTCTTTTGCTCCTCAGTTTCCTTACTTGTTCTCATTGTGACTTTCAGACATCCACGAGACACACAGATGTGGTGTGTTTGAGTCCACTAGGACTCTGGAGGATCAGGCATCTCCTGGAGATCCATGCACCAGAATTGTGGGCTTTGAGACCCGATACACAGAACTGATGGTCATTGACCAGTACAGAAGGACATACAATGATAGGCACCATGAACTTGAGAAGACTGGAAGGATGCATGCCGAGCTCCTAGAGGAGCGGACAAAAGTGAAATGTGAGCGAATCTGGATAGAACAGCTTTTTAGAAGAAGTGCAGGAAGTGACAAAGACCCTCTCATTGTAGTGGTCAGTGGGGTGGCGGGAATTGGGAAGACCACTATGGTCCAGAAGATCATGTTTGACTGGGCCAGAGGCACTCAGTACCAGAGGTTTGCGTTTGTGTTCCTGTTTAAGTTCAGGGATCTCAACCTACTAGACAGAGAGACAGAACCTCAGATGCCTCTGACCAGACTGATTGTAAGGCACTATAAATATCTCAATGACCCAAGACTGAGAGAAATCCTGAAGAAACCCGAATCTCTCCTCTTTATATTTGATGGTCTGGATGAGTACAAACACAAACTGGACTTCACACAGATTAAACTATGCTCAGACCCAAATGACTACTTCCCTGTCCATACCATGGTCACTAGCCTGGTCAGAAGTACATTACTGAAGGGCTGTACAGTCCTGATAACAACCAGACCAACAGCCTTGGTCTCACTAGACAAGGTGAGAGTTGATCGATTTGCAGAGATCCTGGGGTTCTTCCCTGAACAAAGGCTGATGTACTTTAAGAAGTTCTTTGGTGATGTTGATCAAGGCTCTGAGGCTTTTCAGTATGTGGAAGAAAACGCCATCCTGTACACCATGTGCTTCAACCCCTCATACTGCTGGATTATCTGCTCTGTGCTGAAGAGCCACTTCATGACACCTGAGGAAGAGCGAGGAGCTGCCCCCAGAACTGTCACCGAGCTCTTTATGATGTTCCTTCACAACATCCTCACCAACCACAAACGAAAAGCTAAAGACCGGAGGGGAATTCTGGTCAAATTGGGAAAGATGGCTTATCATGGGGTGGTGAATAGGACTCTTTTATTTTATGACAAGATGGAGATGTCCACCTTTGGTCTCCAGTCAGTTATGTCCTCTCCATTCCTCTCAGGGTTCCTCAAAGAAATCCTTCAGAGAGAAAGCAATCTGGAGCACACGACATACACATTCTATCACCTCACACTGCAGGAGTTCATGGCCGCCTGCTTCTTCTACCTTAGTTCATCAGGGAGTGTCCAGGAGCTGCTTGTGAAGCTGGACTCATGTGAAGATGGCCGTTTTGAGATTCTCACTCGATTCCTTGCAGGACTGGCCAGGGATTCTGTATTTAAGACACTGGGGGGAGTCCTGGGGGAGTTTGAGAGGAAGACAGCAAAGAAGATACTGGAGTGGGTGAAGCAGAAAGCTGAACAGGCGCTACGGGGGCGACATAAAAGTGAAGCTCTGCGAGTGTGTCAGTGGCTCTATGAGACTCAGAGTAAGAGATTAATCAGAGACGCCATTGGGAAGGATTTAAAGATGGACTTTAGTTACATGACTTTATCTCCTCTGGACTGTGCTGTGCTGGGCTCTGTCATCAACTGCTGTGGAGAACTTGAGGAGCTCAACCTGTTTGAGACACAGATCACCCCAGAGTGCATCAGGAGACTGGTGCCGGGGCTCATCTACTGCAGACGTGTCATGTGAGTAATAAAAAATTCATGAGTTTAGTTTGATTGTTTGTTAACTGGGTGGCATGGTGGTGCAGGAATAGTGCTGTTGCCTTTAAGTGAGGAGGCCATGGTTCGTGTCCCAGGTTCTGCCTGTGTGGAGTTTTCAAAATCTCCCAATGTCCACATGCATTTTCCTCCCATAGTCCAAAGAGATACAAATTAGGTGGATTGGCAATGCAAAATTGGTCCTAGTGTGGAGGTATTGGTTTTCACCCTGTAATGGGGTGAAATCCTGTCCAGGGGTTGTTCCTGCCTGCCCCATTTCATTTCTGGAATGCTCCAGCTATCCTATAACCTTGCCCTGGGTAACAAGTTTTAGAAGATAGATGATAGTTGTTTCTAAGCAGAATCTTATCTGAAATTGTAAACTCACTGGGTCAGCAGCAGTGTACCTCATATAGTACCACGCTAGCAATAAATCAAGACCAAACTACATAGAAGAAGAAATGATCCTCAGGTCAAGATCAATCCATGTGTTGAAATAATCAGTGCATATCTTTGTTTTCAAGAAATTACATTACAAAGCAGAAAGTACTCCCCTTTAAAGAAACACAACATAATAAATATCTATAGCAATATGAACAGCATAGTCATACTTTTACAAAATAAAACACGGTCTACACTTAAAGAAACTGTTAATAATTGATAGACAGTCACATGACACTGTGTCTGATAACTCAAGCACTTCTCA
Source organism: Erpetoichthys calabaricus (assembly GCF_900747795.2). NCBI lineage: Eukaryota > Metazoa > Chordata > Cladistia > Polypteriformes > Polypteridae > Erpetoichthys > Erpetoichthys calabaricus. The sequence goes on along the minus strand of NW_026261588.1, from coordinate 4,683,353 downwards.
GTGGTGTCAAAAAGCAGCCTCAGCACATCACCTGTGTGCTCTCCTCCAGCTTTTCAGTCAGCAGGGAGGTGGGATGTCTCTCCACTGTCTCAACTAACTCCTCCATGATTGCCCATGTGAGGGATGGCTGGCCATATATTCTGGCCAACACCTCCAAGCCACCAGATGGAGCCCTCCCGGCAGCATGGAATTTCCCCAAATTCCAGCAGGGCCTCATGGACCTTGTAGTTTTTACAACCAGCCCTGCTGGATACCATGGGGACCACCAGGAGACGCTGTAGGGAGGCTCAGGGAATACTACGTGCTCTATAACCCGGAAGTGCGTCCTGGTCACATGGACAAAAGGAACGACGTGCTTCCGGGATGAAGAAAGAGTGGTTTTTATCCGACCGGAAGTGCTAAGAAATCACATGGACAGGGGTTCGGGAGCACTTCCGGGTCATGGAACTATAAAAGACTATGAGAAACCACAGACGAGTGAGTTGAGCTGGGAGGAAGGGTGGCAACGCGTCTGGGAGTGGAGGATTGAGTAGTGTAGTATTGTGTATTGTATGAGTAGTGTGGAGTGGAGGGTGCTTAGTGCACGTTATTATAATAAAAACAATAAGTCTTGGACTTTTACCTGGTGTTTGGCATGGTACCTGAGGGTTCAAGGGAGCAATAGCGCCCCCTACTGTTACACCCAGGACTGTCTACAGACTGGGTATATGAGATGGTACTGGAAGGTGTGAATGAAATAATCTGACTTGAGCGTCTCCACCACCTGCTCTGTTGTGTTCTCTCTTGGGCAAAGCCAGTAAGTCAGCTTGCCCCATAAGCTGAATGCCTGGGCTCGTGCTGGATGGTCACAGTTATGCTGCCAGTCCTGGCAGCGCTGTGCTCGACAGACTGAGGTGAACCTGTAACATGCTGGAATCTCCCTCTTAAGGATTGGGTAGTTGGTGGCAGCAGGCTCGTCCACATCATAAGTACTGTATGTTGTGCCTCGCCTTTCAAGAAGGGAGATAGAAGGTACACTCATTTCCATTGTGGCCAGCATGACGAATGGCTGTTCTTTCAGAAATCAGCATGTAGGTCTCAGCGTCATCCATGAGCTACATAGGGATCAGTAACTGGGCATGAAACTTGGCCTAAGCAGCATTGCAAGAGGCTTCAGCCTCTGTTATCTGCCACTGTAGCTGTGTGACTTGGTCGGCCAGCTGCTGTATGATCTCCGGAAGATCTTTGTGTTTGCCAGTCTTACCCCAGCAAAATCCTATCAACTATGCCAGCTGCGTGGGGCAAATGAGACCCAAAGAAAAGCTGGGATGTCAACTGGGCCATCCTGTTTACGGCAAGTGTCCAAAAATGAGCATGTGGTCGTGCAACAGAAATCAGGCGTCACAAGTGCATTCTTAGCCTCTGTGGGTTGTCATGTAAGATGGGTATCTGAAGCGGATCTGGGGCAGGAGGATCTGTCATGCAGATCTGAGACTTCATCTTCTGGGACCCCTTACTTGAAGAGGCAGAGTTCATCTGACAGTGGTGTGCCCTCAATGGGAGGCTTCTCAGAGCTATGGAGGAGAAAAGAGTCAGCACTGTCAGTGTCGGTGCCTCTTCTTGCCCCAGTGGGGGACTGCATACCTTGTCCAAGCCTGGAAGGTAATCTTCAGACACCCATGCATGACTATATATCTATCTCTCAGAATGCTGCAGAATTCACCAGTTCATAACATATTTATGAAGGTGGAAAATCCTCAACTGTTCTAATTAGTAAACTCAATTCACTTACTAAACAAACATTACAGACACAACCTAATAATAATATTGGCAATAATGAACATTACCCCATAGCTCATATGCAAATGCTGATAATTACCACCAAAGATTACTTGAAAACGATGGAAACTACCAAAATCGGTGTGAACTGATGAGAATTTACATTGGGTGGACGAGTCGCTTTTGGTGTGAAGTAGTGGCCAGTATACCACTGACAAAATACAGCAGTTTTGGGGGGTTTAAGTTAGATAGATAGATAGATAGATAGATAGATAGATAGATAGATAGATAGATAGATAGATAGATAGATAGATAGATAGATAGATAGATAGATAGATAGATAGATAGATAGATAGATAGATAGATCTTTATTGTCATTGTCACTTTTACAAAGGAACAACGAAATTGAAGGTGCAATCGACTCAGTGTGAGGAATAAGAGTTAAAAAGACAAAAAGACAAGAAGAGAGAAAATAATAACAAACCGAATAGTAATAAATATACAAATTGCACTTGTTGACTTAAGGTCTATATTGGTAGAATAATATGGAGCAGTTTTATTCTGAGTTCAGGGCCATGACTGCTTTCAGATAAAAGCTGTTTTTAAGGCGGTTTGTCCTAGTTTTCATAGCTCTGTATCTCTTGCCCGATGGCAAAAGCTGGAAGAGGCAATGACCGGGATGTGATGAGTCCTGTGAAATGTCAATTGCTTTTTTGCGGCATCGGGACGTGTAGATTTGTTACAGAGTGGGGAGGGTACAACCAATTGTTCTCTCTGCTGTCCTGACGACCCTGTGGAGCGCTTTCTTTTCTGAGGAAGTGCAGCTGCCGTACCACACACACAGTCCGTACGTGAGCACACTCTCGATGGAACAGTGATAAAAAGCAAGGGAAGTGAACATCTTAAAAATCCTTTGATATAAAACAGAATAACAAAGTAGTCTGGTTCAGGGGCAATGCCACACTTTGTCTCAAGTCATGCCGGGTCTGCTGTGACAGGATCAGAGAATTAAACCTTTTTAGTCATCCGCAGAGAAGGTTACATGGGAAGAATTCTCATAGGCATCGATAAAGTTGAACTAGGAGAATTCACACATTTAAAAAAAGAATCACAAACTCTTCAAAACGAAATGGAAATTATGGGAAACTATATTTAAGACTGAAATCAAGAAGCAAGTTTTCATCCAAAAGTTTGTGGGAATCTGAAAAGTAAAGACCAAGGGCCTCATGTATAAATGGTGCGTATGTTACCGGCCTCACGGTCTAGGGGAACCTGGGCCAGGTACAAGCCACTGTTGCTACAGGGTGTAGCCACAACGATATGGTGAAAAGCATAAAAGAAACAGCCAACAGTCCCGAGTCTCAGACCATACTTCTCTGTGCTCCTCTTTTTTTATTCTCCTTTTCCCAGAAATATATATATGCTTCAGTTTCTGCATAGATCAACATGGCAATCAGTGAAAACAATGGTGCAAGCCAATTTCCTCTGCATAACAAATAGTGTAAACACATTTACTCTGAGTATGTGATTAGAAACCAATGTCCCCAGAACTCGTTAATTTTCCAAGTTTGAGATACTAAATCAAAGCAGTCTGACTATTCAGAGCAAGACACGTAAATATTTATGTCCTGTAGATAGCCATCAGCAATAACCTATAGCAGAATTTTCCAGAAATGCTGCCTTTTCTTTAAAACACTGGTTTATAGCCCATTACACTAAGCAACACACCGAAATGTCATTTTCTTTAGAATACTGAATTCTAGCCCATTACACGTACGCACAAACATTTCAGCTCATTTCGAGATGTATAAAAACTAAACTTAGCCTAAAGCCAGGCACATTTTCACAGCAGAGCACCCCCTTGCGTACGCACTTTTCTGCTCCATTTTGCAAATTGGTGGCACCCAGCGTCAAAGCAGTGCTACTGTTTCTGTGGTCTGCTTTTCTTGTTTAGATTTACATCTGTAGGGTGTCCCACTCGGGAGTACAACTTTAAAAATGCGAATTACTCTGCAACGCGTGCATGTATCATCATGCAACAAGGTTCAAAATATTCCTTATTTAATGAAGAATTGATTCTGTGTCATAAAGAGGCGGGTACTATAGCGCTACGGGGCAACAGGACAGGGCAACGTGCCATACCTCTCATGCCAGTATGGAAGAGATCCGATCGTTTTTTGGAGACAGGGTGATCTCGAAGGTTTGTGGCCACCTCGATCGCCCGATTTTTTTCTATGGGGATATTTAAAGGGCAAAGTTTATGCAAGCAAACCCAGGACCATCGTACAACTGAAAGCAAACATCGAGCGTGAAATTGTTTCCATCGACAGTGACATTCTCAAATATGGAGCGTCGCGTTTCCTTGTGCTTGAACGTTGGGGGAGGACATTTTCAGCACCTTTTGTAATGTGGACTTGTTTTCCACTAAATACAGGTATGTTCAGTTCTTACAGCTCGCCTTTACGTTCACGCGTTCGCGGGTAATTTGCATTTTTAAAGTTGTACTCCTGAGTGGGACACCCTGTATGATGCAGGTGTAATCAAATACACTGAAATTAATTGCATATCATTTAAAATTTAACTCACTCAGTTGTAATCATTCTGCAACAATATAATGGTGCACAGAATGGCCAAACAATTCCAACTACCATGGCTGCTTTAGTGTTGTTAGTAGACATCGTAAATGGAAGAATTAGAATAGAGTGTGTATTTATAGATCATGATGAATGGATTCAAACTAGATTTCGATTTCCCAGAGCTATCCTCTTGGAGCTGAACTGGCGCCAGCTTTACAAAGGCAGACTTTGAGGAATTGTGCTCTACCTGCTTCTTTGTAAGTTCTGTCCACTCTCAGGTTTTTACCCTCAAGAGCTTTTCAACGGGAACTTGCTGACCGATTGGGTATTTCATAAACATCACTGAGTCGCACCATGCCAGCTGTATGGGATGGTATTATCTACTTGTCATCCAGATAGATAAGATTTCCTTACATTGTGGTTGAACTGTAAAACAGAAAAGCACAACTCGCAGCAACATCCGGTTTTCCAAATGTAATTGGAGTGATAATTGCACAAACATTGCTATTAAAATGGCGCTGGATAAGTTATGTCAACTAGGGATGAATCACCAAAAGAATGAGCTGGCATTACATCATATATAGTTGGAGAACCTATAAAAATGGCAGCTCTGCACGATCCTTTTTCCAACTAGTGCGGCAAAAGGCAGGCAGTGTTTCTAAGGACCTCAAAGTAAAGAGCAGAGAATCGATCCGTTGTGGCGCTCTGTGCCATCTCTACACTATAAAGACACCTTCAGAGAATGAATTTGCTTATGTAACTAGAAAGAAGCATTTCCACTTGATTAATGTGCTGCTCTATAGTGCACAGCAAGTGTGTCGCAATGTGCAAGCATGTACCTGAAGAGATGCGCCATGATGAACCTGACCCTGATCCATCAAATGATCAGCCAGATTGGACAGCGTTACAACTTCCTTTGAATGTAATTAGCAGAATGTAAAAACATGTAATCAGATGCAGCATTTACCAATTAATTTATTTTGTGGTCAGTATCACATAGTAAAGCCCTTGCATTCCTTAATTCTTTGGCCACATCTCTTACATCATCCACTATTGCATTTTGTGACTCCAGAGCAGTGTCCACCAGCACACAGCCAGATGGCCTCCCAGTGGTTTCCGAGGCAGAGGTATGACTGTAGCCAATGTCCGAAGATGTGCCCAGCACAACAGCATCATCACTGCCTGAGCATTGCATGGGGGTCAGCTTTTGTAATATTGTTTGAAACAGAATAAGCAGACAGTCGTCTGCAACTCACATTTTCATGCTGACTGAGATATCAGACCACTTCTTTTTTCATTTTAGTCACCGTGCTACTTTCCGAACTTAAACTTTCAGATGTCTCCATGCAATCAGAATATTTTATAAGTTTATATAAGTTTAATGTCATTGTGCTCTTTACAAAAATTATTTTATAAATCCACTCACATGTACAGGCCAAGCCAAAGTTAGCACACAGGAGCTCTCAGCATTAAGAAATGCTAGGCAAGCATTTGAAGAGAGAAGGTACAACTACGAAAATAGGCATTGTACTATTTCTGCATGTTAGAGATGAAATGGAATCCTCTCCTTCCTTTGTTTGGAACCTAAGTAAGGGCCTACACGTGGAGAAAACAGTATAAAAGACTTGGACAGCAGCAAAACACCTCAAAGCCGACGGATGGATGGGTGATAACGTTATCCATCCTGAAAATCCTTCCATCACAGCGACAGAAACAGGCAGACTGTATACATCGAGATCCCACCTTGGTAATTGTCTTGCCATTTGGCTTCCTCCATTTGTAATTCCGCATAAATCGTCATTAAAGAAAGCTAAGTTATTTTCTCTTATGTGATTTCTTACTGCCATATCACTATGGCTACACTACATTATATCTATATAGTGTGAAAGACGCTATATAGTGCCCGATCCGGCACAGACTGAGGCAGAGGCACGTACTTAATTAAAGCAGCTTTTTATTTCTCTTCAGCCGTGGGGCACGCCTTCCCCGTGTCCCACAGGCCCAACACAGTCCCAAAACACTCACAAATACTCCTTCAGGCACCTCCACTCCTCCTCAGGCTTAGTCCTCCTCCTCCCGACTCTGGCTCTCTCGCGTGGTGGTGGCTGGCCCTTTTTATACCCCACCCGGAAGCGTTCCAGGTGCTTGATCACCTGACCCTAATTGCCCTTCCGGGTGGGGCTGAAGATCTGACCAGCCAGGCTGCTGACTCCATGCAGCTCCCCCTGGTGGCCATCCGAGCCCCCAACCAGGCTGTGGAGGACTCCATCTCCCATGGAGCCACACGCCGGGTTGGGGAATCATTGGCCACCAGGGAGGCTGTCACCAAGCGTCCCGGGGGAGGTATTGAACAGTCCATGGCAGCTCCCCTGGAACATACACAATAGGGGCATCCCATGCCCGGCCGTCTGTCACAATAGTTTACTTAAAACGCCACAATTAAAAAGAACATATTCCAACTAGGGCGGCACAGTGGCGCAGTGGTAGCGCTGCTGCCTGGCAGTTAGGAGGTCCAGGTTCGCTTCCCGGGTCCTCCCTGCGTGGAGTTTGCATGTTCTCCCCGTGTCTGCGTGGGTTTCCTCCGGGCACTCCGGTTTCCTCCCATAGTTAGGTGGATTGGTGATTCTAATATTGGCCCTAGTGTGTGCTTGGTGTGTGTGGGTGTGTTTGTGTGTGTCCTGTGGTGGATTGGCACCCTGCCCAGGATTGGTTCCCTGCCTGGTGCCCTGTGTTGGCTGGGATTGGCTCCAGCAGACCCCCGTGACCCTGTGTTCGGATTCAGCGGGTTGGAAAATGGATGGATGGATATTCCAATTAGGGAGCTAGCGACCCCTAGAGGAAATACTCCACCACACTTTTGTTGCTTATACCACTGCTTAAGCCAACAAATAGTACGCTTTTCCTTGCCTCCACTTCACATTCACTGAAATTGTTCTTTTTTTTCACATGCCTTTTCCATTGTTTTTTAACCAAAAACTGAACAGAAGGTGATATTTATATTGATTTGCATATTAAAATATGCAAAATTCTGGGATTAGTCAGGGTGGGGCTGTAGGCACTTGCACGTGTGTTAAACTTCACATTTTTTGGGATTTGTAAAAGGGAAGTCCATGGAACTTGGCGTACACACAGATTTATACATCTGGATTTATTCTGTGTACAGACATTTCCACCTTTGAGTGTACACCATAATTTAGTGTGAATTTTATGCAGAGTGTTATACATGAGGCCCCAGGTGATTAAGAGGAAAGCTCCAACACCTTTGAAAGGTATCTGGATGAGCTAAGAGGACAATTGTGCTATTAGACACTGAATAAGTGACACATGGACTGAATGGCCTCCACTCAGTTTTCAAACTTCTTATGTTTTGGTTTCTTATGTCTTTTATAGTGATGCTCTAGAAGCAGTTTGCTATCTTGCTAACATTTTCTATTTTGGGTGACTTCTTTTTTTCCACACTTGAGAACATCTATTTGATTTTCACTTAGGACCAGCAGTACATCACACGACATGAAACAACTTCTAGTTGGAGAGCCTCTCATTTTTATTGACTGCAGTTGCTAACTCTGTTTGGTTTTAAGGGTGTTGATGAGGAATCTCAAGAGGTGAATAATTAGATGATTCCCTCATGACTTTTCATTACACATCCAAATATTTTGTTGCACTGTCAGTTCATTTTAGCAGCCAATAAATGTGAAGTTCACTGGAAAAGCCACAATCCCAGCCCATGTTTTTTGACAGAATGACAACCCTGAAACATCAAAAGGACATCTGTGCTGGCTTGACACCTCAATGAGCACCTCCTTTGTATGCACAGTCCTAACTGCTCACTTTCTTCTTTCCTTGTTCTTCACAATGTCTACTTCTGGCTGAGCGCTCTTTGGTTTTTAACTTTCTCAGACACAACAGTCCATCTCTTCATCATTCAGTTTGGTCTCATCATAGAAAGTCACCAAGAGTTTTAGGACACTATGACCGAGTCACTAAGGTGTCACACTACACAACTGAAAGGAAGTAACGAGACTGAATTATTTCATCATCTTCTGCCTGTAGCAATGACACAATTTTACATGCAGGTTTTATGTTATTTTATGTTTTTTTATGTTGTTTTTGTTATTACTTAGTACTCATTTTCAGAATTTTCTTATTGTGTTGATTTGTTTTGATGACGCTCATTTTTATTTTCGTTTCGTTTCATTCTTTGCTTACATGATGCAGCAAATGCATCACTTGACTGCGATTGTCACATTTGTGATGTCACCGGAACTAATGATATAAATATGCCAGTGGTTCCTTTGGAAATTATCCCTCCATTGGATAAACAACCACATTTTTATGATCGTTACCAAGCAGGCTTAGTGTTCGGATTCATTTCTATTTCTTGAAGTGTGTTTCTGTCCTGACTTTTGATCTCGATTTTGCTCTAATAATTTGCTTGCCTGATCTTTTGTTTCTGTTTGGTTTTCAACTCGTTCCATTCACAGACATAACTCTTTGTCTTGCAATTTCTCCTCACAAAAATCACAGAGACGTTGTGTCTCCTCACGTTGTCCAAACTTAGACAGTTGTGATTCTAGTAACATTCAAACATGATTTCCAGCTGAGAGTCTTTGACAGTTCGACATGACACCAGGCAGTTTATTTCATACATACTGGAATTGATGGCTCAGTGCAAAGAAGTTTGGAGCTCTACACTTGATATCACAGATTACAAAATCACTTTATTAATGAATGTGAACACCACTGTGGACCTGCTGCTAGTCCTCCATCCTCTTCACTTGTGCTTTGTAAATACGGTGATAACCCTGGGTCATGTGACATCTTCCAGATCAGTGTCCCATCAGTTAGACATTACTCCTGGCACAACAGTTGCAGTCCAGAATAGATAACATCTTTTGATCTTACGAGTTTGTCCCCTCTCTGCCTAACACTATGATGTCTCTGGTATGTCATTGACCACCGCACCATTGCTGTGTAATTACACTGATGGTACCCATTAATGACAACTTGTGCTACGAGACTGAGTGACATGACTCTCTGCGACTGTGGATTCTCTTGTGTTACCTTGAATTGCATTTTGTTTTGCTTCCACAAGATGGTGTAGAGATCCACAGAACCATTTAAGCAGGTACAGTGTGTGCTTACAATGCATCCAGAAAGTATTCCCAGCGCTTCATCACTTTTTCCACATTTTGTTATGTTACAGCCTTATTCCAAAATGGATTAAATTCATTTTTTTCCTCAGAATTCTACACACAACACCCTATAATGACAACGTGAAAAAAGTTTACTTGAGGTTTTTGCAAATTTATTCAAAACACAAAAACTGAGAAATCCCATGTCCATAAGTATTCACAGCCTTTGCTCAATACTTTGTCGATGCACCTTTGGCAGCAATTACAGCCTCAAGTCTTTTTGAATCTGATGCCACAAGCTTGGCACACCTATCCTTGGCCAGTTTCGCCCATTCCTCTTTTCAGCACCTCTCAAGCTCCATCAGGTTGGATGGGAAGCATCGGTGTACAGACATTTTAAGATCTCTGCAGAGATGTTCAATCGGATTCAAGTCTGGGCTCTGGCTGGGCCACCTAAGGACATTCACAGAGTTGTCCTGAAGCCACTCCTTTGATATCTTGGCTGTGTGCTTAGGGTCATTGTCCTGCTGAAAGATGAACCATCGCTCCAGTCTGACATCAAGAGCGCTCTGGAGCAGGTTTTCATCCAGGATGTCTCTGTACATTGCTGCAGTCATCTTTCCCTTTATCCTGACTAGTCTCCCAGTTCCTGCCGCTGAAGAACATCCCCACAGCATGATGCTGCCACCACCATGCTTCACTGTAGGGATGATGCCAGGTTTCCTCCAAACGTGACGCCTGGCATTCACACCAAAGAGTTCAATCTTTGTCTCATCATCCCAGAGAATTTTCTTTCTCATGGTCTGAGAGTCCTTCAGGTGCCTTTTGGCAAACTCCAGGTGGGCTGCCATGTGCCTTTTACTAAGGAGTGGCTTCCGTCTGGCCACTCTACCATACAGGCCTGATTGGTGGATTGTTGCAGAGATGGTTGTCCTTCTGGAAGGTTCTCCTCTCTCCACAGAGGACCTCTGGAGCTCTGACAGAGTGACCATCGGGTTCTTGGTCACCTCCCTGACTAAGGCCCTTCTCCCCGATCACTCAGTTTAGATGGCCGGCCAGCTCTAGGAAGAGTCGTGGTGGTTTCGAACTTCTTCTAGTTATGGATGATGGAGGTCGCTGTGCTCATTCGAACCTTCAAAGCAGCAGAAATGTTTCTGTAACCTTCCCCAGATTTGTGCCTCGAGACAATCCTGTCTCAGAGGTCTACAGACAATTCCCTTGACTTCATGCTTGGTTTGTGCTCTGACATGAACTGTCAACTGTGGGACCTTCTATAGACAGGTGTGTGCCTTTCCAAATCATGTCCAGTCAACTGAATTTACCACAGGTGGACTCCAATGAAGCTGCAGAAACATCTCAAGGATGATCAGGGGAAACAGGAGGCACCTGAGCTCAATTTCAAGCTTCACGGCAAAGGCTGTGAATACTTACTGTATGTACATGTGCTTTCTCAGTTTTGTTATTTTTAATAAATTTGCAAAAACCTCAAGTAAAATTTTTTCATGTTGTCATTATGGGGTGTTGTGTGCAGAATTCTGAGGAAAAAAATGAATTGAATCCATTTTGGAATAAGGCTGTAACAGAACAAAATGTGGAAACAGTGATGCGCTGTGAATACTTTCTGGATGCACTGTATGTCACCTATTTGCAGATGAGCCTGTCCAGAACAATATGGTGTATTATCTATCTATCTATCTATTATCTATCTATCTATCTATCTATCTATCTATCTATCTATCTATCTATCTATCTATCTATCTATCTATCTATCTATCTATCTAAAAATTTCAATCAGCACCGGTAAGGAATTTAATAAAGCTTTACATTAACATACACACAAACAAGAACCAATCAAGCAGAAATCTGAAAAAAATCGAGAACCAACCTAAAGGTAACAAGTGGAACATTTATGTAACTGAGTTATATTTTGTATATAACTGTATGGCAAGCCAAATTAACATTTAGAGATATCTCAAAATGAATTTCGGATATCTTAAAATGTAATTTACTTTTTAAGATATCTGAAACTCGCTTTGAGATATCTTAAAATACTTTCCTATACATTTTAAGATATCTGCAATACATTTCGGGATATCTCAAATGTATTTCAAGATATCTCAAATACAGTTTCAGATATCTCAAAATAATTGTGTCTGTATTTCAAGATATCTCAAATGAATTTTCAGATATCTTAAATTGACCTTTCATGCATTTTAAGATATCTTAAATGCATTTCAAGATATCTCAAAATCATTTCCTGTAAAATTGCCTATTATTTCAATGGGACTTCTTGTTTATTATAAGATATCTTAAAATGTATTTGAGATATCTTGAAATGAGCAGGAAGTGATGTTGAGATATCTGAAAATGTATTTGAGATATCTGAAAATGGACAGGAAGTTGTTTTGAGATATCTGGAAATGTATTTGAGATATCTTAAATTGTATTGTAGATATCTGAAAGTGCTATTGAGATATCTTGAAATAATTGAGTGTCCTTTTAAAGATATCTTAAAATGCATTTTAGATATCTTGAAATACAATTTTAGATATCTTGAAATACATTGTTAGATATCTGAAATAGAGCAGAGACCCATTTTAAGATATCATGAAATTAATTTTAGATATCTAAAAATGTATTTCAGATATCTGAAACAACAATGAATTTCAAGATATCTTAAATGCTTTTTAAGATATCTAAATTATATTTCGAGATATCTTAAAATAACTTCCTTCTCATTTTAAGATATCCCAAATTCATTTTGAGATATCTGAAATGCATTTTCAGATATCTTAAAATGACTTCCTGCACATTTCAAGATATCTAAAATACATTTCAAGATATCTTAAAATGACTTCCTGCACATTTCAAGATATCTCAAATACATTTCAAGATATCTTAAAATGACTTCCTGCACATTTCAAGATATCTCAAATACATTTCAAGATATCTTAAAATGACTTCCTGCACATTTCAAGATATCTCAAATACATTTCAAGATATCTTAAAATAACTTCCTGCACATTTCAAGATATCTCAAATACATTTCATGATATCTCAAAATCACTTCCTGTGCATTTCGAGATATCTTAAATGCATTTCAAGATATCTTAAAATAGGCAGGAAGTTCCATTGAAAGTATAAGAAATTTTACAGGAAGTGATTTTAAGATATCTGAAAATGTATTTGAAATATCTTGAAATACATAGGAAGTTATTTTAAGATATCTGAAAATGTATTTGAGATATCTTGAAATACGCAGGAAGTTATTTTAAGATATCTGAAAATGTATTTGAGATATCTTGAAATGTGCACAAAGCTATTTTAAGATATCTGAAAATGTATTTCAGATATCTCAAAATGCCTGCAGATGTATTTTAAGATATCTTGAAATGTATTTGAGATATCTCAAAATGCACATGAACATATTTCAAGATCCTGCGGTGGGTTGGCACCCTGCCCAGGATTGGTTCCCTGCCTTGTGCCCTGTGTTGGCTGGGATTGGCTCCAGCAGACCCCCGTGACCCTGTGTTCGGATTCAGCGGGTTGGAAAATGGATGGATGGATGACATATTTCAAGATATCTCAAATTGCATTTAAGATATCTTGAAATGCATTTCAGATATCTGAAAATGTACAGCATATCACTTCAAGATATCTTGAAATCTGTTTGAGATATCATACAATTCTTTTTAGATATCTTAAAATAGATGTATTTTTAGATATCTATAATTCAATTTGAGATATCTAAAATGCATTTCCAGATATCATAAAATTCATTTTGAGATATCTCTAAATGTTAATTTGGCTTGCCATATAACTGGGTATTTTTCAGCCTCTTTTTAGACTTCCACCTGAAAGATGCCGAAAGAGGAAGTGTTCTTGTACCATTGAGGTTTATAAATATGAACACATTTACAATAAATATTGTTTTTCCACGTTTTCTGTGGCAATACAATAAAATGTCAGAATTCTTAAACTCGGTGCTGGGATTGCTGCTATTTTTAAGATATACAGTACGAGTATAAATGGTTTAGATAGAAATATAAACAGCAAGCAGGTTAGTTTACAGATAAAACCAAGCTTGGTGGATTGGCAGATAATTCGTTGAGTCGTTCCAGAGGGACTTGAACGGCATACAGGTGAAATTTAATGGCAGAAAGTAGTACATGTAGGAAGTAAACATGTTAGGCTGGAATACACAATAGGAGGTCTAAAATTTCTTTGTGACCATTTTTATGAAGAAAATATGTATAGAAGAAACCTAAAGCCAATCCAAATAAGAAGGGAACAGTGCAACTCAACGGCCTTTGAGGACAAGGAATCAATGAGCAGGTAGACATTGGAAATTTAATACAGGATTACAGAACACAGAATTAAACAAACCTGATGATGTCCATCACCTTCAGTGTCCACCACAGAGCATGAATGTCAGTGACGGCAGCACCTCCTAATGTCTGTCTGGTGTGTTACAGTAGTCATCTGAAGTCCTACTGAGAACATGATGGACATGAAATGAGAAGTCAGTATTCAGTCAGTAGATAATCCTGTAGAAACTCAAGGAGTGAGTAGGAGATGCTAAGATGAGGTGATGGCCGGTCAGTTGTATTGTCACCACATGGCATCCAGTCACAGCATTACAATGGTGGGCTCAAAGGAGAGGATTTCTGTTTGTCTCTTAACACAATCAATAATTATTGATTGTGAAGCAAATCGCTTTAGCTTTATCAATATGTCATTTGATGCAAGATTTCTAACTAACTAATATAACAATTAAATAAAATGATTCACCTTGTTTGTTAAGCATCATATCCTCCTGTGTTTGGAGTTTGGATTTTAAAGTGAAAGATTTGGATTTCCTCCCTCAGTCCAAAGCCATGCAAGTTTAGTGAATCAGTGATGCTAAATTGGCCCACATGTGTAAATGTGGTGTGTGTGTGTGAGGACCCTGTGATGAACTGCTGCCCTGTACCCTCTGCTTACTGCGTTGGGCTCCAGCTCCCCCTATGACCCTACTCAGGATAACTGGGTGTAGAAAATTATTGGACTGATTTGGGTTCAATCTCAGGTACTGCTCTCTTAATTAGCATGGTGGAACAAAGAAACCTACAAGGTGATCCAGTGGTTGCAGTAAAGACAAAGCTGTGGTAAATATGCAGGTTCATCACACTGACCTCTGGGCAGACATAACAAGTCTTAAAGCTCATCCAGTGACTGTTTAAAAAGAAACACACTGACTAACCAAGAGGACATCACACTGTAAGGACAAAAAACAAAAAAGAAGAGGTTTTCATTTTTAGAAAATAACTTCATTAATCAAGAGGACACATCCAGAAGCCCTGATATCTGAACCACTGAGCTTCCAGGGTCTGTCAGAACCAGATGACCCAAATGGATCTGCTCACTGGACTGCAAGTCAGACTGTCATCATGAGGTTTCTTTACTTCACTCACTGACATGCCATCTTTCAGACAGAATGCGGTGTCCCTCAAGTCTACACAATGTCTCCAAGCTGCTGTTCTGTGCATTACTTATTGACAGTCAATTCACTAATTGGAAAGCCATGACTCTGGTGATTAAAGAGGTGTGAGTGGCAGCACTTCAGAGTCACCTCATCATTCCAAGTACCTTGGTGATGAATTCCATCACCTCTGACCAGTCTGTCTCAAGAGTGAATAATAAGCTGAGCAGATCCCATGATAAGTTCTATGTGCAGTTCTGGTCACCACACTACAAAAAAGGCAAAGCAGAGATGAGCAACTCAAGAGTCAGTCAGTCTATCTGTGAGGCAGGGCCAGCACCGGGGGACAATCTGGACATTGAAAGTACTAATCAGCCAGTCCCAAGAAACAGTGAAGTAACAAGGAATACAAAGTGCTGAATTTTAGGATCATAAAACAAGAGAGACATTTTATCGAGTTCATTGATGTTACATTAATCTATTAATAACATCTTCACAAACACCACATAATATGGCCGTAATATTTGACTTTCTCCAGTGTTCACATTCCTTTGTTCGATCACAAATGGAAAAAATAGGCAGACAAAAAAAAAGATTGAAAGGATGAATAAGTGATCAAAATAAACAGGCTGGGAGGTTTTAAACAAAATCAAAATGAATACACATGTAAAACCCATAAAGCAAAGTGCAGGAAACAACTAGTCAACCCTCAATTCAGAAGTAGCACAGACAGCACCAGCAGTCTTGGACAGTGTTCTGCAATGCAGTACCAAATTCTAAATACTGTCACTATGATGACATCATCATCCTGACTTCTAGCCCCATCCCTTAGCAACATGGCACCACACCATAGCAACAGAATCAGAATCCCATTTGTTGGTCAAGCTTGTTTACATACAAGGAATTTGACATCGGTTCTTAGATGACTCTACAAGTTTGTTTCCAACACAGACATTCAAACAATACAAAACAAAACAATTCTGTATCAGCCAGCTTCAGCACTTCTGGTACTGATATCAAAATGGACTAACTATGGTGTTTTTCACCTGATCGCTTCAAGAAATGTCAGGAGCTGAAAAAGAGAAGGGCTTCAAATTATATGTTTCATGCTACCTTCACAATTACGAAGGTAAGATCCAGACGTATTAAAAACTTGTGTCTACTAAGAACTTACATGGGACAAATGTGTGATCACATTAGGCTTCTTTAAAAAAACAGAAAGTAATTAGTCATTAAACTTTATTCAGGGACAGGTGAATACATATGTAAGCTTAATACTGAAACAGCACAGGAGATGTTATAACAGACAGGGATGAGTCACCAAAAGAGCAAGCTGGCATTACATCATCAATAGCAGGAGCGCCTATAAAAATGTCAACTCTGGACAGTTGCATGGGCTTTTCCAACTAGTGCAGCAAATGACAAGCAGTCCTTCTAAAGATAGAGAGCCACCTCAAAGAGCCACGTAAAGAGCAGAGAGTCCATCCATTGTGGCGCTCTGTGCCAATGCTGCTATACACAATAACATCAGTCTGCTGATCATCTTACCTTGTAAAAAAGTGAATGTTTCTGTTTGAGCAAACAAAACAGTGAATGCCAAGCATCTGCTTCACTGTAAGAGTCTCAGTTTGGTTCCTCTCTGGGAGACATGTCTTCATCAAGTGCTAGGTCAAAAACTGCTGGATCCAGAGCTGAAGCGTAGTCATAGTCCTCAAAGACTATCATCCTCCTCCTCACCTGGTGTGTCATACTTTGTCAGTCATTTTACAGATAAGAGGAGAATGGAATGAGGTCATCAGTGGAGTCCCTCAGGGTTCTGTCCTTGGACCCGCATTACTTTTTCTTATTTATATTATATTATATTATATTATATTATATTATATTATATTATATTATATTATATTATATTATATGAAGGTGTGGTGAACGCTGGCGTGACTGCTCGCTGCTGCCTCCACCCCTTTTTAGTGATTAATTCTTAAATACTTTTTAATTAACTTCTCTTAAGCATTTTTTGAACCCATAATAACTTATAACAACTTCTGTGGACTTTCTGTGAACTCCTCAAATACTTTTAGCCAAATTGAACTCGATTTGAAACCTTATCGGGATTGTCGGGTGCGGTTAACAACTCCTAATGATGGCAGGATCAGTGCAAGGAAACTGGATATGCAGGGCTCTTACCTGTCTTGTACTAGCCCTTTGCCTCCTGTCAACGATGATTCAGCCGGTTTTAAGCCTGTATCAATATTCGGCGGCGGATCTTCTTCGACTTCGTCCAAGGATGACTGGATCTCCTGTGGACGTCCTGTTAACTTTCCCGGACATCTTTTTTCGGCCACGACGGAGATATATCCATAGAGGCTCCCGCCGGAATTTTCAACAGGATACACGAGCTCCAATAACCTCTTATTGGTCTACTTCTCGTCCATCGCTGAGGCCATCTGGCAGAGCTTCGGATCCGAGTGTGTTAGCCAGCCTAGCTACGGTGGCTAGCGCTCCTGCTCATCTCAGCGAGGATACCATTAACTTTGCTCATCTCAACATCCGTTCCCTTACAGGTAAGACCCATCTCATTCAGGATCTTCTTACGGAAGACATCCTTTCTCTAAATGAGACGTGGCAGCAACCCCAGGACTTTACTTTGCTCAACGAAGCAACACCTCCCGGGTTTGTTTACATGGCGCAGCCTCGCAACTCTGGTCGTGGAGGAAGTCTTGCGATATTTTACCGCGAGACAATGCGAGTTACGCTGCTGACAGTATCTTCCTATGGTTCATTTGAGTCTCTTGTCTGTCAACTACCTGGCTCTATTCCCACCATTGTTGCAACTATTTACCGTCCTCCTAAATTCAACAAAGAGTTTCTGAATGACTTTTCTGCTTTTTTAGCTTATTTGTCCTCGTTATCTTTAAACATAATAATAATGGGTGATTTTAACATTCATTTGGATAACAGTAAGTCCTTGGAGACCAGAGATTTTATTTCTTGCCTTGATAACTTTGACTTTCAGCAGTTTATTGAAACCCCGACACATTTCAAAGGACATATCTTGGATTTGATTTGCTGTACTGGACTTACTCCGAATGACTGTACTGCGGAAGAATTTCACTCTTCAGATCATTTTCTCCTTACATTTAATATGACTCTTACTGTCTACACCATTAAACCTCTTCGTGTAATAACTTTTAGGAATCTTAAAAATATCAACATGGGCAATTTTCAATTAGGTATTGATATACTTGTGGAATCATTACAAACTATTTCTCCGACAGATTTAGTTAACTTTTATAACAAAGGACTTCTTGACATTTTGAATTTGGTAGCCCCACTCAAAACCCGATCAGTTTCATTTACACACACTGCCCCATGGTTTACACCAGCTTTGCGCATTTTAAAATCTAAAGGTCGGCAGTTGGAACGGCTGTACAAGAAGACAGGTCTTAATGTTCATAAAGAAATGTATTTTAGCCATATGCATCACTATAGGGGCAGCATACGACATGCTAAAGCTGCCTATTTTACTGCCCTAATTTCTTCCAACAAGGGGAACTCTGGAACACTTTTTTCCCTGCTTAGATCGCTAACAAGTCCCCCAGACTCTCTTTCCTTGCACTGCTTTTCTAATGAATTTTGTAACACCTTAATGACATTTTTTAATGATAAAATCCAGGCAATACATTATAATTTAGGCTCTGTTGCTATTGACTCCACCATTGATGATATTCCTCCTCCTACTCATTCATTTTCCATGTTTGAGCTTCCTTCCACCTCAGAAATCATGGATCTCATCAATAGCTCTAAGCCTTCAACCTGTCACTTGGATCCAATTCCCACTGTTCTGATTAAAGCCTGCCTTCCCTCGCTAGCTCCTCTTGTTGTTTCAATTATTCACTCGTCACTTTCCACCGGAATTGTTCACCAGTCTATGAAAACTGCAGTGATTCACCCCCTACTGAAAAAACCTGGGGTTGACCCTACTGACTTTAATAATTTCCGACCAATTTCTAATCTTCCTTTTATTTCAAAGGTTCTTGAAAAAACTGTGGCTTCCCAACTTCATCAGTATTTATCTGCTAACAGTTTATACGAACCATTCCAGTCAGGCTTCCGACGTTTTCACAGCACTGAGACGGCACTAGTTAAGATCACTAATGATCTTTCAGTGGCTGCAGACTCAGGCCTAATCACAATCCTTGTTCTTCTTGACCTCAGTGCTGCTTTTGACACTGTCTGTCATTTCACCCTGCTAAAAAGGCTATCTGCACTAGGTATTTCTCACATTCCGTTAACTTGGTTTAAGTCATATCTTACAGACAGAACTCAATTAATTCAGCTGGATACATGTACCTCCACTCCCACTCCTGTAGTATCTGGGGTTCCTCAGGGTTCTGTCCTTGGCCCCCTGCTGTTTATCATTTATCTGCTTCCTTTGGGTGTCATTTTTCGTAAATGGAAGATAAACTTTCATTGTTACGCAGATGACACCCAGTTATATATTTCAACTTCTTATATATACTTCATCATCTGCATTACTTCCACCATCCTCACTTACTGATTGCCTTGCTGAGATCAAGTCTTGGTTATCTTCTAACTTCTTGCAGTTGAACTCCAATAAAACTGAGGTGCTTCTTATGGGCACGAAATCTGCAATAGCGAAGGCATCAAAGATCTCATTATTAATAGACAACACATCTGTTACCTGTACTGATCAGATAAAAAGCCTTGGTGTAATTCTGGACAGCACGTTGTCTTTCCAGTCTCACATCAGTTCTGTTACTCGAGCAGCTTACTTTCACCTGCGAAACATTAATCGCTTGCGTCCATTTTTGTCAAATCACTCTACTGCCATTTTAGTCAACAGTTTGGTCACCTCCCGCCTGGACTATTGCAATTCACTTCTCTTTGGTCTGCCTCAAAAGTTACTACATAAACTTCAACTTGTTCAAAATTTGGCTGCTCATATAATTACTAAAACACCCTATTCTGATCACATTACACCCGTTATTCAGCAGCTTCATTGGCTGCCAATAAAGTTTAGGGTCAACTACAAAATTTTAGTCCTTACGTATAAGTCCATTCATAATCTTGCCCCCACATATCTCTCACAGCTCCTACAAGTCATTAAACCCTCTCGTATGCTCAGATCCTCTTTTTCCATTAACTTAAATAATCCACCAGCACGTCTTGTTACGATGGGATATCGCGCATTTAGCAGATCGGCACCTTCCTTATGGAACTCATTACCTGCTTATCTTAGGAATATGACTACCCTTCACCAATTTCAGGCTAATCTTAAAACTTATCTGTTCAAAATTGCTTATTCATTGTAACTGTTATTGGTGTTTTATCTGATGTTTTATTTGGATTTTAAATTTTCTAGTTATTGAATGTTTATTTTTTAACCTGATTGTACAGTGACCTTGAGTTTTTTGAAAGGCGCTTCAAATAAAATGTATTATTATTATTATTATTATTATTATTATTATTATTATATTATATTATATTATATTATATTATATTATATTATATTATATTATATTATATTATATTATATTATCCAGCCCGCTATATCCTAACTACAGGGTCACAGGGATCTGCTGGAGCCAATCCCAGCCAATACAGGGCACAAGGCAGGAAACAAACCCTGGGCAGGGTGCCAGCCTACCGCACGGCACACACACACACACACACACACACCAAGCACACACTAGGGACAATATAATATCGCCAATACACCTAACTTGCATGTCTTTGGACTATGGGAGGAAACCGGAGCGCCCGGAGGAAACCCACACAGACACGGGGAGAACATGCAAACTCCACGCAGGGAGGACCTGGGACGCGAACCCAGGTCTCCTAATTGTGAGGCAGCAGCGCTACCCACGGCACCACTATGCCGCCTATATTATATTATATTATATTATATTATATTATATTATATTATATTATATTATATTATATTATATTATATTATATTATATTATATCTGGACCGTTTTATCATAAGATATCTCAGTGTAATCCTTACCACAATGCAACTGGGGTTTGTTTTGTGTTAGATGTGCTCTGTCTCTTGGCATGTCAGATGACTGATACTTTTTGAAGGTCAATCTGATTTCACTTGAGGAGGCAAACTGCGAGAGAGTTGAGGGGAAAGAGAGCAAGGTACAATTTATCTATTCTTGTAAGTGCCAACATAATGACAAGCTCCTTACTACTCAGCAATAACAATATGAAATCAATGTTAAAGATAAATCTTGATATGACACGTCTTTAACTTAAGATTACAAAATTTCCTCAAATGTCCAGAGGCAGTGTCTCTATGACCAACCAATGAATTTTGTAAGCTGGAATGTCAAAGGCATTAATCACAATCTAAAGAGAAAAAAGTCATATCCCATCTCACATGCCTAATTGCTAAGATAGTATTTTTACAGGAGGTTTGCTTAAAAAGTAAGGATCAGTTTCAACTACAAAGAGATTGGATCAGTCAAATTTTTCACTCCAGCTATACAAAGAAAATCAGAAGTGTGGGAATCTTAATACATAAACCAATTCCATTTGAATCATCAGATCAGATCTGATCTTGAAGGGCGTTATGTCACGGTGGTGTGTAAGTTATTCAATTAAAATGTAATTTCGATAAATATATGTGTACCTAATGTAGATGACAGGTGTCCAGAAATGTATCCAAAACATATTTGCGACCTTTCCCAATATGAGCAGTCATAAAATTATAATGGCTGGAGATTTTTCATTGTGGTTCAAATCCAGAACTGGATAGATCTTCAACTCTAGTGATGATGACACTGTCTTTATGTCCTTGCATTTCCAATCAGTAGTAGGATTGTGCTTCTGTAACCACAGAAACTTAATATAATCTGTGAAACAGATCATGGCATAATGAAGAAGTTTCATATGTCCAAAGATGAGTTTATAAAATTCTTTGCTGCCAATAAATCAGATAATGCCACTATGTCTTTACTTACCATAGGTATCTTTAAAGAGGGTTTGCCCACAATGACCCATCCCATGAATTTTCATACGACATTGACACTTTAGTTTCCTTGCCACGAGTGACATCCCACTACCATGTGACAGGTTCACCCCAATATAAATGCCATTTTTCTGCAACACATTGTTTACATTTGGACAAGCTGACACTTTTCTTCTCAGTCCAATCATTTCTACTGTAGACTTAGTCTATTTTAAAGAACAATGCCTGTCATTCAGTCTTTCTTTAGAAGCATTTTTGTGAGATGCACTCCTATGTGTTTCTCCAAGTCGATGAATTCATTTAACGTCCTGAGCACATTCTGACTGCCTGTCTTATCTTTGATTTCCAGAGCCAAATCCTTTTAAATAAAGATGTCAGTGGAGATTCCTCTAAGTGCACTGCTTTGGCTCACATGTCAAATGTAACTTTTGTGAAAAGTAGGGGGCACCACTGAGTCCCACACCCCAAACATGACACTAAAAACACAGTCCAGGGTTCAAATATAGGGGGTGTTTATAACAAATACTTTATACAAACACTTATATACATCACCTCTTCTTCCTTCTCTCTCTCTCTCTCTCTCTCTCTCAATCTCTCCACCACACTGCATTGATTTATGTGAATAGAAAGATCAGTTAGAGGTTGTCAGAAAGTAGTTGTGACTTGTGTCATTGGTGTCTTTAAACATTTAACCTCTCCCTGGAGGGGCTTCATATCTTTGTAAACTCGTCTTCTCTCACTGATTCACTCATTTTAAATGATCTGAGTTTAAATCAGGCCTGCAATAAAAATGGCAGAAAGAAAAGGGACTGGGAGAAAGATGGGAATCGAGAACCAGAAGAAGAGATTATAACAGAAAGATCAAAACTGAAAGTGAAATCTGAAGTTGCAGTTGAAACACAAAAGCACCAGTTGTAACATCTGACTTTTAAACACAGCTGCTTTTATTCTTTGTGTCACAGCCAAACACTTCAAACACGTCAAACACTTCAGTCAGTCGACATTTTTAGGCCACCTAAAGACACAAAAGTGTCCCATATGATCAAAGGCCTGATAAATCAAATTCACTGAGATGGCCGCCTTCTCCTCACACCTTCTCAGGCTGACTGACAGCTCATGTCCTGCCTCCTCTGTCATTCTGGCCAATCCTGATTCCCAGTTCTGTGGCTCAGTGGCTGAGGTGCCACACTTGACATCCCTCTGACGCGGGTTCAGGTCCTGCCTGTCACATGCTGTGTGACCCTGAGTGAGTCACGTCACCTGTCTGTGCTCAGTGTAAACATACAAGGAGAGAGCTGGACATGTGAAGTGACTTTGGATTGAAAGGCACTATATAAAATAAAGGGGATGGCTTTGTGTCTTTTCATATATTTTATGTAGAATGTCTTCATCAATATTTGTACACAAATTCTAATTTGTAAATTACACTTTGTCACAAAGACACTCAAACACATTTTTATTGTTCATTTTATTTTGATTTTTCTTTTTCTTATTATTTTATCCAGTATCTTATTTATTTTTTAGTTTTTTAAATTTGCTCTTTTTAAAATTAAGCTCTTAATTCCACAATGTCTGTGACAACTGGTGTGTGCTGAGAGAGACCCTCGCTATGACACAACAAGCCTGTCACTTTGAACCCGTGACACCAGCCGGCTGAGTGGAGTTTGTTCATTGAGCTCAGGTGGCTGATAGGCCTTAGGGAAGATGACTGGACAGAATGGAGGGTTACTCTGAGCAGCCGGTGATCCTCTGTGTGTCCCTCCTGGACTGGACTGTCATGTCCTCCCCGTGTCCCATCTCCTTTCCTGTCAGCTCTCCCTTGTCACTTATTTACCTTTGGGCTCGTTGTGTTTATTTGTCGTCTTGTTTGTGTTGTAAGTTTGTGACTAGTGCTCTATAATATAAAGGCTGACTGGTTTACACCTTTTAGTTCCCACCTCCCATTCTAAATTGCTAGCCCATTGGCAAGGGCCCTACGAAATTAAGGAGAGGAAAAGGCTCGATAATAATAATTCATTACATTTATATAGCGCTTTTCTCAGTACTCAAAGCGCTATCCGCACAGGGAGGAACTGGGAAGCGAACCCACAATCTTCCACAGTCTCCTTACTGCAAAGCAGCAGCACTACCACTGTGCCACCTGTGAGGCGATGATTATTAGGTGAAATAACCCAATTGTCAGCCGAACGTGTCGGTATACCATGTAAACCCGCTGAAGTTGTGGAAGGAAAGGGATTCCAATCCCTCCTCTGATCAGCACTCTCATTCTTTGCTCTGAAAAATATACTTAACCTTGGTACGGAATTAAATCCTAGGCAGAGACAGGAGCTCAAGCAGTTATCCTGTCTGTCCCAGAGGTAGTGAACGAGTACACCTGTCAGTCATTCTGTTGTGCCCTAAATGAAGGACAGAAATATGAGTTTGTCACTCGGCTGTCGCCAACTCAGAGAAATGTATCTGTACAATCAAGTGGGGGACAGGGTCAGTCCTGCTATGTGACACTCCTGCCCAGTGTGACGGCTGACGTCCTCTCTTCACTCAGGGTAACCTGACAGACAGAAGATTCTTCAGGTATATAGCGCCTTGAAGGGCAGCATTGGTGTGAAGTTCAAATTGTGTTTCAGTTCAAATGCTATCAGCAGCCTGCTGTTCAGTGACACACCTGAGCATCCAGCTCTGCTTGTAGTCACCATGTCACTTATTGAGACCCCCAACGGTCGGTTGGTCGGTCAGTCGGTTGATCTGTCTGTCTGTCTGTCTGTCTGTCTGTCTGTCTGTCTGTCTGTCTGTCCACATGTCCTCACTTCTCTCTCTTCATCTCCACAGCCTGTCACGTTGTGGTTTCACCTCCACATGCTGCTCAGCTCTCTCCTCAGCTCTTTCTGCTCCACACTCACGACTGACTGAACTGGATCTGAGCATCAACAACATGGAGGATCCAGGAGTGAATCAGCTATGTGAGGGGCTGAGGAGTGAAAACTGCATATTAGAGAAACTGAAGTAAGTGAACAACAAGTGAGAGACAGAGTGTGAGTGTGTGACTATGTGTGTGTGTTTATGTGTATGTTGAATTTTATTTCTTCTAACTTTATAGCTCTTTATATTCCTCACCCACCATATAAACATTGTTTTTAATCAGAACAGATGTCAGTGTCACACGTGAGCAGACAGATGGACATGACGAGGACACAGCTGCAGATTTCTCTTTAATTGTTAAATTCTTAATGACAGCATTGTGACCCTAAGCCTCTCGCCCACAGTGGTCACTTTCATCCTCTCGTTTTCCTTTCTATTCAGCCTGTTGTTTTATTTCTTGTCCTACAATCCCATATTGTCTATTCTTTATTATCCTCTGTTATGAAATAGAGTGTTCCCAAGCATGTAAGTCCCAAATAAAACAAATCAAAATGCCCACAAGCGGGGTGGACTATCAAACCCAGCTAGTCACAAAAAAGGGCAATGAAGAGTCTTTATAAATGCAAAGGTTTATTTTCACAAATAATCGTTTAAGGCACAAAATAATCTCCTCAGAGTACAAGAGGAGTTGCTTGAAACAACAAAGGGAATCCAAAACCATCAATTTCCCAATACACAAAATCCAAGAATGGTAAAAAATCAAAACTCCAGTAATGACGACAGCACAAGAATAGTCACAAATGCAACTAAACTCATCACAGCACAAGTGCATTCACAATGAACCGTAGAGGACTGCATACTTTCCCCAGTGTTATCCCATGATGGGCAGGTAGCTCTGCATCTTGGGGAACCACCCACAAATCACAGAGAGCCCATCCATCCATTTTCCAACCCGCTGAATCCGAACACAGGGTCACGGGGGTCTGCTGGAGCCAATCCCAGCCAACACAGGGCACAAGGCAGGAACCAATCCCGGGCAGGGTGCCAACCCACCGCAGTCACATAGAGCATAGCAAACAATCTTTAAACACAAAGAAACTAAATAATTAAAAATATAAAGATTAAAAAATGAAGAAAATAAGCAAAATAGTGACATGTGAATCCCAGAAAGGAGAAGAACCCTGGCTGAATGATAACGTACCCATTGTCACTTGTGCCTCCATAACACTCCATAACAAGTCACTGAAACAGAATAAGATGGAGAGTCAGTGGGGTAGAAGACGTGACCAGAGTGGCAATGGTCAAAGAGGAGGGGACAACTGGAGCTGGACTGAGGTGGCAGGCAGGAACAGACAGAGTTGGACAGCAAAGATTAGGGGAAACAAGCCAAGGAGAGAAACAGAGAGAAGTGAAAAGAGAAGTAAAGGGAGACATGAAACAGGAAAGAGGAGTGTGAGGAGGACAAACAGAGGAAGAGGAGAACAAGTGGACAGCAGTAGAAGAAATGAGCAGCCAGTCAAAAACAGCAGGAAAAGTCACAGGAGAAGAATTAGAAGGATTAGAATTCCAAAGAGTGTGGACAGTAAGGTGAGACACAGGAGGTTCCCACAGGTAAACAGAAAGGGGACCTTCTGCTTTCTGTAGCACTTGCTTGTTAAACAGGTCTGTGAGACTGAACTGTTCAGACTTGTTACTTTACTGCTCCATTTTACAATATGATTTTTTCTGTTTTTGTTTTAAGATTTTCAAACCAGGCAGTCAGTGTATAAATACAGACAGACTCAACACAAGAATTATAAAAGAGTGTCATCATGGAAAGACTCACATTACAAAGACTCGGCTTCTTTAAACAGCAGAGCTGCTGCTGTCCCTTTTTACCGATGGCTTCTGTGCTTCACTTAAAAGTCAGTTTTGAGTCTTTGATTGTCCCCAGATATTTATAACTGTCAATGATTTCCAATGCCTGCTCTTTGACTGTTTCTTCTATGTCACTGTTGCTATTTCTAAGTTTGATTATTTGTTCCTTATGTCACAAGAACAAGCCAAAGACATCAAGAAAAGTTTGGGGCAGCCACCCATATAATATTCCCTGGCTGCAAATGGGTAATTCTTAACAGTTGTTTATAGGTTGAGTCCAAAACAGAAATGAGGCAAGTTATCAAAGATGGCTGCTTTATTTGCCAAGACAGGAAGTGACGTCATTAGAGGGGCCGAAACCAGAAAGGACGTCATCAGATGACCCAGAACAGGAAGTATTGTAATTTGGGGGCCCAGAACCAGGAGTTGATGTCATCAGATGCGCCGGAAGTGTCGTCATCAGAGGCACCGGAACCGTTCGGGATTTCCCGTGTATGGTTTTATGGACAGAATTTCTAGGCGCAGCCAGGGCATTGAGGGGGGTCCGGTTTGGTGGGCTCAGGATTGGGTCACTGCTTTTTGCAGATGATGTTGTCCTGTTTGCTTCATCAGGCCGTGATCTTCAGCTCTCTCTGGATCGGTTCGCAGCCGAGTGTGAAGCGGCTGGGATGAGAATCAGCACCTCCAAATCCGAGATCATGGTCCTCAGCCGGAAAAGGGTGGAGTGCCCTTTCAGGGTTGGTAGCGAGATCCTGCCCCAAGTGGAGGAGTTCAAGTATCTCGGGGTCTTGTTCACGAGTGAGGGAAGAATGGAGAGTGAGATCGACAGGTGGATCGGTGCGGCATCCGCAGTAATGCGGGCGTTGCATCAGTCTGTCGTGGTGAAAAAGGAGCTAAGCTGCAAGGCAAAGCTCTCAGTTTACCAGTCTATCTATGTTCCTACCCTCACCTATGGTCATGAACTATGGGTAGTGACCGAAAGAATGAGATCGCGAATACAAGGCGCTGAAAGGAGTTTTCTCCGCAGGGTGTCTGGGCTTTCCCTTAAAGATAGGGTGAGAAGCTCAGTCATCCGGGGGGGGCTCAGAGTAGACCTGCTGCTCCTCCGCATCGAGAGGAGTCAGATGAGGTGGCTCGGGCATCTGATCAGGATGCCTCCTGGACGCCTCCCTGGTGAGGTGTTCCGGGCATGTCTAACCGGGAGGAGGCCCCAGGGAAGACCCAGGACACGTTGGAGGGACTATGTCTCTCGACTGGCCTGGGAACGCCTTGGGATTCTCCTGGAAGAGCTAGAAGAAGTGGCCGGGGAGAGGGAAGTCTGGGCATCTCTGCTCAAGCTGCTGCCCCCGCGACCCGACCTCGGATAAGCGGGAGACAATGGATGGATGGATGGATGGATGGATAGATGGATGGATGGATGGTTTGCAAAGGATTGAGAAAGAAAGTCAGTCAAGAAAGCTGCCCCCTTTGCTGAAATAAACCAGACGCTTGAAAGTAGCAGGAACCCCATGTAACCCGAATGAAAGGACACAATACTGTTAGTATCTACTAGGGGTGTTAAGCATGGTCTTAACCTTAGTGGAGTCCGTTAAAGGAGCCTGCAAGTACCCCTTCGTCATGTAAAGTTTACTTAAATAATTTAATTGTCCAAGCCTCTCAAGGTGGTCGTTCATTCAAGGCATTGGATAAGCATTGAATTGGGAGACTTGATTAAGTCAACGGAAGTCATTGCAAAACCTCCAACTTACATCAGGATTACTAACCAAGACTATCGGACTGGACCAGGGACTATGACTCTCCTTTATAACTCCTAGTTCCAGCATGTGCTTGATTTCAAGCTCCACCTCTGCTTTCTTTGCCTCGGGAAGACAATAGGGACACTCTTGAACTATAACCCTGGGTTCTGTCACAATGTCGTGGGCAATCAGAGAGATCTTTCCTGGTTTCTTGTTCACTACCCCTGGGACAGACAGGATAACTGCTTTGAGCTCCCCTCTCTGCCTAGGATTTAATTCCATACCAAAGTTAAGTATATTTTTCTGAGCAAAGAATGAGCAGTACTGATCAGAGGAGGGATTGGAATCCCTTTCCTTCCACAGCTTCAGCAAGTTTACATGGTATGCCCACACGCTCGGCTGACAATTGGGTTGTTTCACCTAATAATCGACGAGCCCTTTCCTCTCCTTAATTTCGTAGGAGCCTTGCCAATGAGCTAGCAATTTAGAATGGGAGGTGGGAACTAAAACCATTAAATGATCTCCCAATTGGAATTCTCAGAGAGTCATACCACGGTCATAATAGTGGGCCTGCGCAATATACTCTAATATATTTGTTGAGGGAAGAGTCTTACCTTCCCATCCTTCTTTCAAAATATCCAATATGCCCCAGGGTTGTCATCTATATAATAATTCAAAAGGCGAGAACCCCATCGAGGCTTGTGGGACTTCCCAATAGGCAAAGAGCATGAGGGGGAGGAGCTGATCCCAATTCCTCCCATCCCTGCTAACCACCTTGCGAAGGGTTTGCTTGAGAGTCTGATTGAACCTCTCTACTAGACCATTGGTTTGTGTATGATATACTACGGTCAAGTGCTTTATTTTAAGTAACTTGCCCCTCTTCTTGAATGTGTCTGAGGTTAAAGGCATCCATTGGTCCATAAAGGACTTCCTTAGGAATGCCGTTCATGCAAAGACCCCTACCAATTCCCATACGATAGCTTTCCACGTGGCTGAGCACAAAAGAGCACCCTCTGGATATCGGATAGCATAATCCACACAAACTAATCTATATTTATGTCCTCGGGCTGAGGGCTCTAAGAGTCCTACTATATCGACCCCAATTCTTTCAAACGGGATATTAAACAAGGGAAGGGGAATGAGAGGAGCTCTGTGCCTCCTAGGAATCTGCTGCAATTGACAATCTGGACAAGAGATGCAAAAATGGGGAACCTCCTCATTAATTCCTGGCCAATAAAATCAGAGCTTAATACACTCTAAAGTTTTTTCTGTTCTCAAATGATCTCCTAGGAGGTGGGCGTGTGCCAGTTCACAGACCTGCCGCTGTTAGGTTTGTTGGATTAACAACAGCTTCCACACCAACCCCCCTCATTCTCCGCTACCCGATATAATAGGTTGTTTTCTATTACAAACTGAGGACCCTGTGGCAGGGGCTGATGAGTGTGTTGGCCATTGACTAGGACGACTGCATTTTTAAGCAAATTTCAGGG
The DNA here is from genome assembly GCF_900747795.2 of Erpetoichthys calabaricus. NCBI lineage: Eukaryota > Metazoa > Chordata > Cladistia > Polypteriformes > Polypteridae > Erpetoichthys > Erpetoichthys calabaricus. The sequence continues at coordinate 4,653,485 of NW_026261588.1, read as the reverse complement.
AGTCACTGTTCCATTGATTCCTTATTAAAGAGGCCAGTGTTTCTCTAAATTGAAACTGTATCTTGGAGAGAAGATCCAGTCTGACCTCAAGGGGTGGAGTTTCTTCCTGGCCTGTCAAGGTGCTGGATGATGATGTTTCTGCCTACGACGGACCAGGAACTGCTTCATCTCCCTCTTGGCCTTCTGCATCTCTGTCCACCGGCTGATTACAGCTTGAGATGGGTCATCCCCGCCTATAACTAAACCTAAATTATGTTTGGGAGTAGCCCGTATTAAACTGCAGTTATTGATAGACAAGTCTCACACCAGTATCACTTTAAAACATGACGTGTGACGTGTGCTTTGCAAACATTAGAGGCTGTTGAGAATTTTGGGTCTGTTCTGTGGTGTGAGATTTAAATAAACAAAATACATTTTGCTTTTAAAAACTTGGAATTTGGTTGCCGCTAAGGAACCGTGTGGGAATTTTTAAAGCTTTTTTCCCTTTAGAAGGGTTTTTTTAGCTTTTTTATTCTCCTGCACAAGAGCAAAAGTAGCTGGGTGTTTGGAGGTGCGCTTGGAAAAGTTACTTGTACTTGTATCTGTACTTGTTCTTGTTCTTGTTATCTGTATTTGAATTAGCATCCAGGAGGTAGGGTAGAAAGCAGCAATAACTGATATATTTGTAAGCAAATAACTGTGTCATCGTAAACAGCGATTCCTTAGTTTAAAGGAAAAGAAACAAAAGGCCGCGGCTGACTTCAAAGCAGTAAAAGGTGAAGGCTCAGCGGTGCGCAGGTCAGTGGTCAGCGTTAAGACCACCGATCAGGCACAAGGGGCTGTAGGAGCAAATAAGGTAATAAAGTTTTAATGATTTGTTTATTTTAGATTAAACAGTCCTCAGCTGTCCAGAGGTAGAACAGTTAAGTGGTCGACAGTGTAAGGGTTCATTAATATGGGGGAATACAAACAGTACGAGTGAAGAGCTTATAAGTAAGAGACAGAGAAAAGTGAAGTTAACCTCATAGAACGACAAATAGCAGGCAGCTGAGAGGGAGAACAGTACAGGAGCTTAAGGTGAAAAGGTGTAAAATGTCTGTAGTAGATCTTAGTGTTACCATTTAAGTTAAGGAGCAGCCGAAAGAAGAAGAAATTTAATAAAAAAAAAAAAAAGTTAAGGCAGTTTACTAATCCCAAATCAAATTTTAATAATGAGGCCCGTGCAATGCAAGTCCTGTTGGATGTTGGACTTTTTAGATGATGGTTTGGAAGAGCCAGTTGTCTATGAGGGCTACATCTGCAAGAGACGCCAGCTGATCCAGCACCTTGAGCTCAGCGCCGCTGAACTGGAGGAGGAGTTGGCTGACCTGCGTTGTAATAGAGAATTGGCGGACTTGGCCCAGGTGTCCTTTAGAGAGACAGTGTGAACCCCCCAAGCTGGAGATTCCAGGACCAGACAGGTAGAAATAGGTGGGTCACAGTCACAAGGCAAAGAGTGCACACTGTCCGGGGGCATCAACCCCAGAATTAGAAGTGTCAAACCATTATCATATCCTTGTGGAGCTGGACGGTGTCTCTGATAATTCTGAGGTGGTAGGCAGGGATGAGGAGCCCCAATGGGCCACCTCAAAACCAGTTCCCAAAAAGAGAGACAGGTAGTGATAGTTGGGGACTTAATCATTAGGGGATTGAAGCGTAGGTGTGCTCCAGAGAGAGAGAGAGTCTCGCACGGTGTGTTGCCTTCCAGGAGCACAGGTGGGAGACCTCCCTGGAAGGGTGGATAGACTCTTGGCCAGAGAAGGGGTGGATCCAGTTGTCATTGTGCATGTTGGAACAAATGACATACATAAGGGTAGTCTGTCAGTTCTGCGATCCAAATTCAAAGAGTCAGGTGCCAAGCTGAGGAGCAGAACTGACAAGGTAGTCTTCTCTGAAGTTCTGCCTGTGCCACGCACCAGTCCAGGTAAGATTGAGGAGAGTAGAAGGCTTAACGTGTGGCTCAAATCTTGGTGCAGGGTAGAAGGGTATAGGTTTATGGGGCATTGGGACTCCTTTTGGAACAGATGGGACCTTCTCCGCCGTGACGGGTTATATCTGAACTGGTGGGGCACCAATGTATTGGGGAGACGTATGTGTAGGCTACTTGAGAATTGGGGGGGCAGGGAGTTTAGGACAGGCCAAGTTTAGATCTATACATGGAGGAACAAATGATGGTGTAGAAATAAAAATGCATAGTAATGTAAATTCAAAGCAAACATTTAAATGTAGAAGGAGTAACACATTAAAAATAGCTTGACTTAATGCTAGAAGTATCAAAAATAATGTAAGTGAGTTGGAGTTGTATGTAGCAGGGCATAATTATGATATTATAGCAATAACAGAAACCTGGCTAAATAACAAAGATGAGGATGAGTGTAACATAGAGGGATACACATTTTTTAGGAAGGAGGTGGGGTTGCTGTTTATGCCAAACAGGATTTAAATGTAAGTCCTCTTCAGTTGGATGATGAGCCCCATCTTAGTGAGGACATCTGGCTTCGCCTGGAAAATATTAGGGAAAGAGGTCTTATTTTAGTAGTGTGTTATAGACCACCCAATTCAGACAGTAATTTCAACACACATCTTTTTAGTAATATCAAAAAAGCAAGTTTACAGGGAGATATTATAGTCATGGGGGACTTTAATTATCCAAATATTAATTGGGATAACCTTGCAGATGGCGGAGTACATGAGCAGGAGTTTTTAGAAGTAATCAGTGACTATTTGTTAACACAGCATGTTAAAGCACCAACACGGGGTGAAGCCTGTCTGGATTTAGTATTTTGTAATAATCAGGATAGAATTGAGGGTGTAGAGGTGATTGGACCACTAGGGTCACGTGACCATAATGTAATACAATTCTCAGTATTTTGTAAGAGTGCAGATGCAAAGACTAAAATTGTTAGGTTGAACAAATCACCAGGACCAGATAATATTTACCCTCAAGTTCTTAAGGAGGCTAACGAGTTCAGATATAAACCCTTGACACGTATTTTTAGGAAGTCACTGCACACTGGAGAGATTCTGAAGGACTGACAAATAGCAAATATCATCCCATTATATGAAAAGGGTGACAGGGCAGATCCAAGCAACTATAGGCCAGTAAGCTTAACATGTATCACAGGAAAATTAATGGAAGGTTATTAAGGATAAGATTGAGCAACACATGGCAAGGACAGGAGTTATTAGGAACAGTCAGTATGGGGTCAGAAGAGGGAGGTCATGTTTTACTAACATGCTGGAATTCTATGAGGAGGCAACAAAAGGATACCATCAAAGTGGAGCAGATGAGATTATTTATCTGGACTATCAGAAAGCATTTGATAAGGTGCCACATGAGAGGTTGGGTATCAAATTCAAAGAAGTCTGAGTTCAGGGTGATGTTTTTAGATGGGTGCAGAATTGGCTCAGACACAGGAAGTAGAGGGTGATGGTGCGAGGAACCTCATCAGAACTGGCTGATGTTAAGAATGGTGTTCCACAGGGGTCAGTGCTAGGGCCTCTGCGATTTTTAATAAATATAAATGATTTAGATAGGAATATAATTAACAAGCTGGTTAAGTTTGCAGATGATACCAAGATAGTTGGATTAGCAGATAATTTGGAATCCGTTATATCATTACAGAAGGACTTGGATAGCAGACAGGCTTGGGCAGATTTGTGGCAGATGAAATTTAATGTCAGTAAATGTAAATTATTACACATAGGAAGTAAAAATGTGAGGTTTGAATACACAATGGGTGGTCGGAAAATCGAGAGTCCACCTTATGAGAAGGATTTAGGAGTCATAGTGGACTCTCAGCTATCAACTTCCCGACAGTGTTCAGAAGTCATTAAGAAGGCTAACAGAATGTCAGGTTATATAGCGCCTTGATGTGTGGAGTACAAGTCACAGGAGGTACTGCTCAAGCTTTATAACACACTGGTGAGGCCTCATCTGGAGTACTGGGTGCAGTTTTGGTCTCCAGGCTACAAAAAGGACATAGCAGTGCTAGAAAAGGTCCAGAGAAGAGCGACTAGGCTGATTCAGGGCTACAGGGGATGAGTTATGAGGAAAGATTAAAAGAACTGAGCCTTTACAGTTTAAACAAAAGAAGACTAAGAGGTGTCATGATTGTTTAAAATTCTAAAGGGAATTAGTACAATGGATCAAGACTTTAAAATGAGTTCATCAAGAACACGGGGACACAGTTGGAAACTTGTGAAGGGGAGATTTCACACAAACATTAGGAAGTTTATCTTTACACAAAGAACGATAGACACTTGGAATAAGCTACCAAGTAGTGTGGTAGACAGTAAGACATTAGGGTCTTTCAAAACTCGACTTGATGTTTTTTTGGAAGAAATAAGTGGATAGGACTGGCGAGCTTTGTTGGGCTGAATGGCCTGTTCTCCTCTAGAGTGTTTTAATGTTGTAATGTTCTAATAAATAATAAAAAAGGTGGATTTGGGAGTACCACTACAGGGAATTTCTTTAGCAATCCTCCACGGGTGATGAAACACAGAGCGGTTTTATAATGCCGGATTTCTCCATGAATGCAAGTTATACTGGTCTTTACTTTCACCCACTGTCGTGGTAGTGCATAAAGGTGATCAACAATGGAAATGTTGCTGCCAGAATCAAAAAGGGCTTCAACTCTAAACCCATTTATAATAACTACTCCCTTATGTGATGTCGTCAGGGGGTTTGTAAGTGCACATAATCTCTCTCCACCTGCATTATCCTCATTCCCGGGTAGGTAGCGCACCCACTTTTCCAGGGACTTTGGCACAGGCTCCGGTATATATGGGAAAGGCAGAGTTTGTGGGACTTAATTCCCATGGTGTCCACTAATTCCCATGGTGTCTGCTGTCCCCAATTTTGAGGCTGTCCTGGATGACACTACAAGCTTGATGAGGTCATCGATATTTTGAAATTCTCCCCACACTGGCTGGCTTAATTAAGAGGAAGCAGGCTATCTGCTGGACTATTTGTATGGTGGTACATTCGAATGGCCTTAGCAACAGTGCCACCTTTTTCCAGAGAGCAAAGGCTTGCTCCTGGGTTGGCCTATCTATGTGGAATTTCTAATTTGTTATTTTCTCCACCTGCTTGTCTGGGGATGCCCCACATTTATCTAGGATCTTAACCCTAGTAGGGGGGATAGCCCTGTCCTCTGAGAGAGCATAATATGCCCCCTTTGCTTCCACCATAGGGACTAGCCCACTCCTGTGTGTTTCTCCCATATACTCCCCTGTTTTGGGCGCAGAGCCTGTACTGGGTCTTTCCGGACCACATAAAGGACAAAGTAAGAATTAAAATAAGACAACATTAATTAACATAGAATAAGAGTAAGGTCCGATGGCCAGGGAGGACAGAAAAAAACAAAAAAACTCCAGATGCCTGGAGAAAAAAATAAAATCTGCAGGGGTTCCAGACCACGAGACCACCCAGTCCCCTCTGGGCATTCTACCTCACATAAATGAAACAGTCCTCTTTGTATTTAGGGTTCTCACGGAAGGACTTGATGATGATTTGATTACGCCACTGTCACAAGAATGAGGCAAAGACATCAAGAAAGGTTTGGGGCAGACACCAGTATAAAATTCCCTGGCTGCAAATGGTTAATTCTTAGGAGTTGTTTACAGGTTTGAGTCCAAAACAGAACTGATGCAGGCTGTCAAAGATGGTGGCTTTATTTGCCGAGACAGGAAGTGATGTTATTAGAGGGCCCGAAACCAGACGTGACGTCATCAGATGGCCCAGAAAAGGAAGTATTGTCATTTGGGGGCCCAGAACTGGACGTGAAGTCATGAGATACGCCAGAGGTGTTGTCATCAGAGGCACCGGAATCATGCGGGATCGTATGCATGCGATTGAAAAAGGAAGTCAGTGCACATTGCCGCCCCATGGTCTGGTGTGGAATTACCGTTATTCAGGCCTTTTAGCTGCTTCCCAATCGCACGTGTGTGATACTTAGTTATTGTAACATTTTGGTGTCGAAAGGACTCATCACACCAGTTAACACAGTCATTTCCCACTGGACCAGGACTGGTTTTATTCATATTGAGTAGGCTAACAATCTTAATACATAATTCGCCAGTCTCCTCACTCACTCATGTGCAGTCGCCTTCTGCGCAGCTGGCCGAAAAACCTTATGAGACTGACATCGCGGCAGGCGGTGGATTTACGGGCTTGAAAATTCAAAGAGAAAGGCGACTTCGACCGACATCCAACTCCAACATCGCGGCAGGCGGCGGATTTACGGCCGCAAAAATTCAAAGAGAAAGGTGACTTCGATTAAAGCTCCAGAGACCTGAAAGGCGATTTTGACTACAGCTCGAGGCCTAATTACGCATTCATTCAATACACCAATATCAGGTTTGTGGTGCTTATACTTATTACTATTCCACTCGTGCCCGTTTCATCATACGTCATCGAAACGGGCTCTTTGTCTAGTCAATCATATTAAGATGAACCTGTGCTCAAATTAACTGAGACTATCATTAGTGTAAAGGAAGTAAAAAAGAGGTGAAAGAACTGACATTAAGGGACCTGTGGATGAGGCCAACATGTCAGACAGACAGCCATTGACTTTCACTCTTCAAGTCCTGTCTATTAAAAAATGAAACAGCCATCCTACCAAACTGAAGTTGAAATTAAATTCTTTAATAAGTTTCTGTTCAAGAAGGTGTGGCTGAATGGTGTTAAAGGCTGAAGAGAAGTCTACAAACAGGAACCTCACATGAGTCTTGGTGCTCTACAAGAGTTCATGCAAGAAATGAAGTAAAGTGACATAAGAACATAAGACATTTGAGAAACAAGAGGAGACCATTCAGTCCATCAAGGCCATTTGTTAGCTAATAGCTAAGCTGTCCCAATGTCTCATCCAGATTCTTTGTTAAGGTTTTCAAGGTTTCTTCAACTCCAGAAGTATCTGTTTGCTCCAGAGCCCCACAACTTTTTGCATAAAGAAGTGCTTCCTGGCTTCAGTTTTAAATGCATTTCCCCTTCATTTCCACTGATGTCCTCAAGTATGTGTTTCACCCATAAGCTGAAAGAATATTACCGGGTCTCCTTTATCAATGCCTTTGAGGATTGTAAATTCTTGGATGAGGTCCCCACACCATCTCCTCTGCTCAGACTTAACAGGTTTTTTTTTCTCAGAGTCTGCCACATTAGAACATGTCCTTAAGTCCCATGATGCACTTGGATACTTTCCTCTACACAGCTTGAAGTGCTGTTATATCTTTTTATAATTTCGTGACTTGAACTGTACACAATACTCCAGGGACCACATGTATAAATGGAGCATACGCACAAAAATGTTGCGTACGCCTTTTTCCACGCTCAAATAACGATGCATAAAACCTAAAATTGGAGAAAAGCCACGCACATTCTCACACTAGCTCAAACCATGGCCTATGCAAGTTCTCCACTCGGTTTTGCAAACTGGCAGCACCCAGTGTCAAAACAGTGCTTTTGTTCCAGTGTGGTTTCCTTCTTTTTTAGATCCACATCCCTGATGTGGCTTTATCATATACACTGAAATTAACTGCATATTGTTTATGAGTTTAAGGCATCTGATTGTAATTAACCTTTAACAATATAATTGTCCACGGAATGGCCAAACTATTCCAAATACCATAACTGCTTTAGCGTTGTTCCTCTCACCGCACCTTCTTCTTCTTCTTCTTTCAGCTGCTCCTCTTAGGGGTTGCCACAGCAGATCATCTTTTTCCATATTACTCTCACTGCACCACTCAGAGTATTTATCCCACTGTATCTGAGTGTGGAATCACAGCTCTACAGCAGCTGATCAGTAAGAGAATTATCGGTATACAGCATCAAGCACACGCTGCCTCAGCCATGCTGTCTATTGAACTGCTCTCATACGACAAACGCTTCAGAGCCTTTCCTGTACGGACCTCGCGGTTCAGAAACAGTTTCATCCCAAGAACTCTAAACGTACTCAATCAGTCCATCAAGTGCTCCTTGTAGAACAGTTTGGACTTATTAGTACAATTACCTCACTGTAAACTTGCGATACAGTTATAATATTGCACAACCTGAGCAACTATATAAAGCGCATATTTACATATGATGACAATATCATTTTTAAGATGAAATGCAGCAAAATGTTTATTACATTATACAGATAAAATGTTAGCATCATGTCAATAATCTATACTGTTAATAATTAAACATGTGAGGACACGGTGCCGTAGCACTAGCGACGATCTGGCGCCCCGTTCAGGGATTGTTCCTGCCTCGCGCTGTATTCTTGCTGGGACTGGCATGACACTGGAAGGATAGATGGAAAGAATAATTAAACATGTACTACGAAGATATTTCAATGTTCCTTAAATGTTTTGAAGAATATGCGTTCTAAGCTTACAGATGGCTTAACGTCTATTACAGAGCTGATTGTGTGGCGATTGGGTACTTGGAAAAAGAAAAGAAAGGACAGGAATTGGGGGTTAGTACGTTTGAAAGAGACAGCACTGCTGCAATAAATTATTTTATCGAAGGTCGAGCACGGCTCAGCAAGCATCTTGCGTGAGCCAAGAAAAATCTCTGGACAGGACGCCAGTTCGTCACTATCACCGCGCCACCGTGTTCCCATGTTTAATAGCGTGCTTTAACTCCTATCATCATGAAAATGATATCAAGTATACATCTCAGTATTTTAATTATTCAGAGAGCTGTAATATCACGAATGTAATGGATTCTGTGTCCTGTCGGAGGAAGAGAAAGCCCGTTTAAGAAGCACATAGTGATTCACACACATAGAGCACAAAGAAGAACCATACAAAACAAAGCATTTAGTGTGCTACTTTAGTTGCGATGGGATTTGAGAAACTAGTAAATTAAACGATTTAAAGATGAAGTTTATGATGTTCTACTTTAATGACTATTTCCTGTAGGGATCACTAGCTCTCAAGTTGGAATAAGTTCTTTTACAATTGCGGTGTCTTAAGTAACCCGAAAACTATATAGATATAATATTAAAAGGTGATACCTCTCCCATAGTGATACGGCAATAAGAAATCACATACGAGAAAATAACTTAGCTTTCTTTAGTGACGATTTACATGGCATTACAGACGGAGGAAGCCAAATGGCAAGACAATTACCAAGGTGGAATCTTGATGTATACAACCATTTTCTGTCGCTGCGCTGGAAGGATTTTCAGGATGGATGATCTTATCACCCATCCATCCATCCATCGTCTTCAAGGTGTTTGGCTGCTGTCCAAGTCTTCTATACTGTTTTCTACACGTGCAGGGCCTTACTTAGGTTCCAAACAAGGAATGCTTTTAATATTAAGGACTAAACATTTTTAACAAGGAAAGTTACTTTTTGTGATTCTGGTTGAGTTTTCTTTAGGTCAGATTGACTGATTTTTGTGTTTCCTCAGTTTAAATATCTGCACACCTCCCTGAAGATTCTTGCTCCTAGAATGTTTGTCCCTTTCCCTTTTAGATGTTTTTTAGGGTTTTTGTTTTTAGCAACTGGTATTCCTGTCAACTGTTTCCACACCTTTAGGACCTTCTGTTGTTTTAATGATAACTTTGAAAATAAAATGAAAAATGGAGTTGAACCACTCTGTAGAAGTTCTCAAGTGCCCACCACTAACATGGTTTAGTCCATGACTTTTATTTGGTTTTAATTTTATAAAAATGTTCTCTGAATCCTTCTGAACATAAACATCTCTCTCTGTTATCTGAAACCATCTTCTTCAAGCCGAGTCCTCGCTCAGTCAAATCAAACTGCTCAAATCTCCAGTCATATTCATTAAACCCGTTTGCTCAATCAGGGCGGCAGTTTAAACCACAAACCCTTACATGTTTTTATTTTTTGGTTGATGATGTCCAGCTAAGGATTTAATGTCTGACCACATGAATCTCAAATTTTGTGTGGACAAATTCTGCTCAATTTTATCCTTATAATCAACTTTATCTTTTTAATGCCAAGTTTTAATTCCCTTAGAGCAGCTCGTGCCTCATTAGTATTTCCTCATCTAAAGACACTTTTTCTTTTGATATAATAATGACATTAAAGATTTGATGACCCAGGGTGTGTTGATCAGATAGACCTTCACACTTTTAGCTGAGATCAGCACGTCTTCACAAACAGAAACAGAGCTGCTGATCACATCACAAAGCTCAACTAAATCAGTGCAGGAGTCCATCAAAAGATCTCAATGTGGACAATGAAAGCAGCCTTGGAGACTTTGGATTGAATCTTCACTCCAGAGCTTCACTGTCTTCTTGTGGACTTTTAAATTCCTACAGAAAGTGTTGAATGTCAGAAATAGTGTGGAGTATTTTACAAGAGTGCTGCAGAAATACAAATAAAGTGCAAATCAGAAAATGTGTTTGTGCTTTTGGTGCCTTTGTTTAAGTCCTGGTGACAAAGGTTAGGCTTCTGATGCTTTGATCTGAGTGTTTACTTTCAGCATGTCGACTAAAGCTGTGATAATTGTCTCTGTTGACATTGATGGGTGAACCTTAGGATGAATACAAACAACGCTAAAAAATATTTGTGGGAATTCTCTAGACGAGTAGAGTGGTCTGAGTCACACACTGAGCAGCTCAATGTCCGCAGAGCTCACTGCTTTTCTGACTGTTACTGATTGAGACCACCATTTATATACAGATGGGCAGACGCCACCGGGCCCTTTACCTGTGACAATGACGTCTCGATGATGAGCTTTGTGACACTGATGAACTCAGAGAGCCACGTCTCATAATGCAGGCTTCTCTGTATTCTGTCTGAACACAAGCTTTAGTTTGTAATCATCAAGTTGATAGATAGATAGATAGATAGATAGATAGATAGATAGATAGATAGATAGATGATAGATAGATAGATAGATAGATAGATAGATAGATAGATAGATAGATAGATAGATAGATAGATAGATAGATAGATAGATAGATAGATAGATAGATAGATATGATAGGCACTATATGATAGATAGATAGATAGATAGATAGATAGATAGATAGATAGATAGATAGATAGATAGATAGATAGATAGATAGATAGATAGATAGATAGATAGATAGATAGATAGATAGATACTTTATTAATCCCAAGGGGAAATTCACATACTTACAAATAAATAAATACACATGATTACGTAAAGGACTGCACAGTCGCCATTATTACAGTCAAAGTGGAATGTGTTGGGTTACCTGTTACCTCAAACGAGCCCGAAGACATCTGACCCATTTCAGTGTCCTCCGCTTGTCACCTTCATCAGACTCATCCTGTCTCTTCAAAGTGGAAAGTTCTGGAAGCAGCTCTGGCCTGTGTCTGCACTCGTCAGGTACCGTCACAGTAGAAACTCCTGGCTGTGCTGAATCACTCAGGTGAATAGAAGATGCATCGGGAAGACAGCAAGAAAAGAGAAAAAGTATCACCAAAATAATAAAAACAAATAAAAGCAGACACTCCATAACACTTCAATGACAAAATATTCCTTAATTCCTGTTCAGAAAATTAACCCATGATTACAAATTAATCTCAACAAATACATAAACTTTGACAAAGACAGAAACAAACAGACCTGCAGCTGGTCACCAATAGAGCTGCCAGTAAATGATTGACAAGAATTCCAGTTTGTCATCCTCACCCCGTGGTCACCTGTGACAAGTCCATCTGGTCACCTGAGTGCAGGACACTGTCAGTCTCATGTCTGTGACGTTCTTATCCAGTGTTGATGTCCACATGTCAGTCTGAATGACTTGGCACCAGTCAGTCGAGCGTGAAGGCAGGAGACTCTGTCAGGTATATAGCGCCTTACTTTATAAGAATGGCAGTGGTCTCGTGTTCACACTGCACTTCAGTGAAAAGTCAGAGTACAATTGGCCATTGAACCTTTGTGTTGTTTGTCCTTCTGTCTGTCTGTATCTCCTCATGTCCTCACTTTTCTCTCTTCTTCTCCACAGCCTGTATCAATGTCATCTCACCTCCAGATGTTGCTCAGCTCTCTTCTCAGCTCTTTCTGCTCCACACTCACGACTGACTGAACTGAACCTGAGCAACAACATCAACATGAAGGATTCAGGAGTGGATCAGCTGTGTGAGGGGCTGAGGAGTGAAAACTGCAAATTAGAGAAACTGAAGTAAGTGAACAACAAGTGTGTGTGTGTGTGTGTGTGTGTCTCATGAATTTTATTTCTTGTCACATTACTGCTCTGACTTTTCCACTCCCACAACACAAACGCTGTGATTAATCAGGACAGACTGCAGTGTCCCTTATGGACAGACAGATAGATGTGAGGTGACACAGCAGCAGATTTCCTTTAATAATTCAGTTCATAAAGACAGCATTGTGACCCTGAGCCCCTCCACCACACTGGTCACTCTCCTCATCCTCTCTGTCCAGACTGTTGTTATATTTCTTGTCCCACAAGCCCATGCTGTCCATTCTTTATTTTAATCTCATACTTGTTCCTGTCCTCCATTGTCACTTTCCCCCTTTCACTCCTCTGATGTCCTAACTAATGTATGTTAAAAATTACTAAAATAGAATAAGGAGGAGAAACACAGTCAGTGTGAGGAGAACAGACGACTAAAGTGACAGAAGACAAAGAGGAGTGGACAGCTAGAGCAGGACTGAAGTGGCAGATAAAGACAAGGAGAATAGTAGAGCAAAGATAAGGAGATAGAAGAGAAGGAGATGAACAGAATTAAGAAAAAGATGAATAAAAGAGGAGGACAAGGAGAGAGTGGAGGACAGACAGAGGAATAGTGGATAGCAGCAGTAGAAATGACCAGCCAGCCATACACAGAATTCTTTGCATTTATATAGCACTTTTCTCACTACTCAAAGTGCTCAGCAATTGCACGTTAAGAGCCTTGCTCAAGGGCTCAACAGAGCAGAGTCCCTACTGGCATTTACAGGATTCGAACCGGCAACCTTCTGATTGCCAGTGCAGATCCTTAGCTACATTTACATTTACATTTACATCATTTAGCAGACGCTCTTATCCAGAGCGACTTACAACAGTGTTTATTAGTTTTTTTCGCATACCCCCTGGGGTCAGAGCGCAGGGTCAGCCATTGTACAGCACCCCCTGGAGCAATTACAGGTTAAGGGCCTTGCTCAAGGGCCCAGCAGAGTAGGATCTCTTTTGGCACTGACGGGGATTCGAACCGGCAACCTTCAGGATACCAGCACAGATCCTTAGCTACAGAGCCACCACTCCACCTGTCAGAAAGAGAAGGTCACAGGGAGGAGAGGATTAGGACTGCAGGCAGTGTGGACAGTAAGGTGGGAGACACAGGAAGTGACCGCCATTATAGCCAAGTGGACTGAACAGGCTGACATCATTCTACAAGACATGACCCCCAGGTCTACACAGGACATCGACATATATCTGTCAGTGGGCTGAGTGACCGACAGGTGGACACACACATCATGTGCAGTAGACGTCCAGAGACACTGAGAGGATTCTGGGAAGGTGACCTCAGTGGGGGTGTCAGTGAGATACTCCAGTGTGAGGAGTGGTGCCCTCTTGTGTTTGTAACTCACACTTGTGTCTCTTGTGGGAGATTTAAACAAGAATCTCACCACATGATAAGTGTAGGCTGTCACATGACTTTCTCAATAATCCAGTATATAGCACCTTTTTGATTTTTTTATACACACATGGTCTTCACTGATGTCATCAGAGGTCCAGACCCTTTGCCTCACAAATCCTTCTTTTGTCATTTCAGTCATTCAGGGTCTTCCTCAATGCCAGCAGACAATCAAACGGTCGACTGGAGATGTGAATAATTTGACATCACTAAGGACACCTGTCACACTAGTCCTGTGCTCCACTGGTCACTCTCTTTACTACTAAATACAAAGCTGTGTGGTGACACATGTCAGGGGTCAGTGGTTGTCTTCAGGTTTTTAAATTAAAATGGTGGACTCAGAGGGGCGTAGGTGGATGTGGTAGTGTAGGGGAGCAGAGCAGCCCTGGAGTGTTGGTGGTGAATTGGTGGAGCGCACTTTACACCTGCAAAGTGTGGTTCGGCCAGTGTTCTCATTAGTGTTCTGGGGTGTGGAATTGGACACCTGCACCCCTATGAGTTTTTGAACCTGGGCAGGATAGTCAAGAACAAAACTGAACAGGAAAGAAAAAGGAAAAGATGGAGATGGAGATGGAGGCTAAATGAGAAATAAAGTAAATGCAGAATTGTGGCTGAGCTGATTCAGTGAAGTGGAGGCATGTGGTTCGAGAAGTGGCACTGAGAGAAGTGACCTCATGGCACTCAAAGGGCAAAGTGGAAACCAATTCACCCTGCTGAATTGTAACAGCCAACTAAAACAGCAACATGGTGTGTGCTGGAAACACAACAGTGTCAGATCTCATCAGAAACAGAGACGAGACAACAAGGAAAATGAAAATGGAGCAGACAGTGGACTGAGGCAGGAGCCACAATCTGTCTGTCAGTATAGAAAAGACAAAGGAGCTCAGGAAAGTCTGTACACTTGACTCCAAACTTCACATCGAGGACTGTGTGGTGGAGGTGGTCAGCAGCTCTTGAGTCCTCAGTGAAGGTCGACCTCACCTGTATTATCCATGCCAACTCCATAGATGATAAGACACAGCGGCTACTTCCAGTCTCAACTGAGTATAGCAAGTCTGCCCACCTCTCTATTGTCACCACATTCTAGAGGAGTACCATACAGAGGGTTGCATTGTTATAGTACTTCTGCTATAAGAATTGCAACATCATAGACCTCAAGATCCTGTGGAGGATGGTACAGACAGCTAAAAAAAATCACTGGGACATCTCTGTCTCTTCCATTGAAGACATCTTCTAGAAGTGCTGCACCTGCAGGTCCTCTGATATGGTGCAGAACCATCAGTCTCTGGACACTTTACCCATCGGCTATTTGGTAGATAGTACCTGAACAGAAAGGTAAATTTTTCACTGACTGTCAGGCTTCTCCACACTAAATCTTTCAGTTTGCATTCACATGTCTCCTTTGTCATTAAATTTGCCATGTCCTTGTGGAGTTTGTTCTTGACACATAACTCCATGTTGTCATACCACGCGGTGCTCGCCAGTGCATGCCAGTGCAGACCCAGTGGATTTTTGCTCATTTCTTTGCTGTTTTAGGTAGCTCACTCTCCTTAGATGGATGGTTTGCTTTAGTCACTAGGATGGAGATCATGCCACTGTGGCCAATTCACCCTTTTTATCAGATTTCCATTGAATGGCACAGCTTATCGGGGCGGCACAGTGGTGCAGTGGGTAGCGCTGCTGCCTCGCAGTTGGGAGACCTGGGGACCTGGGTTCGCTTCCCGGGTCCTCCCTGCGTGGAGTTTGTATGTTCTCCCCGTGTCTGCGTGGGTTTCCTTCGGGCGCTCCGGTTTCCTCCCACAGTCCAAAGACATGCAGGTTAGGTGGATTGGCGATTCTAAATTGGCCCTAGTGTGTGCTTGGTGTGTTTGTGTGTGTCCAGCGGTGGGTTGGCACCCTGCCCAGGATTGTTTCCTGCCTTGTGCCCTGTGTTGGCTGGGATTGGCTCCAGCAGACCCCCGTGACCCTGTGTTCAGATTCAGCGGGTTGGAAAATGGATGGATGGATGGGCACAGCTTATCCTGCTGCTGATTCAGTGCTGATATCATCCCAGCTGACACCATCACAATATTGACATCATATAAGACAATGTCTGTGCAGCCGGCATCTACAATTCAAAAAGCTCACGTCCAGATGACAGCAGCTTTTCTGTAGCGTCAGGACTTCAGTTTAGGCAGAAGACCAGCAGGCCAGCTTCTTAATATGTTTATATATATTTATAAAATCTTCTTGCCATTTTGCACTCTTGGCCTGGTGGCACATTATTTCTTGGCACTCTGTCCTTGTGTGTGGATGATGTGACATTAACATTTACATTTATTTGCTTTACAGATATTTTATATAAAAAGACTTACAAATGAGGTCAATACAATCGAGTAACATCAGTCAATGGACTTTTGTTAAGCAGGTGTAGCAGGACATGTTGAAAAAGTTGATCTTCATAAGTGAAGAACTATAAATCTAGCATAAGAAAAGAAGATCAGTTAACAATATGACAGACATCTAAAGAGCATAAAACAGCGTTTCTCAACCTTTAAGTAGTTGCGACCCAAGTTTTCATAACAGTTTTAATAGTGCCCCCCTGAACTGGAGGGTCCATTGGTGTTACACATGCTCTGTTGTCATGTCAGTGGAGAGGACATTGAATTTCACAATGTTGCCATCTCTGTACTGCAAAAATATGTTGTTACACATCTTTATATATAATACGCTGTCGCGGCTGTTCGTTTGTCTGTCCAGGATTTTAAATCACATGTAACTCGCAAACCGTTTGACCTATTGATCTGAAATTTGGTACACATATACTACGTGATGTTTTCTATCAGCTTTCAGGGTGATGATTGACCTCCAAGGTTGTTCCTCTTTTTCTTTTATTTTATTGTAGAATCAACTCTGGGCAGCGCATTCTCATCCCTACGACCTTCACCGTCACTTCCCCTACCTCTTCATATCTTAAATCATTCTTGAGGCAGATTGAAGACTTAAGTGCTATCTTTAAAAAAAATGTATTAAATAATTGTAACACATGATGCCATTGAAAGAAGAGAAGAAGCGGGCTGCTAGGGTGGAGAAAAGAAGAGCTGCTCAGGAAGTAGCAAGCGCATCAACCTCTGAGCAAACGAATGCTAAACATACAGAGAAAGAAAGAGGATGAAAACTAGGAATGCTCAAGTCAAGTGTATTCACTGCACGTTATCATGCAGTGTGCCGTTACTGGTTACGTGATAATTGGACTTGACATATTGCTGAGACTGAGATGTACTGACATGCTGACCTCATTCTTGAGGATGGAAGAGAAGCAGCTAAGTGTTTTCTGTTGTGGTCTGAGAGTTAGGGTTTAAAAAAAAAAAAACATCTTGCTCCTAAAAACTTTGTGTTTTGATTGCAACTAAGGATCTGTGCAGAAATTTTTAAAGCTTTTATCCCTGTAGAAGGGTTTTTTGCTTTTTTTCACCTGCACAGGAGCAAAAGCAGCTGAGAGTTTCGAGGAGCTTTTGGAAAAGTTACTTATTACTTGTACTTGTTCTTGTTATTTATATTTAAAGTTGTGTCGGGGAGGCAGGGCAGTAAGTAACAGTTGTTGACACTGGCATTTCTATAAAGAAACACCCAGCATCATAGTAAAGACTGATTAAAAGTAACAGAAACAATAATTCATTAGTGGGGACAAAATGGCAGCGGCTGATTTCAAAGTAGTAAAGAGAAGGGCTCAGTTGTACATAAACAGGCAGCAAGCGTTAAAATGTCGATCAGACAGAGTAGGCTGTAGGAGCAGACAATACAGTAAGAAATGAACAAGCAGCAGAGATTCAATAAGAGAGTTTCTTGTAGTAAGAAGTAAAATGTGTGCATAAAATGTACTAGACTGAACAGTTCTTAGACGTCAGGAAAGTAAAGCAGTTGAGAGGGCGACAGTGTAAAGGTTCATTAATACAAAGGAGTACAAATGGTGTGAGTGGAGAGCTTTTAAGTAAAGAATAAGAGGGGCACAAAGTTAGGAGACAGAGAAAAGTAAAGTCAACCTCATAGAATAACAAACAGCAGGCACTCCAGGTGGGCGGCACGGTGGCGCAGTGGTAGCTCTGCTGCCTCGCAGTTAAGAGACCCGGGTTCGCTTCCCTCCTTCCTTCGCTTCCCTCCCTGTGTTGAGTTTGCATGTTCTCCCCGTGTCTGCGTGGGTTTCCTCCAGGTGCTCCGGTTTCCTCCCACAGTCCAAAGACATGCAGGTTAGGTGGATTGGCGATTCTAAATTGGCCCTAGTGTGTGTTTGCTAGCAAACATTTACTCTAGCAGGTTAAAATGTAAAAATATCAGTTTTGGTAAGTTCGAGTCTTTTGAGTATCTCGCCATTGTTATTCAGGGAGATTCTCACGTTCTAGTATTATCCGTGTATAGACCTCCTAAATTCAACGCGTCTTTCTTTGAGGAATTCTCTGACTTGATGTCAATCTTAATTACGAACTATGACGCACTCTTAATAGTCGGCGACTTTAATTTTCATGTAGATAATCAATGTGACCAAAAAGTAAAAGAATTTATGAACCTCCTGGACTCTTTTGATTTGAGACAGCTCGTTAATCAGCCTACACATAAAGCAGGTCATACGTTAGACTTAGTAATTACTAAAGGACTAAAAGTTGATATAAAGCAGGTCATTGATACGGGTCTTTCAGACCATTTTCTTCTACTTTTTAATATAGAAATAATGATAGAAAACACTCATGAGAAGCATATTGTTAAAAAACGCTTCTTTGACTCATCAGCAACTTTAAAACTTACAAACATTCTAACCAATCAGTCCGTTTATAGTGCCAACTATAATAGCGAGGAGAATGTAAATAGTAAGGTGGAAAGATTTAATACTAAAGTGAGGGCTGCTGTTGACTTAGTTGCACCTGAAAAGACAGTTAAAAAATCTTCTAGCATTGTTATACCTTGGAAGACCCAAAGAGTGTCTGATTTAAAGAGAACATGCCGTAGAGCTGAGCGTAAATGGAGGAAGACTAAACTAACTATTGACTATGAGATATTAAAAGTTAAAATAACAGAATACAATAACACAGTCCGTCTTGAGAGGCGCTGCTATTTCTCTAAGATTATAAATAACAATGCTAGTAATCCCAGAGTCTTATTTTCGACAATTGATCATCTGTTAAACCAGGTAACTCAAAGGAATGCCTCCTAAGTACTTCCAGTAAAACCTGTGAGGCTATCGCTGTATTTTTCAATCAAAAAATTAATGATATTAGAAATAACATAGTATATCTCCCCAACACTAAGGATCCCCCGAAACCCCAGTACTCCATAATAAATAAATTAGAGTCTTTCACTAGGATAGATTTACCTGATTTACATAAAATAATTTCTCAAATGAAACCATCCACCTGTGCCCTTGACCCAATACCAACAAATTTTTTCAAAGAAGTATCGGGTGTGCTTATTGATAATGTTCTTGACATAGTAAATTCGTCATTAGATACGGGGGTCTTCCCAGACTGTCTTAAGACTACGGTAGTTAAACCCCTACTTAAGAAAAATAATCTCGACCCCTCTTCTCTTGAAAATTATAGACCCATCTCTAACCTGCCTTTCTTAAGTAAAATTCTAGAGAAGGCAGTCATTATGCAGTTAAATGAGCACCTCAATAAACATGCTATTCTTGATAAATTTCAGTCAGGTTTTAGAACAAATCACAGCACAGAAACTGCACTCGTTAAAGTAGTAAATGACTTGCGGGTAAATGCAGACAGAGGCCATTTATCTGTTCTCATCCTCTTAGATTTGAGTGCCGCATTTGACACTATTGATCATAATATTCTTAAGAATCGCCTTAGTCAATGGGTGGGCCTCTCTGGCAGTGTCTTAAACTGGTTTGAATCCTACCTGGCAGGGAGAAAATTCTTTGTTAGTTGTGGTAATTATAACTCAAAGACACATGATATTCTATATGGTGTTCCACAAGGCTCTATCCTGGGTCCGCTGCTCTTCTCAATCTACATGCTTCCATTAGGTCAGATTATCTCGGGACATAACGTGAGCTACCACAGCTATGCTGATGACACACAGCTGTATTTATCAATAGCACCTGATGACCCCAAATCTCTTGATTCGCTAACACAATGTCTAACCTGTATCTCAGAATGGATGAATAGTAACTTTCTCAAATTAAATAAAGAAAAAACCGAAATCTTAGTGATTGGCAATAATGGATACAATGAGGCTATTAGAAATAAACTGGATGCATTAGGATTAAAAGTCAAATCGGAGGTAAAAAGCTTAGGGGTAACCGTTGATTGTAATCTGAATTTTAAATCGCATATTAATAAAATCACTAGGACAGCATTTTTTCACCTAAGGAACATAGCAAAAGTTAGACCTCTTATATCATCGAAAGATGCAGAGAAATTAGTTCATGCGTTTGTCTTTAGTCGGCTAGATTACTGTAACGCACTCCTCTCAGGACTACCCAAAAAAGACATCAATCGTTTGCAGTTAGTGCAGAATGCAGCTGCTAGAATCCTTACCAGGAAAAGAAAATCCGAACACATTTCTCCAGTTTTGATGTCACTACACTGGTTACCTGTGTCATTCAGAATTGACTTTAAAATTCTGCTTATGGTTTATAAAGCTTTAAATAATCTCGCCCCGTCTTATATATCGGAATGTCTGACACCTTATATTCCAAATCGCAACCTCAGATCCTCAACTGAGTGTCTCCTTAGAATTCCAAGAGCAAAACTTAAAAGAAGTGGTGAGGCGGCCTTCTGCTGTTATGCACCTAAAATCTGGAATAGCCTGCCAGTAGGAATTCGCCAGGCTAATACAGTGGAGCACTTTAAAAAACTACTGAAAACACATTACTTTAACATGGCCTTCTCATAACTTCACTGTAATTTAATCCTGACACTCTGTATATCCAATTCATTATAATAACTATTCATTCAAAATTTGTACTAACCCCTACTCTCTCTTCTGTTTCCTTTTCCGGTGTCCTATTGGTGGTGGCTTGTGCCACCACCATCTACCCAAAGCACCATGATGTTCCAACAATGATGGATGGATTAAAAGCCAGAAGTCTGTATAACCATCAGCATCAAGTGACTCCGTGAGAACCCTAACTACAAAGAGGACTATTTCATTTATGTTAGGTAGAATGCCCAAAGGGGACTGGGCGGTCTCGTGGCCTGGAACCCCTACAGATTTTATTTTTTTCTCCAGCCTTCTGGAGTTTTTTTTTGTTTTTTCTGTCCACCCTGGCCATCGGACCTTACTCCTTTTTATGTTAACTAAGGTTGTCTTATTTTAATTTCTTATTTGTCTTTTATTCTTCTTTTCTTCATTATGTAAAGCACTTTGAGCTACTTTTTGTATGAAAATGTGCTATATAAATAAATGTTGTTGTTGTTGTTTGTGTCTGTCCTGCGGTGGGTTGGCACCCTGCCCAGGACTGGTTTCTGCCTTGTGCCCTGTGTTGGCTGGGATTGGCTCCAGCAGACCTCCGTGACCCTGTGTTCGGATTCAGCCGGTTGGAAAATAGATGGATGGATGGAGGCACTCCAGGTGGAGAATATTACAGGAGTTTAAAGGGTCAGAAGGAGTAAAATAACTGTATCTATTTATTTTTGGCTTTATTATTTTGTTTTATTTAAGTTAAATCATTTAATTTTAATAAATTAAAAAAAATAAACTTGATCAGTTTTAGTAATCCAAAGTCAACTTTTAATAATGAGGCAAGTACCATGAAAGTGCTGTTGGATGTTAGACTTTTTAGATGATGTCTTGGAGGAGACTGTAGTCTTCTATGAGGGTTACATCTGCAGGAGATGCCAGCTGATCCAGCACCTCAAGCTCAGGGTCATTGAAGTGAAGAAGGAGTTGGTTGACCTGCATTGTAATAGAGAATTGTTGGACCTGGCCCAGTTGTGTCCTTTAGAGAGATAGTGTGCACCCCTAAGGTTGCGCAGGAGGAGATTCCAGACCAAACAGGTAGAAATAGGTGGGTCATGATCACAAGGCGGAAGGTAAAGAGTGCACACAGTCCAGGGGTCTCAGCCCCAGAATTGGAAGAGCTAAACCATTTTCAGGTCCTTGCAGAGCTGGACGGTGTCTCTGAAGATTATGAGGTGGGGGACAGACATGAGAGCTACAACAGGACACCTCAAAAACAGTTCCCAGAAAGAGAGAGGTAGTGATAGTTGGAGACTTAGTCATTAGGGGGGTTAAAGTACAGGTTTCCTCCAGAGGCAAAGAGTCTCACATGGTGTGTTGCCTTCCTGATGTGCAGGTGGGAGACCTCCCTGATAGTCTCTTGGTCAGAGTGGGGTTGGATTCAGTTGTTATCGTCCATGTTGGAACAAATGACATACATAAAGGAAGTCTGTCAGTTATGAAATCCAAATTTAAAGAGTTAAGTGCCAAGCTGAGGACCAAAATTGGCAAGGTAGCCTTCTCTTAAGTTCTGCCTGTGCCATGCCCCAGTCCAGGTAAGACTGAGGAGATCAGAAGGCTTAAAACATTGGCTCAGTTCATGGTGCAGGGTAGAAGGATACAGGTTTATGGGGCACTGGGGCTCCTTTTGGAATAGATGGGACCTGTTCCTCCATGACGGGCACTAATGTATTGGGCAGGCGTAACAAGGATTGTTAAAACTAGGACATGGGGGACAGAGAGTTTAGGACATGCCAGGTTTTGAACTTTACATGGCGGAACAAACAGTAGTCTAAAAATAAAAATTTATAGTAATGTAAATTCTAAAAAAAAAAGTTGATTACAAAAAAAACATTAAAAACAGCTTGTCTTAATACTAGAATTATCAAAGTAAAAAAGTAAGTTGGAGTTGTGTGTACAGTAGCATATTATGATATTATAGCAATAACGGAATCCTGGTTAAATAGCAAAGATGGGGATGAGTACAACATAGAGGGATACATATATATGAGGAAGGATGGACAGAACAGAACAGAAAAGGAGGTGGGGTTGCCATTTATGTGAAACAGAATTTAAACACAAGTCCTCTTCAGTTTGACGATGACCCCCATCTTAATCAGGACATGTGGCTTTGCCTGGAAAGCCTTAAGGAAAGAGGTCTTATTTTTGGAGTGCGCAGTAATTTTGATACACATCTCCATCCATCCATTTTCCAACCTGCTGAATCTGAACACAGGGTCACGGGGGTCTGCTGGAGCCAATCCCAGCCAACACAGGGCACAAGGCAGGAACCAATGACAGGCAAGGTGCCAACCCACCGCAGGACACACACAAACACACCCACACACCAAGCACACACTAGGGCCAATTTAGAATCGCCAATCCACCTAACCTGCATGTCTTTGGACTGTGGGAGGAAACCCACGCAGACACGGGGAGAACATGCAAACTCCACGCAGAGAGGACCTGGGAAGTGAACCCGGGTCCCCAGGTCATCCAACTGCGAGGCAGCAGCGCTACCCACTGCACCACCGTGCCACCCTACACATCTCTTTAATAGTATTAGAAAAAGCAAGTTTACATGGGGATCTTATATTCATGGGGGACTTTAACTATCAGAATATTAACTGGGATAACCTTGCAAACAGCAGAGCACCAGAGCAGAAGTAATCATTAACTGTTTTTTTAATGCAGCATGTTAAAGCACCAACACGGGGTGAAGCCTGTCTTGATTTAGTATTTTGTAATAATCAGGATAAAACTGAGGGTGTAGAGATGATTGAACCACCAGGCTCAAGTGACCATAATATAATACAGTTCTCAGTGTTTTGAAAGAGTGCAGACGCAGAGACTAAAACTGTTACGTTTAATTTTTTTAGAGCAAATTTTGAGCAGTTGCAGCAAAGTCTAAGGAGGGTGGACTGGGATAAGCTTTTACATGAGGAGGCAGCCAAGGAGTAGTGGAGCAGGTTTAAAAATGTTTTACATGTAATGCAGGTCAGGTACATACCTAAATTTGGAATTAGTAGGATAAGGGTTTAATAATAGATAGATAGATAGATAGATAGATAGATAGATAGATAGATAGATAGATAGATAGATAGATAGATAGATAGATAGATAGATAGATAGATAGATAGATAGATAGATAGATAGATAGATAGATAGATAGATAGATAGATACTTTATTAATCCCAATGGGAAATTCACATACTCCAGCAGCAGCATACTGATACAATAAATAATATTAAATTAAAGAATGATAATAATGCAGGTAAAAAACAGACAATAACTTTGTATAATGTTACATGTTAACGTTTACCCCCCCCGGGTGGAATTGAAGAGTCGCATAGTTTGGGGGAGGAACGATCTCCTCAATCTGTCAGTGGAGCAGGACAGTGACAGCAGTCTGTCGCTGAAGCTGCTCTTCTGTCTGGAGATGATACTATTTAGTGGATTCAGTGGATTCTCCATAATTGATAGGAGCCTGCTGAGCGCCCTTCGCTCTGCCACAGATGTTAAACTGTCCAGCTCCATGCCAACAATAGAGCCTGTCCAAGCGTGAGGTGTCCTTCTTCTTAATGCTGCCTCCCCAGCACACCACTGCGTAGAAGAGGGCGCTCGCCACAACCGTCTGATAGAACATCTGCAGCATCTTATTGCAGATGTTGAAGGACGCCAGCCTTCTACGGAAGTATAACCAGCTCTGTCCTTTCTTACATAGAGCATCAGTATTGGCAGTCCAGTCTAATTTATCATCCAGCTGCACTCCCAGATATTTAATTTATATTTATTTTATTATTTATTATTAATAATGAGTAAGACTAATAAATCCAAAGTGAATCATAGGGCATATGAGAATATGAGGGCAACCATTAAGAAGGATATTAGGAAGGCTAAAAGACAGTTGGAGAGAATAACAGCAGATAAGGTGAAAGAAGACCCTAAGAGATTCTTTCAGTATTTTAGTAGTAAAAGTACAGTCAAGGAGGAGGTCAAGTGCATCAGAAATAGTAAATGGGAATTAAAAGATACAGACAGTGAAATAGCGGATGCCCTAAATTTACATTGTTCTGAGGTGTTTACAAGTGAGCAAGTGGATAACCTCACAGCAGTAACAGGGACTACTAAGGAGGTACTGAGGGATTAGGAAATTGTAGAGAGAGAAGTGCTGCTCAGATTAAATAAGCTGAAATCATACAAATCACCAGGACCAGATAAATTTACCCTCAAGTTCTTAAGGAGGCTAACGAGTTCAGATATAAAGGTGAAAAAAGACCCTAAGAGATTCTTTCAGTATTTTAATAGTAAAAGAACAGTCAACAATGAGGTGAAGTGCCTCAGGAACAGTAAAGGGGAATTAAAAGATACAGACAATGAAGTAGCAGAAGCTCTAAGCTCACATTTTTTTGTGGTCTCCAAAAGTGAGGAAGTCGATAACCTCCCATTGTTAAAAAGAACTACTAAGGAGATATTGAGGGATTTGGAAATTGTAGAGAGAAGTGAAGCTCAGATTAAATAGGCTGAAATCAATCAAATCTCCATTTACCCTTGAGTTCTTAAGGAGTTTAGCGAGTACAGATATAAATCCTGAACAAATTTTTAAGAAGTCACTCCGCACTGGGGAAATTCTGAAGGACAGGAATATGGGTGACTGGGCAGATCCAAGCAACTCTAGGCCAGTAATCTTAACGTGAATCACAGGGAAATTAATGGAAGGAATAATTAAGGATAAGATTGAGGAACACCTGGCAAGGAGAAGAGTTTTTCTGAACAATTAGCATGGGATCAGAAGAGGAAGATAATGTTTTACCAATATATTGGAATTCTATGAGGAAGCAGAAAAAGGGAGCATATAATATTTATGTGGACTTTCAGAAAGCATTTGATAAGGTGCCTCACGAGAGGTTGGGCATCAAACTAAGTGGCATTTCATGGTGTGGTGTGTAGATGTTTGCAAAATTTGCTCAGACAAAGAAAGGAGAGGGTGATGGTTTGAGAAATCTCATTAGAATCGGCTGACGTTAAGAGTGGCGTCAATAGGGGTTAGTGCCAGATTCTATCCTATTTTTTTAATATACATAAATGATGTTGGTAAGAATATAAATAACAAGCTGGTTAAGTTTGCAGATGATACCAAGATAGGTGGATTGGATAATTGAGAATCCATTGAATCATCACAGAGGGACTTGGACAGCATACAGGCGTGGGCAGACTTGTGACAGATGGAATGTAATGCCAGTAAATGTAAAGAATTAAATGTAGGAAGTTAAAATGTGAGGTTTGAATACACAATGGGAGGTCTGAAAATCAAGAGAACACTTTATGAGAAGGATTTAGGAGTCGTAATGGACTCATCACTATCAGCTTCCAAACGGTGTTCAGAAGCCATTAAGATGGCAAATAGAATGTCATGTTATATAGTGCCTTGATATGTGGAGTACAAGACCAAGGAGGTTCTGCTCAAGCTTTTTAACACATGGTGAGGCCTCATCTGGAGTCCTGTGTGTAGTATCCAAAAAGGACAAAGGAATGCTAGAAAAAGTCCAGAGAAAAGTGTCTAGAATGATCCCAGGGCTACAGAGGATGAGTTATGATGAAAGATTAAAAGAGCTGAGCCTTTACAGTTTAAACAAAAGAAGATTAAGAGGAGACCTCATTGAAGTGTTTAAAATTATGAGGAGAATTAGTCCAGTGGATCGAGATGGTGACTTTAAAGTGAGTTCATAAAGAACAAGAGCTGGAAATTTGTTAAGAGTACATTTTGCAAAAATCATTTTCTTCATACAGGCAACCACAGAGACATGGAAAAAGTGGTGTGGTGGACAGTTGGACTTTAGGGACCTTCAAAAGTTGACTTGATATTATTTTGGAAGAATTAAGTGCATAGGACTGGCAAGCTTTGAGGGGCTGAGTGACATCATCTAATTACTATGACCTGAGGAGAGTCCATCATGATAAACAACTGAGTGTTAAGCTCATCCTGAGTCCTGAATGACACAAAAAAATCCCACTTTGTCACACCCTCCATCCCACTGTCACCTTCTACAAGTCTATGTGGCCCCTCAAGTACAGGACACTGTCAGTCTCATTTCTTTGATGTTCATGTCCAATATTAATGTCCGTATGTCTGTGTCAATGACTTCTGACCTGTCAGTACAGTATAAAGGCAGGAAATCCTCTCAGGTGTTTAGTGCCTTACTTATAAGAACAGCAGTTGTCTCAGGTTCAAACAGGCTCAGTAAAAAGTAAAAATGCCAGCAGTCATTGAGCCTTTGAGCTCAGTGGCATTCTGTCTGTCTGTCTGTTCCTCCTCATGTCCTCACTTCTCTTTCTTTATCTCCACAGCCTGTCTGATTGTGGTCTCACCTCTGGATGTTCCTCATCTCTTTCCTCAGTCCTCTCTTCTCCACACTCACAGCTGACAGAACTGAACCTGAGCATCAACAGACTGGGAGATTCAGGAGCTCGTCAGTTGCGTGAGGGTCTGAGGACCACAAACTGTAAATTAAAGACACTGTGGTGAGTATACAGGGTGAGGTGTGTGAGGTTATGAAGTCACAGCTGATGGCCTGATGGATGGACTGATCACAGGACACCACATGGACTGACTGAAGGAAGGAGAAGGACAGGAAGTGGGACGAGAAGGACAAAGCGCAGTGGACAAGTGGAGCTGGACAGAGGTAACAGACAGGGATGACAACAAAGATAATGACAGATGACAGAAGGAGAACAACAAAGAGGAGGATGAGCTGAGAAAAGGAAGAGCAGAAAAGGTGGACAGACACAGGGACAAGGACACAGGAAGGAGAGGTGACAGGATCAGGGGGCTCATGCATAACGCAGTGCATAGAATTCACACTAAAACATGGTGTAAGCACAAAAGCAGAAATGTGCGTATGCACAAAAAAATCCAGATGCATAAATCTGTGCGTACGTCAACTTCCATGTTCTTCCGCTACATAAATCCTGGTCAGCGTGAAAAGTAACGCACGTGCACGCGCCTGCCGCCACTCCCAAACTCCTCCGAGAATTACGCCTCTTTGAATATGCAAATCAATATAAATAGCCCTTAAGCTCAGTGTTCTGTGAAAAGACAATGGAAAAAGCATGGGGGATAATAGAAGAATTTTAGCGAATACCAAGTGGAGGCAAAGAAAAACATAGTATTTGTTGTTTTAAGCAGTGATATAAACAAACAAAAGGAAGTTGATTGTGTCAGAGAAATTCAAAAGTTCAAGTTCAGAAAGTCGCAAAGTGTCCAACATAAATAAGAAGTGTTCATATATTAAATTGAAAAGGCAAGTCGTAGCCCACCATCTGAGTGTCATATGGAAGCGTATTAGGGCACAGAGTAAAAGAAAAACAAAATAGAGACACAGTGGGAAATAAATGTCTAAATGTCAACTTTAATCTGTAGTACTAAGGTGTTATACTGTGTTAGCCATTATGAATGTAGAGAAAAGCCAAGCAAAATGACACCTTTTATTGGCTAACTAAAAAGGTTACAATATGCAAGCTTTCGAGGCAACTCAGGCAACTTCTTCAGGAAAGATGTAAAATTACTATTTTCTCACATTTTGTTATGTTACAGCCTTATTCCAAAATGGATTAAATTCATTTTTTTCCTCAGAATTCTACACACAACACCCCATAATGACAACGTGAAAAAAGTTCACTTGAGGTTTTTGCAAATTTATTAAAAATCAAAAAACTGAGAAATCCCATGTACATAAGTATTCACAGCCTTTGCCATGAAGCTCCAAATTGAGCTCAGGTGCATCCTGTTTCCCCTGATCATCCTTGAGATGTTTCTGCAGCTTCATTGGAGTCCACCTGTGGTAAATTCAGTTGACTGGACATGATTTGGAAAGGCACACACCTGTCTATATAAGGTCCCACAGTTGACAGTTCATGTCAGAGCACAAACCAAGCATGAAGTCAAAGGAATTGTCTATAGACCTCCAAGACAGGATTGTCTCGAGGCACAAATCTGGGGAAGGTTACAGAAAAATTTCTGCTGCTTTGAACGTCCCATTGAGCACAGTGGCCTCCATCATCCATAAGTGGAAGAAATTCGAAACCACCAGGACTCTTCCTAGAGCTGGCCGGCCATCTAAACTGAGCGATCGGGGGAGAAGGGCCTTAGTCAGGGAGGTGATCAAAAACCCAATGGTCACTCTGTCAGAGCTCCAGAGGACCTCTGTGGAGAGAGCAGAACCTTCCAGAAGGACAACCATCTCTGCAACAATCCACCAATCAAGCCTGTATGGTAGAGTGGCCAGACGGAAGCCACTCCTTAGTAAAAGGCACATGGCAGCCCACCTGGAGTTTGCCAAAAGGCACCTGAAGGACTCTCAGACCATGAGAAAGAAAATTCTCTGGTCTGATGAGACAAAGATTGAACTCTTTGGTGTGAATGCCAGGCATCACGTTTGGAGGAAACCAGGCACCACTCATCACCAGGCCAATACCATCCCTACAGTGAAGCATGGTGGTGGCAGCATCATGCTGTGCAGATGTTTTTCAGCATCAGGGACTGGGAGACTAGTCAGGATAAAGGGAAAGATGACTGCAGCAATGTACAGAGACATCCTGGATGAAAACCTGCTTCAGACCGCTCTTGACCTCAGACTGGGGCAACTGTTTCAGCAGGACAACGACCCTAAGCACACAGCCAAGATATCAAAGGAGTGGCTTCAGGACAATTCTGTGAATGTCCTTGAGTGGCCCAGCCAGAGCCCAGACTTGAATCCGATTGAACATCTCTGGAGAGATCTTAAAATGGCTGTGCACCGACGCTTCCCATCCAACCTGATGGAGCTTGAGAGGTGCTTCAAAGAGTAATGGGCGAAACTGGCCAAGGATAGGTGTGCCAAGCTTGTGGCATCAGATTCAAAAAGACTTGAGGCTGGAATTGCTTCCAAAGGTGCATCGACAAAGTATTGAGCAAAGGCTGTGAATACTTATGGACATGGGTTTTCTCAGTTTGTTTATTTTTTAATAAATTTGCAAAAACCTCAAGTAAACTTTTCTCACATTGTCATTATGGGGTGTTGTGTGTAGAATTCTGAGGAAAAAAAATAATTTAATCCATTTTGGAATAAGGCTATAACATAACAAAATGTGGAAAAAGTGATGCGCTGTGAATACTTTCCGGATGCACTGTAAATGTAAAGAACTATTATTATTATTATTACTATTATTATGTTTGTGAATCACTACGTGGTTCTTAAATGGGCTTTCTCTTCATCCAACAGGACACAGAATACATTACTTTCATGATATTGCAGCTCTCTGAACAATTTAAATATTAAGATGTATACTTGATATAATTTTCATAATGATAGGAATTAAAGCAAGTATTAAACATGGGAACACGGTGGCACAGTGATAGTGACAAGCTGGCACCCAGTCCAGAGATTGTTCCTGCCTCCCACAAGATGCTTGCTGCGCCGTACGTGACCTTAAATAATTTATTGCAGCAGTACTGTCTCTTTCAAACGTGCTACCCCCAATTCCCATCCTCCCTTTTCTTTCTCCAAATAACCAATTGCCACATAATCAGCTCTGTAATAGACATTAAGCCATCTATAAGCTTAGAACGCCGATTCTTCAAAACTTTTATGAAACATTGAAATATCTTCGTAGTACATGTTTAATTATTCCATTCATCTATCCATCCAGGGTCATGCCAATCCCAGCAAGCATACAGTGCGAGGCAGGAACAATCCCTGAATGGGCCTAGCACTGCGCCACCGTGTCCTCACATCCATCCATCCATCCATTTTCCAACCCGCTGAATCCGAACACAGGGTCACGGGGGTCTGCTGGAGCCAATCCCAGCCAACACAGGGCACAAGGCAGGGAACCAATCCTGGGCAGGGTGCCAACCCACCGCAGGTGTCCTCACATGTTTAATTTTTAACAATATACATTATTTTAATGAAGTTTAAAACTTATCTGTATAACGTATTAAACAAGCTTTACTGCATTTCATCTTTAAAATGATATCAAGAGCTCCAAGAAGATAGCGCTTGAAAATCTAAATCGACTTAGAAGCCAGTCATCATCATATGTAAATACGCGCTTTATATTGTTGCTCATGTTTTGCAATATTATAACTGTATCACAAGTTTACAGTGAGGTAATTGTACTTATAAGTACAAATAGTTCTACTGTTAGCACTTGATGGATTAATTAAGTGCGTTTATAGTTCTTGGTTTGAAACTGTTTCTGAACCGCAAGGTCCCAACAGGAAAGGCTCTGAAGTGTTTGTCGTATGAGAGAAGTTCAAATAGACTTTGTGCATGGCTGAGGCAGCGTGTGCAAGATGCTGTATACCGATAATCCAATCAGCTGCTGTAGAGCTGTGATTCCACACTCAGATACAGTGGGTTAAATACTCAGGGTGCACTGATGGTATTTAGAATAGTTTGGCCATTCGGTGCACCATTATATGGTTCCAGGTTGATTACAATGAGATGCCTTAAACTAATAAACGATATGTGGTGAATTTCAGTGCATGTGATAAAGCCGCGTCAGGGATGTGAATCTCAAAACTAAAGGGAAACCACACAGGAACAGTAGCACTGCTTTGACACTGGGTGCCACCAGTTTGCCAATCCAAGCAGAGAACTTGCATACGCAAGGGATTGAGATGGCATGAAAATGTGTGTGGCTTTATGCCAAGTTTAGATTTTATACATCGCGATGTGAGCGTGGAAACAGGTGTACACAACATTTTTGTGCATACGCACCATTTATACATGAGGCCCCGGGACAGCAGGCAGAGTGGACAGGAGGAGAGAGTGGACAGGGTTATGGGGGTCATTTGGAATTAACAAGAAAGAGAAGAGACAATGTCAGTAGACAGGGTGGTGAGGGGACAACAAGAAGAAACAAGAGGACAGAAAATGAGAGAGAGACTGAACTTTAATTAAGAGAGCAGGACACAGGAAGTGAACACAGAGGGGTCAACACCATGTCACCTGGACAGACCAACCTCCTCTGTTGTGATTGCTCTAACAGCACAATATAACAAAAGGGTGAGGCCTCTAGAATAGCCCACCAAACAAATGTCACCCCCAGGCAGGCCAACTCCAAGCAAACAGGTGGCTTCAGGCCTGACTAGGCCTCAGAAAGGAGCTCAGGCTTTTAAATTCAAAATAAAATCAAAAAGAGTCTCAGAGGAGTGAAGTGAATCTGACCAGAGGGAGAACCGTGAAAACTCCAGTTGCAGCAGAAACAACTCCACAAGTGGTCTTTATAAAAGATGAGGTTTATTCACAAAAGAGCCAAAGGGGCTGCCAAAGGCAATCCAAAGCTAACAAATTCAGTAAGCACAATCTGTAAGAGAATCTGAACTCAAGAGCCAAAGGGTCAAAGACGATAGATAGATAGATAGATAGATAGATAGATAGATAGATAGATAGATAGATAGATAGATAGATAGATAGATAGATAGATAGATAGATAGATAGATAGATACTTTATTAAGGGGAAATTCAAAAATAATCAGAATTAAAACAAAAAATCAATACTCACAAAGACCACCAATCACCAGAGCAGTAAAATGAGCCACAGCCTTTAGAGATTTGGGGGGCAGGTGGTCCTGCGTCTTGGGATCAAACCACAAAATACAAGGAATGTGAGAGAACTGCAAGGCACACACAGAGATACTGAATAATAACTGAATAGAATACTGTAGAATAAAAACAACAGATAATACAGAATTAAACAAATAAACAATGTTATAAAAACAATGGAAAACAATGAAGTAGAATAAAAAAATAAAAAAGTCAGCAGGATCCACGGATGACTCCCAGCCTGATTAGAACACCTTCACTGAGATGAGATGAAACCAAAAGGCCTTCAGAGGTCGATGACTGGACAGTGAACTGAGTGACCGGCAGGCCGACACATATGTCATGTGACTTAGGGACACTGAGGAGAATTCTGGGAAGTTGACCTGAGTGGGTGTCTCACTGTGATAGTACAGTGTGTGAGGTGGGGTCCTCTTATGTTTGTAACTCACACTTGTGTCCTTCACAGGCTGCGGTTTAATGAGGTCAGTGAGAGTGAGATGAAGAACCTGAGGTCACTACAGGAGGAGCTGAAAAGGACTGGACGGCAGGTGATTATCAGCACAGAAGGAGACTGAACATACTGATCCACTGACCCCACTGATGGTGTCCCCTTTCCACTCCTTCTAAATTCTTCTCTTTATTCTTTTATAATCTCCTCCGCTCTCCTCCACATTTAATAAACTCTCCATGTCTTCTTCTCAGCCTGTGAGCTTCTTTTTTAAAATCACTTGTGTTTCTGCACCCTGCCACCCTGAACTGGTTATCAAACTACATAAGTTCAGATCAGAGACCCCTGAGTTTCTCCAGCCATAGTACCACAGTGAGAATTGGCCTCTGAAACCAGCTGAAGTCAGAATGCCCACCAAGGGGAGCAGCAGGAGCAAACACGGGTGGACAGTCCAGTTGTAGGGTGATGGCATTGATGACAAATTTTGGACAGACACCAGGCCATTACAGGTGAAGGTGATGGTGGTCTGAGTTGAAACCTCATAAACCTATTGCTCCTCAACATCATGTGGTGTTGTTTGAACCCGTGTCTGCTCCACTCCTTGTTCACTGCCTCATTTGCACATAATTCCTGTCATATTCTATTTGTGACTGAACAGACTCTATCATGGGCTGGTTTGGACTTTTGTGACACTTAAACACACACGAGGGTCAGGTCTCTTTGTCTTCTTTGTCATTCCCTCATTGTCACCATCACTCATGTCCTCTTCAGACAGCAGTGACCTGAACGAGTAAGCCATTTAAAAAGAAATGAGGGCAAAAGGAAAAGATGAGGAGAACTCAGGCCTGCTGGTGTAGAAACTGTGAGGGACTGGTGGCTCACCCAGGGTCATGCATTGAACCCAATGTCGAACGGCTCCAGTGCCCAGTGATCTTCAACTGGATTGAGTGAGTTCAGAAAATGGAGGGATGGAAAACAACTGGGAATTAAGACAGAATGGAACTGGGATGAAAGAGCAATTTACTGAGGGCTTGGATGATGGAGTGTGAGACCTCAGATTGAAGGTGGGCTTCACCAGGGCAGCTGGATAAGGAGCAGAGTGTGGACAGTTGGACTTAGAGTGTGACAGAGGAGAAGAGACAGAGAGGAAAACAAGGGTTCAAGAAGAAGAGCTACAAAGAGAAAAATGGTTAAAGAGACGGGAGAGACAGGAGACAGATGGGAACAGAAGAGCAGAGTCAAATAGGACAGAGGTAGACAATAAATGGAGGAGAGAAGGAAGAGGCAATTTAAAAGAAAACAGAGGAAAAGCTGAGTCACATTACAATTGAGGAGAGAGTTTGATTTCCAAGGTCAGTGGCCTTGAAGGAGACATGATGGCCATCTGCGCCCTCTTCTGTACTGAGAAGGCTGAAGATCTTTGTGGATAAGAAGACTCTGCTCTGCCTCAGATGTGGTTCAAGCAGATCCATGACATGTAGTAGATGTGAAGATGGATGACAGCCTCTGCTTGAAAGAAGAGTAAAGTGAATAAGATAATAAAAGTACAAGGATGGAGAAGTGAGGAGGTGACAGTGAATATGAAAGACAGTGACGGCAGTGCAAACGTCCTGAGTGTTGGACCATCATAATGAGTGAGGATTTTGGGGAAAGCTTCCCTTCAAAAGATGATGCTGACAGACACAAATGAAATGTCCAACATGAAGAGACTCATTCTAGTTTGTCGAGGCTATTAGTGTCAGTTTGACTTGGTAATAATTGGGTCAAATAATAGCTGGAGTATAAGCAGACATAAATGATTATAAAGAGTCTATCAGTAAATTTAATATTTCTATTAATCTTGAAGCATATTGGGCTGTAATAAGAAGGACCCCTGTGGACATGTGGGCACTTTGAAGGAGTTGTGCTGAGCGTCCAGTAGAAACATTGAAGGAATGTACAGGGGACCAATAAACCACAGCGAGGAGATATTTGGAGTTGTGGACACGTTGAGCGATTTTTAAGATCTTTCCTGCTAGATGAGCACATCCTCACTGTTACAGTGTCCTGGAATTTTATATCTAGAAAACAAAACGTGGACGACACGTAATAAATGCGAATTTAAGAAAAATCAAACCACAATCCCCCAGCCCAGTTGGTAGGTCATGATAGAGTGCATTAGCGCCACCTACTGTGCTGGAGTCTGCTGTAACTTTCAACAAAGAAAAACAAAATTCATAAAGTCCAAAGCATTAACCTTAGTGCAGATATTAATGCAAGTCAGGCCTGCCAAGCAAATGGTTAAATAAAGGCACATGCCATATTTCTTTTTAATTAAAGTTTAGCTTTAGCCACCAAATATAAAATAGCTTCAAGGTCAAGGGGGGGGGGGGGGGCGGCACGGTGGCGCAGTGGTAGCGCTGCTGCCTCGCAGTTAGGAGACCTGGGTTTGCTTCCGGGTCCTCCCTGCGTGGAGTTTACATGTTCTCCCCGTGTCTGCGTGGGTTTCCTCCAGGCGCTCCGGTTTCCTCCCACAATCCAAAGACATGCAGGTTAGGTGGACTGGCGATTCTAAATTGGCCCAAGTGTGTGCTTGGTGTGTGGGTGTGTTTGTGTGAGTCCTGCGGTGGGTTGGCACCCTGCCCGGGATTGGTTCCATGCCTTGTGCCCTGTGTTGGCTGGGATTGGCTCCAGCAGACCCCCGTGACCCTGTGTTTGAATTCAGCGGGTTAGAAAATGGATGGATGGATGGGTCAAGGAAGGGGAAATGATAAGATAAAGCCCAAAAATGGAAGAAGGAACATCTGCCCGACCGATGCCAATCAAAATAAGCAAAACAGAAAATAAAAATGAACAATAGACAGTAAAAATACTGGTGGCCAGCTGCAGAAGGAAGTCAGGAGACAATAGTGGTTCCCATGAGAACTTGGGATACCGGCTGGCCAGGTGCAGAGGGGAGTCAGAAGGGAAAATGAATGAGCTAATTTGAGCAAGGTCAGAATGATAACAAATGGTTATTTAAACTTTGATTGTTGAATTGTTGGGGGCTCAGCTCGATTTGGCCGAATTGGTTGTTGTTTTATTGCAATAAAACAATATACTCTGTTTGCCTATTCTATGTCTCCTAATAGCCTTCATTTCAGATGAAAACCTTTTGGTGCGGCTTTTGCTCCGAAATTGTCTCCACGACAGATTTTGCCCTGCAAACATCTTGGACAATTTTAAGCAAGACAGATATAATTTTAAGCTGACTAATTCTATGCTTTGCGCATATGGAGCTCGAGTGAATTCTCTGCATTGCTACTTTCCACTCCTTTTCTGAGATGTGGAGTGAGAGATCCTTTTCCCACTGTCCTCTTGGATATTTGAAAGGGAGGGACTGTAAAAGGTTATTAAATATTACAGAAATGCTGTCTGAGTCCGTTTAGTAAAGCTTCTGATTTGAAGGTATAGCGAAAGAAATGTGTTGTTGGAAAGTTAAATTTAAAGTGTAATTGTTTGTAGGATGCAAAGACGTTGTCTATGTACAGATCTCTAAGTGATTTAATCCCAAATGTTTTCCATACATTAAAAACTGTGCACGTTTGAGAGAAGGTGGAAAAGGTGGTTATTGTGCAGAGGTGCCACAGATAAAAGCTTCTCTATTTTACAATGCTTCCTACATTGGTTCCATATTCTGAGTGAGTGAAGCACAATTGGGTTGTTAGTATATTGGTGAGGACTTGTATTTATTGGGGTACAAAGCAGGGAATATAAAGAAGTACTGCAGGATTTTATTTCTACTGCAGATCAGGCCTGTGTGTGTTCATCTATATGTGTATCAACGTCACTTGTCACTTCCACAAAAGTCCCCTAGATGTCAGTATTACTCTCAGGTTAGTCTACCGTAGTCTCTAACCTGTCAGGAGTGTGAAATTGAAAGCAATAAAGTTTATCAACAAACTTAACCCTTTGCAGTCGTATTTAATTTTCAACGTCACGCTACATTAGTCGTAATTAATTATTGAAAAAACGCCAATAATTACAGCAGTTATTTTTTTCAAGCACGTAGGAATAACACAGGCCACTTTTCTCGACCAGGCGACTGTGCAAATCGGTCAGAAACTTGCAGGGCCACCAGCGGTGGCCTGACGACCTATAGCGCACTTTTTACTAAGGCCAGTTTTCTGGCCTAACGACCGCAAAGGGTTAAAGTAAAATATTATATACGGTGTCCCTTAAGGAAAAAGTGCACCAAAAAAAAAAAAATTAAAATGAAATAAAATAACAAGGATCACAAAGTAGAAAGACCCCCGTGACCCTGTGTTCGGATTCAGCGGGTTGGAAAATGGATGGATGGGTGGATTGATGTGCGCTAACAAAGGAGGAAAGGGGACTCTGGGAGGCAGAAGAACGACGACGGAGGGTTGCCAGATTTATGTTGACAGAAGGACAAGAATAGAAATGGAGAGAAGATAGAAAAAGGTTCGAGGACATTTTAAAAGTGGCAGTGGCTACCGGGGAGACACCAACGTATATTTGTTTTCCAGAGGATTATGATCGAGTGGTCCGGGAGTTGAACCTGCTGAGGTTTTCCTTAAGGATACAAGAAGTTCAAAGTTAAGTATTGAAATCCTGGACGTATCGACGCTTCCTGCTTTATGTGTTGCAGCTTATCCTTGAGAGGAGGACGACTTTCGAGTGGACGGAATGGCGGAGTGGGACTTCTGGAGGATCAGGGAGAAGACTGTTCTCGGGGTCTGCTCTTTCACCCATGCAAAAGAGAAGAAGGGGAGGAGTATTTATTTATTTAGTACTAGGGTGTTGTATCGTGTTAGCCATTATGAATGTAGTGAGAAGTCAAACAAAATGGCACCTTTTATTGGCTAACTAAAAAGGTAAGCTTTCGAGGCAACTCGGGCCCCTTAAATCTTGCCTTGACAGAGCAGCGACTTAAACACAGAGGACTTATTTTGTTTTTAGTGCGACTCGATAGATTACTTAGTTAGAAATTATGTGACATGACATTGAATCGATCTTCTTAGGAAAATGTGAAATGAAAAACGCGCAATTTTTATCTTTGTGACTTTTCTGTAGCATTGCTAACCTCTTATTTTTTATGTATGTGTATGTATGTAACAAACAGACACACTCGATTTATCAACAAAAACACATTTTATTATTCTTCTCTTAATACACCTACGTTAAACTAATGCAACCAACCACTACAAAAATAGCTCATCCAAACTAAACCTCACCCCTTTATTCCTGACACCGGGGTGCAAACACCAGGCAGCTTCGGTTAGTGGTGGTAGGCAAACTCCGATTTCCCTTTTAACTTCAGCAACACACACTCTCATTGCCAAAAGCTACAAAGCAAAATTTAACACAACTGTTTGAGACCCAACATGAAAGAAATCACAACGAACAGTCAACTCGTAGGTGCAGAGCCTAATGGGACGTCAGCGCTGTCCGTTGCTATATATATATATATATATATATATATATATATATATATATATATATATATCCATCCATCCATCCATTTTCCAACCCGCTGAATCCGAACACAGGGTCACGGGGGTCCGCTGGAGCCAATCCCAGCCAACACAGGGCACAAGGCAGGGAACCAATCCTGGGCAGGATGCCAACCCACCGCAGTATATATATATATATATATATATATATAATATACTAGCAAAATAAGAAAGTTTAACATGGCGGACGTTGTCAACCATTATGACCGTTACGCGTAGAATTTCAAAATGAAACCTGCTTAACTTTTGTAAGTAAGGAATGAGCCTTCTACCTACACGGGAAGTTGGAGAATTTAGTGATGAGTGAGTCAGTGAGGGTTTTGCCTTTTATTAGTGTGTACATATGTGTATATATACTGTGTATATATATATATATATATATATATATATATATATATATATATATTCACGGCATTCGTAGTCTGTGTACCTCGATCTACATGCTGTCAAATAAACGAACCGCACGCCGTGGCGCAACGTTAAGGGCTTCGCCTCTGACGTCTGAGGTTCGATTCCCGAGAGGGACTGCAGTGAATGTGTACGCCTGATGAGCCCAGAATTAGGGTGAAACACGTGTCGCATACTCTTTGCA
This sequence comes from Erpetoichthys calabaricus, assembly GCF_900747795.2. Lineage (NCBI taxonomy): Eukaryota > Metazoa > Chordata > Cladistia > Polypteriformes > Polypteridae > Erpetoichthys > Erpetoichthys calabaricus. Next base: position 4,614,841 of record NW_026261588.1, on the reverse strand, counting down.
TTATTTGACAGTAAACTATTTCAACCATATATATCCATCCATCCATTCATTTTCCAACCCGCTGAATCTGAACACAGGGTCACGGGGGTCTGCTGGAGCCAATCCCAGCCAACACAGGGCACAAGGCAGGAACCAAGCCCGGGCAGGGTGCCAACCCACTGCAGTATATATATATATTATATAATAAATAGGTCTGATCACAATCTGATATTTGGGTGGTTACTTAGCAGGGGGCGCTTGTGGTCGGTTGGACAGTCAGCGGTCATCCACCACGTCCTCTCAGTTGTGAGAAAGAAATAGGAAGTAACACGCCTCGTGTATCGGATAAATGGAAGAGGATGGATGGATGGATGGACGCCTCGTGTACTCTTTGTATTATTTGCAGGTAACATAAATATGGAGTGGGCGGCACGGTGGCACAGTGGGTAGCGCTGCTGCCTCGCAGTTGGGAGACCTGGGGACCTGGGTTCGCTTCCCGTGTCCTCCCTGTGTGGAGTTTGCATGTTCTCCCCGTGTCTGCGTGGGTTTCCTCCGGGCGCTCCGGTTTCCTCCCACAGTCCAAAGACATGCAGGTTAGGTGGATTGGCAATTCTAAATTGGCCCTAGTGTGTGCTTGGTGTGTGGGTGTGTTTGTGTGTGTCCTGCGGTGGGTTGGCACCCTGCCCGGGATTGGTTCCCTGCCTTGTGCCCTGTGTTGGCTGGGATTGGCTCCAGCAGACCCCCGTGACCCTGTGTTCGGATTCAGCGGGTTGGAAAATGGATGGATGGATAAATATGGAGTAGCAAACACGCAAATGCAATGAACTCCTCAATATATAAAGTCATTCCTGAATATATACAATTAAAACTTGGATATATAAAGTCATCGTTGTGTAGGACTGATAAATATGGATGGTTTAATAGTACATGAGGTTTGTGAATAAGGGGGGGATGTTGTCTCTTTAAGACACTAAGTCACCCACCGGTATAAATTGGCCTAAACAATCACAAGTCAGCGGTGTGAGGAGAGTAACGGCTAACTGTGTGGTGCGGTGAGGAAGAGAAAGCTGCGCCTCAAATGTTCACTTTTATGTGGTAGGTATGAATGACTTTAAAGGGATTTTTTATGTTTAATTTTAAATATTTATATATGTATTTTTAAGAGTTAAGGCGTTTTAACTTATTTGAAGTTTTGTAGATAACATTGGGCTTGTCACGTATTCTTCATTCTTTTCACAATATTGTATTGATTTGCTGTGTGTTGTGGCCGCACTTTTTATAGATTTTGTTTTAATCTCTTTATCATTTCACTGGTCTTTGGGAGGTTTGCGGGATGTTTATTACACATTATGAAGTTAAGTTGTATTCACGGGGTGGGGGTTGATTTGTTTTCTATCCTATTTTTTTTTGTAAAAATTTATCTATTTGTATGGAATGATTACAATAAAATCAATAAAGTTATAAATAAAAAAAAATTATATTCACGGACTAACGGAAGGCTTGACGAGTCGTGTTGTCTGTAATGTTATTTATATGCCTCTACAAAGGCATAAGCATTTATCTTAAATGTCGGACTTGTGCTACAGATGGAGTGTATAAAGTCATTCCTGAATATATAAAGTCTATGGAGTGAAACGACTCTGGAAAACATTTTAATAAACTTGATTTGCTCCTAATACAATGTGATGAAATAAGTTAACAAAAACGCATTTAGAAAAATTTCCACCCATTCATTTTCCAACCCCGCTGAATCCGAACACAGGGTCACGGGGGTCTGCTGGAGCCAATCCCAGCCAACACAGGGCACAAGGCAGGAAGCAATCCCAGGCAGGGTGCCAACCGACCACAATTTAGAAAAATATATTAAAAAAAATGTTCAATTAATGTCTTCAATATTCATATGTTTGCAGCATTTTGAACACTTTGAGAGGCTTCTGTCAAACTTTGCCACAAACGTTATTCAAAAAATAAAGATTTTCACCAGCACGAGTAAAATGACAAGCACGTAAATTAGAGAATATTTGATGGAACTGGACCACTTTATTTGTGAATCGTCCCAACCATCCCTTGATCTAAATAGTTCAGAGCGCAAATCTAGATTTGCTGAGGAACATCTTTGCATCATTGATCTTGGCCATTCTGAAAATACACATCACAAAACTCTTATCTATGGGAGCTCTGAACTGTACAATGAAAAATATATATACGGGATAGCCCTTATACATAAGAGTTAAACATAACTATTGTAAAACACACATAATCAATTAAGGGTTTAAAGAAGCCAGGGTCAAACTTGGCACCATCAGTCACCAGGCAGGCCAATCCCTGGATATGGTGCCAGTCAATCACAGGGCACACACAAAATCGCAAAACAAAATCACAAGTCGTCAGAACTGCAGAAGGCCAACTCCGAGGTGCTGGTTAACTCAAACCAGGCGGACATGCAGACAACGTGAATATCACACAGACAAATTCCACCTCAAAGCACTGGATCTGTGCAGTAGCAGTTGTCTACTATGACACCCCAGAAATACACGTAAAATTAAAACAATGTTTGAATGAGTCTTTTTGAATATGATGCCACAAGCTTGGTAAACCTATCCTTGGCCAGTTTGGCCCATTCCTCTTTGCAGCACCTCTCAAGCTCCATCAGGTTGGATGGGAAGCGTCGGTGTACAGCCATTTTAAGATCTCACCAGAGATGTTCAATCGGATTTAAGTCTGGGCTCTAGCTGGGCCACTCAAGGACATTCACAGAGTTGTCCTGAAGCCACTCCTTTGATATCTTGACTGTGTGCTTAGGGTCGTTGTCCTGCTGAAAGATGAATCGTCGCCCCAGTCTGAGGTCAAGAGCGCTCTGGAGCAGGTTTTCATCCAGGATGTCTCTGTACATTGCTGCAGTCATCTTTCCCTTTATCCTGACTAGTCTCCCAGTCCCTGCCGCTGAAAAACATTCCCACAGCATGATGCTGCCACCACCATGCTTCACTGTAGGGATGGTGTTGGCCTGGTGATGAGCGGTGCCTGGTTTCCTCTAAATGTGACGCCTGGCATTCACACCAAAGAGTTCAACCTTTGTCTTATCAGTCCAGAGAATTTTGTTTCTCATGGTCTGAGAGTCCTTCAGGTGCCTTTTGGCAAACTCCAGGCGGCCTGCCATGTGCCTTTTACTAAGGAGTGGCTTCCGTCTGGCCACTCTACCATACAGGCCTGATTGGTGGATTGCTGCAGAGATGGTTGTCCTTCTGGAAGGTTCTCCTCTCTCCACAGAGGTCCTCTGGAGCTCTGACAGAGTGACCATTGGGTTCTTGGTCACCTCCCTGACTAAGGCCCTTCTCCCCTGATCGCTCAGTTTAGATGGCCGGCCAGCTCTAGGAAGAGTCCTGGTGGTTTCGAACTTCTTCCACTTACAGATGATGGAAGTTACTGTGTTCATTGGGACCTTCAAAGCAGCAGAAATTTTTCTGTAACCTTCCCCAGATTTGTGCCTCGAGACAATCCTGTCTCGGAGGTCTACAGACAATTCCTTTGACTTCATGCTTGCTTTGTGCTCTGTCAACTGTCAACTGTTTGTGAACTGTCAACTGTGGGACCTTCTATAGACAGGTGTGTGCCTTTCCAAATCATGTCCAGTCAACTGAATTTACCACAGGTGGACTCCAATGAAGCTGCAGAAACATCTCAAGGATGATCAGGGGAAACAGGAGGCACCTGAGCTCAATTTTGAGCTTCATGGCAAAGGCTGTGAATACTTATGTACATGTGCTTTCTCAATTTTTTTATTTTTAATAAATTTGCAAAAATTTCAAGTAAACATTTTTCACGTTGTCATTATGGGGTGTTGTGTGTAGAATTCTGAGGAAAAAAAATAATTTAATCCATTTTGGAATAAGGCTGTAACATCACAAAATGTGGAAGAAAGTGATGTGCTGTGAATACTTTCCAGATGCACTGTACATGTTGTAGCAGTAGAGGTATCGATCCACCTCTTGAACCCTCAGGTACCACTCCAAACACCAGATGAAAGTACAAGACTCTTTTATTGTACTATAATTTCGTGCACAAAGCACCCTCCACTCCACGCTACTCATATAATAAACTAATCACAATACTCTCTCCTCCTTCTCCCAGACACTTAGCCACCCTACCTCCCATCTCAGCGCAGTGTCTGGGCTTTCCCAGAGTCCTTTTATACACCCTGACCTGGAGGTGTTCCTGCCCAACAGTCCACAGTTCCTTATTCCTTCCAGGTCAGGGTAAACAGTCCTTATATTCAACCTGGAAGCACGTCATCTCTCCTGCTCACGTGACCAGGACGTACTTCCAGGTTATAAGGCACACATGAGTCCACGGGCTTCCCAGACAGCGACTCCTAGTGGTCCCCAAGGTATCCAGCAGGGCTGTGTATAAAAACTACATAGTCCATGAGGCCCTGCTGGAATTCGGGGCCCGTCCATGCTGTCGGGAGAGCTCCTCCTGGCAGCCTGTGGGTGAGGGCCAGAATAAGAAGCCGGCAATCGATCACAATGTGCATAGCTCGAAAAAATCACCAAATACAACACCAGTCCATCTGATTAGTCATCTGTGGTGGGCTGCCTTGCTCCCTGTATTGGCTGGGATTGGCTCCAGCAGACCCCCCGTGACCCTGTGTTAGGATATAGCGGGTTGGACAATGACTGACTGACTGATTAGTCATTGCACCTGACTCAGCCTCAGAGCTTCTTTATGTCGCTCGCCATTAGATCTCAGCTGATCGCCTTAAAACACAAACCCCTTGTGATCGGGTCAACCAGACCACATACAGAGCTGATGAGAAACTCATTTTGTGTGTAACTGATAATCAAAGCCCCTCATCTTAACCCATCATAGTGACACACACAACTGGTGTCCTCTCAATGCATTTGCTCCTCTGGCATGCTGTGGACACTGGAGACACATTAACTTTGACACCATGTAGTGAATGTGAAGTGGACATTGTCATGAAACCTGACCACACTGGCCCACTAGCAAACATGCGGCCTAATAAACGGATTGGGTGGGAGATGAAATGGAGAGACCCCCATTGAAAAATCCAAAAATTGGCTTATGATGATGTGACTGTCAGTTTGTGAAACTTAAAAATGGAGTAATTTTTAGAGGGATTTAATGTAAATTAAATAGTGCACTGCTGGATGCACTGGGAACTGACCTTTTGAAGAGTCGCATTTATCATCCCAAAGTGAACGTTATTAACAAATATTTACAGCCTTAAAGACAGTAGAGATGTGACTTGATGTAGTAGGCTAGTCGAGAGTAATCACTTGTAGTAGTGTCACTGTCAACATGGCATTGAAGCGGTCACATCATTGTATGTCCTCATCAGAGCTCGTCATCTTCTGTGGAGTCATCCAGATGAAATGTGTGCTTTCTGTGTTATAGGAAGTCACACATCACTGTCATGTCCTCTTGTTGTTCTCAAATCATCACCATCTGTTTACAAAGCTGTGTTTTGTAAACACACCACATCATCACAGCAAATACGGTGGGGCACAATATCAGCTCCTGTCGACACTCCGTGATGATTTTTTTCTGCCCAATGAAAGTTCACAGCACACCAACAGGGCATTTATTGTGACTTGTGGTCCACTTGAAAGTCTGAATCTCAACAGAACTAACTGGAGACTGAAAGAAAGTCACTGATCTTCTGCTGATTCAACACAAAGCCAGCAGACTACGAGTGTGAAAACACCTTTAGATTAGAAATGGAGAGGGATAGCATTGAATAAAAGTGGAAGAAAAAGCCATCATTAAAAAATCAGTTCAGCCACAGAGCTGAGATAAAGAAAAGAAAGGAAGACGTCCTCATGAAACAGAGAGACTGTTGGGAAATAAAAGAGTGTGAGAAGTAAGAGAAAGGAGGAAATGATAAGAATTAAAACATGATTATATCTTAGACACGCTGGACTGAATGGCTCTTTATTCAGACTGAATACGCTTGACACGAGTGTTTGTAGAAAACGCGTTTATCTAACACAGCGGGACATTCTGTATATTGAGGGCTGTGCTGTGCACCAGGAGCAGAGAGGAGATTTGATCTGAGAAACTGAGATTTTTAGGACAGCAGCAGTTTACGGTGACACTTATTTTAAAACAGCGTAGACAAAGTGACCAACCTGAGGGCTTATTGGAGTTTTCAAAAGGCTTTGGACTTCATGATTTAGTTTTTCTTTGTTGAAAGTTACAGCAGACTCCAGTACAGTAGGTGGCGCTAATGCACTCTATGATGTCCTACCAACTGGACTGGGGATTTTATTTTTAAATTAAATCACTGAATTCAAATTAAAGTTTTAAGGCAAAATTCAAACATGAAAATCACAAGTTTTTATTTTATTTATTTTTTTGAAAACCAAATGCTACATTCATACAATCACTATAGTTTGGTCAGCTGGTTACTTGTGAAAATTCAAAACTAAAGAATATGACGATGTTGAACAAACTGAAGTAAAATGTTAATTTGCAAAAAGACCCCAGCAGTTCAAAGTGTCAGCAGGTGCAGTTTATCTCCACAGTTAAAGCAGAAGAGCAGAAAGGAGCAAATGTGAGAAGATAAAGCTGGTCCTCCATGACAGCTCAGGGGTCTTCTTCTCACTGCTTCAGCACACACTGCACAAGGCGCCCTCACATGTTATACAGCAGGAAGAGAGGGGGCTTGTCTGGGGCTGCCTGGGGATGGAGAATGTGGTAAAGGTGTCCATCATACCATCCTGAACTAAAGCAGTAGGAGGACAATGGTAGAGTGTCACACTCTAAGTCCATCTGTCCACACTCTGCTCCTTGTCCAGCTTCACGCTGAGGTCTCACACTCCATCATCCAAACCCTCAGTAATTGGACTCTCATTCCAGTTCCACTCCCTCTTATTTTCCAGTTGTGTTTGGTGTCCTCATTCCCTCCATTTCTCAAACCCATTCAGACCAGGCATTGGAGCCAACCCTGGGTGGGCCGCCAGTCCCTCACACTTTCTACACCAACAGGAATGAGTTCTCCTCGTCTTTTCCTTTTGCTCTCATTTCTTTTTAAATGGCTCACTTGTCCAGGCCACTGCTTTCTAAAGAGGACACGAGTGGAGGTGACAGTGAAGTGACGATAAGGGAGTGACAAAGAAGACAGAGACCTGAGCCTTGTGTGTGTTAAAGTGTCACAGAAGTCCAAACCAGCACATGGTAGAGTCTGTTCAGTCACAAACAGAAGATGACATGAATTGTGTGCAAATGAGGCATTGAACAAGGAGTGGAGCAGACACGGGTTCAGACAACACCACATGATGTTGAGGAGCAGTAGGTTTAGGAAGTTTCTGCTCAGACCACCATCAGATTGGCCTCACTCTCCATCACCCTACAACTGGACTGACCACCCGTGTTTACTCCTGCTGCTCTCCTCGGTGGACTTTAGGACCCACACTGGTTTCAGATGATAATTCTCACTGTGGTTCTCTGGGTGGTGAAACTCAGGGGTTTCTGGTCTGAACTTGTGGAGTTTGTTGAGCAGTTCAGGGTGACAGGGTGGAGAAGCACAAGTGAGTTTAAAGAAGAAGCACACAGGCTGAGAAGAAGACATGGAGAGTTTATTAAATGTGTAGGAGAGCTGAGGGGATTAGAAAAAAATTCAGAGAGAGTGGACAGGGGGCGCCGTCAGTAGGGTCAGTTGATCAGCATGTCCTGTCTTCTCATATCTTGATATCCACCTGCCATCCAGTCCTGTTCAGCTCCTCCTGTAGTGACCTTAGGTTCTTCATCTCACTCTCACTGATCTCATTATCAACCAGCCTGTGAAGGACACAAGTGTGAGTTACAAACATAAGAGGACCCCACCTCACACACTGTACTATCACAGTGACACGCCCACTCAGGTCAACTTCCCAGAATTCTCCTCAGTGTCCCTAAGTCACATGACATGTGTGTCACCCTGCCGGTCACTCAGTTCACTGTCCAGTCAGGTCACCGTCCTCTGAAGGCCTTTTGGTTTCATCTCATCTCAGTGAAGGTGTTCTAGTCAGGTCGGGGTTCCTCCATGGCTCCTGCAGACAGTTTTTATTTTTTTTTATCCTTCATTGTTTTCCATTGTTTTTATAACATTGTTCTGTTCATTTATTATTTGTTTAATTCTGTATTATCTGTTATTTTTATTCTATTTCATTATTATTTAGTATCTCTCTGTGTGTCTTGCAGTTCTCTCACGTTCCTTGTATTTTGTGGTTTGATCCCAAGATGCAGGACCACCTGCCCCCCAACTCTCTAAAGGCTGCGGCTCATTTGACTGCTCTGGTGATTGGTGGTCTTTGTGAGTATTTTGCTCTTTTGTTTTTAATTCTGATTATTGTCTTTGAACCTTTGGCTCTTGAGTTCAGATTCTCTTACAGTTTGTGCTTTTTGAATGTTGTTAGCTTTGGATTGCCTTTGGCAGCCCCTTTGGCTCTTTTGTTAATAAACCTCGTCTTTTATAAAGACCACTTGAGGACTTGTCTCTGCTCCAGCTGGAGTTTTCACGGTTCTCCCTCTGGTCAGACTCACTTCACGCCTCTGAGACTCTTTTTGATTTAAAAGCCTGAGCTCTTTTCTGAGGCCTGGTCAGCCCTGAAGCCTCCTGTTTGCCTGAGGTGGGCCTGCCTGGGGGTGACATTTGTTTGGTGGGCTGTTCTAGAGGCCTTTGTTATATTGTGCTGTTAGAGCAATCACAACAGAAGGTAGTCTGTCCAGGTGACATGGTGTTGACCCCTCTGTGGTCACTTTCTGTGTCCTGCTCTCTTAATTAATGTTCAGTCTTTCTCTTTATTAGTTTCTTTCCCACTCCTACTCACTCTCCTGTCTTCTCTCATTTTCTCTCCTCTTGTTTCTTCTTGTTGTCCCCTCAACACTCTGTCCACTGACATTGGCTCTTCTCTGTCTTGTTAGTTCCAAGTGACCCCCATAACCCTGTCCACCCTCTCCTCCTGTCCACTCTGCCTGCTGTCCTGATCCTGTCACCTCTCCTCCCTGTCTCCTTGTCCATCCTTCTGTCCACCTTTCTGCTCTTCCTTTTCTCAGCTCATCTCACACTCCTCCTCTTTGTTGCTCTCCTTCTGTCATCTCTCATTATCTTTGTTGTCCTCTCTGTCTGTCAACTCCATCCAGCTCCACTTGTCCACTGCTCTTTGTCCTTCTCGTCCCACTGCCTGTCCTTCTCCTTCCTTCAGTCAGTCCATGTGGTGTCCTGTGATCAGTCCGTCCATCAGGCCGTCAGCTGTGACTTCATAACCCCACACACCTCACCCTGTTTACTCACCACAGTGTCTCTAATTTACAGTTTGCGGTCCGCAGACCCTCACACAGCTGATGAGCTCCTAAATCTCCCAGTTTGTTGAAGTTCAGGTGTAGTTCAGTCAGCTGTGAGTGTGGAGAAGAGAAGACTGAGGAGAGAGATGAAGAACATCTGGAGGTGAGACCACAGTCATGCAGGCTGTGGAGATAAAGAGAGAGAAGTGAGGACATGAGGAGGGACAGACAGACAGACAGACAGACAGACAGACAGACAGACAGACAGAAGGCCACAGTGGTCAAATGCACAATGACTGCTGGCATTTTTACTTTTTACTGAGCCTGTTTGAACCCGAGACCACCGCTGTTCTTATAAGTAAGACACCAAACACCTGAGAGGGTCTCCTGCCTTCATGCTGTACTGACAGGTGAGAAGTCATTGAAACGGACACACGGACATTAATATTGGACATGAACCTCAAAGAAATGAGACTGACAGCGTCCTGCACTTGAGAGGCCACATGGACTTGTAGAAAATGACAATGGGGGTGTGACAATGTGGGATTTCTTTGTGTCATTCAGGATATTTTGTCGGATTATAGGACATCATGGAAAGACAACTGTTAGACATTCTGGTCACTGCAGAGCTTAACACTCAGCTATTTGTCATGATGGACTTTCCTCACGTCACAGTAATTAGATGATGACGATGACACTCTGTTGGTTTAAAAGGACAAACACTGGGCCTGACTTTTGGAGTGATGACATGATGGACATGGAGCACAAGACTGACATGTGACACTTCTGTCCTCAGCCACTCAGACCTCACATACTGACCGGTGACTTTGACCAGCTGACCTTTGTGCACTAAACACCTCAGTGGTGTTGAGCTCAGTTTTCTTATTCCTTCTACTAATTTGTAATAAAGCAAGAGGACGAGCTTCAAATGGACTGTCAGTGTCCCAAAGTCCAGTCCAGTGGACTGTGAAGAGACCCCCATGATTGCTGACCACTGCTGTCCATTCCCAGCTCTGTCCATAAGTGATCTGATAAAAATGATGACAAAGGAAATCCTCAGCACTTTATCAGCTGACTTCATAGGACGTGTGGGGGTCACAGGAGTGACATGTTTGTGTCCTCACAGTCTGAATTTGTCACAACAGCAGCTCATTTCTTTATGTCCTGCCTTTTCAATGATGTCTGTTTATAAAAGTCAGGACAGGCCACTGGACATTAAGGGGGTGGAATAAAGATTGTGGGGTCTTCATAAGCTTTTATTAATAATATTAGAAATATTCAAACAAAATGTTAAAAATGCTAAAAGCAATGGACTTGGTTTCAAATTATGAGTGCACAGCAAAGGCCATCAGTCACACATTGATAAGTTTATAAGGAAAGGAGCAGCTGTACAGCAGAGACCATGTGGAGCTACTCACCCACCCCACCCCAAAGCTGCCAGTATACATCAAAATGTGCCAAACGTGCCGCTCTTCTCCATCCCGGTTTCTCACACCATCACTGCTGATGAGGTTAGAGGAGAACTGAGGAGGCTGCATCCCAGGAAGACAACTGGCCCAGATAAGGTGTGCCCAAGACTTCTGAGGGCCTGTGCTGTTAAATTGGCAGAACCCCATCAGCAGATCTTCAACCTGAGCCTGTGAATGGGGGGGTCCTCACACTGTGGAAAACCTCATGTCTCATCCCAGTTCCCAAGAAAGTGAGATCTGGTGAATTCAATGACTTCACGCCCATGACCTTAACCTCCCATATCAGGAAAACCTTGGAGTGACTACTTCTTTATCTCCTAGACCCCCCGCACTTTGCCTATCAAGAGAAGGTGGGTGTGGATGATGCCATTCTCTACCTTCTCCACCGAAACCACTTGCACGTGGACAAAGGATGTAGTGCTTTGTAGGCCATGTTCTTTGACTTTTCCTACAACTTCACCACCATCCAGGCCATCCTACTGAGGGTCAAGCTGTCCAGTATTGGACTGGACTCAAAACTAGTGAACTAGTTTACAGATTACCTCACTGGTAGACCTCAGTTTGTCAGAATTGAGAACTGCACATCACAGACTGTAATCAGTAGCACAGGAGATCACAGTGGACTTTTCTTTCCCCTTTTCTCTTCATCCTGAACACATCAGACTTTAGTTACAACTCAGGGACATGCCACATGCAGAAGTTCTCAGATGACACTGACATTGTATGGTGTCAGAGGTGAACAGGAGGAAGAGTACAGGGGTCTAGTGAGTGATTTGTGGGATGGTGTCAGTCATACCAACTGCTGTTGATCACTTCCAAAACTAAGGAGATGGACGTGGACTACTGTAGGTCTAGTCCACCACTAAAACCTGTCTGCATTGAAGGGGTTGATGCGCAGTGGGTCAAGACCTATAAATACCTTATAGTGTAGTTGGATGACAGGCTGGACTGGTCAGAGGAGACAAAGGCTCTGTGCAGGAAGGGACAAAGCTGGCTCTGTTTTCTGAGGACGCTGAGCTCCTTTAACATACGAATGTAAGAAACTCCTGCAGATGTTCTATCAGTCAGTGGTTGCTAGTACTCTCTTCTACACTGTGGTGTGCTGTTAGCTTGAAGAAGAGAGATGCTGAGTGTATTGACAAGCTGAGCTGGTGAACAGGGTCTGTGGTTGGCATGGAATAGGACTCTGGTGACGGTGACAGAAACAGGGACACTATGCAAATTGCTGTCTATTATGGACAATGGACATCACCCACTATACACCACCATGATTAATCACAGGAGTTTGTTTAGCAGTAGGCTGCTATCATAAAACTGCAATACTGACAGATACAAGAGATCTTTTGTCCAGAGCCATTAACTCTTCCTAGCAGTGGTGGGCGGTGGTTGAGTTTGGGGCCTGATGCTCCTTCTCAGCACATAAGCTGTATTAGCTGTGCACCACATCCGATATCTCACTATCTGGTCACTACATTTGTTGTGGATCACTTTAAACATGTCATCCTATCAGCATAAGCCATGTCACTTTATTTTATTTTACTTTAATGTTAAGTCACTTTAGTATTTGTCACTTTAATATCAGATGCCACTTGTCACTTTGGTAGTAGTCATTATTTGCACAATTCTCACTGCACTGACATTACTGTCTGCACCATCTACATTACCTAAACTGGACTGTAAGATTACAAACTCAGTGTACTGTGATTGTGTTATTTATACAGTATTTGTTATTTGTTTAGTGTGTAAGTGAATGTCTGTATTAACTTGGTATAATTCTTGGCTGCTATGGGTACTTGAATCAGGATCAAATATCTATCTATCTATCTATCTATCTATCTATCTATCTATCTATCTATCTATCTATCTATCTATCTATCTATCTATCTATCTATCTATCTATCTATCTATCTATCTATCTATCATATAGTGCCTTCTATCTATCTATCTATCTATCTATCTATCTATCTATCTATCTATCTATCTATCTATCTATCTATCTATCTATCTATCTATCTATCTATCTATCTATCTATCTATCAAGGCTGGAGTCGGGTGAGGAGGTAGACGAGGTCGGAGAGGAGGCGGCAAGGAGAGGCCTGGAGTGTGTGAAGAGAGAGGAAGAGAAGAGGTTAGTGAAGGAGCCTGGACTTTGGGAGACTGTGGGGGTTTGTGATTTGGTGCACTTAGAGACTTGTATTGTATATAGTGTAAATAAACGTGTAGTGATGGCTGGAAACGTGTCTGCCTGTCTGTGTCTGGGGCGTACCCTTTCACAGTGGCGTAGTCGGCAGGATGCTCCACCTGGGTCAAGGTGGGGACCTGTATTGTTTAAATTGTCTGTGGAAGGCCCGGCACAGCAGGGGAGCTCACCCACATGCCACAGGGGTGGCGTGCACCCAGCCCCGCAGGGAAATGTAGTGTCGCGGACCATTAGCGGTCCGCTGTTGGACTTAATGTTTCGGGGCGGTTCACAGACGTGGCAGCAGCAATGGGAGCTGCCGAGAAGGAGAGGCTGCAGCTAGGACAGCCGCAGCAGCCGCGGAGTTGCCCGGGATCTCGTCCCCGTGTGAGGAAGCAGGACGAGATGGCTGCCGACCGGAAGTCCCTCCTTTCAATAGGCACGGGCTTGGATAGTGTGTCCTGTGTGCCCGCCAGCGATTGGATGGAGGCGGGATCAGGGAATGTCCATCCCGTGCCAGCCAGAAACCCGAATGGGCCGGAGGAAAAGGCCCATAGAAAGCAGTCGGCAAGTGGCGCTACTGATCAGGTAAGCACACCGTCGACTGACTTTCTCTCCTTGGCAGCGATCCTGCAGCAGCTGGAGGAATGCCTTCTGCTGATAGGATTGCTGCCACCCGAGCGATGTGCCCTCCGGGCGTAGACACAAGGATCAGGAGGGACGGCGGGCCTGCCAGCACAAGCGCCGCTGGCAAGAGAGGAACGGCGCGGCACTGGACCTTCTGACCGGGGGAGCACAGCGGGGACGGTGAGTAGGACCGCCCCCGTAAAGCTACGGACGCCGGCGGGGCAGGGTCTGTCCTTTTATGATAGGCAGTCTCGAACCGCCGTGGCATCCCAAAGTAAGAGGAGGAGTCGGAGAAAGAACGCTGGCTCCTCCGATACGGGAGGACATGTTGCTGGGTGCACACGTCCCACGAAGGGCCGCCCTCTACCGAGGCAGGGGGAAAAACCGCAGACTGGGAGGCGAAACGTGAGTGTGCTCCAGTTGGGGGTCCTGTGGTGAGGAAATCGCAGGTTTCGGATGGTGAGGCCGAAGATAGGAGCATTGGGGTGCCGGTCGGAGCGGAGAGCGTTGGCCCACACATGGGTGAAGCGTGCCGAGTGGCCGTGACAGGGCAACGTCTCCGTCCCCTGTTTTTCTGTTTATTCTTTAAGACTGGACCCTAGACTGGAAGGTGTCGGCCTGCCGCCGAGAGACATCTGTCCTCCTCCCTGCAATCAAAGCTGGAGTCGGGTGAGGAGGTAGACGAGGTCGGAGAGGAGGCGGCAAGGAGAGGCCTGGAGTGTGTGAAGAGAGAGGAAGAGAAGAGGCTAGTGAAGGAGCCTGGACTTTGGGAGACTGTGGGGGTTTGTGATTTGGTGCACTTAGAGACTTGTATATAGTGTAAATAAACGTGTGGTGATGGCTGGAAACGTGTCTACCTGTCTGTGTCCGGGGCGTACCCTTTCACACTATCTATCTATCTAAGACTAGATGACTAAGTGCTTAGTAATCTGATTATAAAACAAAACAAAGTGTTCAAACCAAAATAAAGTGCAGTGTGTCTTCAATAAAGACGTAAACAAACCCAAAACAAATAAACAAACGTACGTCCCCCGATACAAACAGTGTTCTTTTGTGGAGATTAAAATCACAGTAAACAGTTAATAAATAATCCACAAATAAAAATGAGGGGAAAATCACTGGAGGATCAGTCCAATAAAATCACCAAGAGCTTCTGTGCCACCTTCTAAAACTGATGTCTCCTCTGCTTACCATTTAAGATCTCCTTACCAAGAGGAGAGACCACCAGCAAGAGCAGTTATCCTTCACATCGGCTTCTGCCCCAGTCACCTTAACTCGTCACCACTGAGGACCCCAAACTCTGCTCATGTTCCCAACAACATCCCATGGCCTTCTGCAGGGTACCTTGCGAGTTGTTCTCCTTTATTCTGTCGCCATCCCTTGGCCATCAGCACACAATAGGTTTCAACCTTGCCTCTTGAACTCCATGTGCTCACTCTTCTCACGGGCACTTTTTGACCTCCACTCCACTGCATCAGCTCAGCCATGATTCTGCATGTATTTACTTTATTTCTCATCTCTTCATTTTTCTCATTTTAATCTCACAGGGATGCAGGTGTCTAATTCCACACACCAGAACACTAATGAGGACACTGGCTGAACCACAAATGTCTGCAGGTGTAAAGTGTGCTCCGCCAATTCACCACCAACACTCCAGGGCCGCTCTGCTCCCCCACACTACCACATCCACCTACGCCCCTCTGAGTCCACCATTTTAATTTAAAAACCTGCACACAACCACTGACCCCTGAAATGTGTCACCACACAGCTTTGTATTTAGTAGTAAAGAGAATCACTCAGTGACCAGAGTGACCAGTGGAGCACAGGACTAGTGTGACAGGTGTCCTTAGTGACGTCAAATTATTCACATCTCCAGTCGACTGTTTGATTGTCTGCTGGCATTGAGGAAGACCCTGACTGAGTGAAATGACAAAAGAAGGATTTGTGAGGCAGAGGGTTTGGACCTGTGATAGATAGATAGATAGATAGATAGATAGATAGATAGATAGATAGATAGATAGATAGATAGATAGATAGATAGATAGATAGATAGATACTTTATTAATCCCAAGTTATCAGTGAAGACCATGTGTGTATAAAAATATCAAAAAGGCGCTATATACCGGATTATTGAGAAAGTCATGTGACAGCCTACACTTATCATGTGGTGAGATTCTTGTTTTAATGTCCTACAAGAGGCACAAGTGTGAGTTACAAACACAAGAGGGCGCCACTCCTCACACTGGAGTATCTCACTGACACGCCCACTGAGGTCACCTTCCCAGAATCCTCTCAGTGTCTCTGACGTCTACTGCACAAGATGTGTGTGTCCACCTGTCGGTCACTAAGCCCACTGACAGATATATGTCGATGTCGTGTGTAGACCTGGGGGTCATGTCTTGTAGAATGATGTCGGCCTGTTCAGTCCACTTGGCTATAATGGCGGTCACTTCCAGTCTGTTCTGATTAAACACAGCATTTGTGTTGAGGGAGTGGAAAGGTCGGAGCTGTAATGTGACAAGAAATAAAATTCATGACACACACACACACACACACACACTTGTTGTTCACTTACTTCAGTTTCTCTAATTTGCAGTTTTCACTCTTCAGCCCCTCACACAGCTGATCCACTCCTGAGTCCTCCATGTTGATGTTGTCACTCAGGTTCAGTTCAGTCAGTCGTGAGTGTGGAGCAGAAAGAGCTGAGGAGAGAGCTGAGGAACATCTGGAGGTGAGATGACATGAGGACAGGCTATGGAAAAGAAGAGAGAGAAGTGAGGACATGAGGAGAGACAGACAGACAGACAGAAGGACACACAACACAAAGGTTCAATGGCCACTTGTATTCTGACTTTTCACTGAGGTGCAGTGTGAACACGAGACCACTGCCATTCTTATAAAGTAAGGCGCTATATACCTGACAGGGTCTCCCGCCTTCACGCTGGACTGACTGGTACCAAGTCGTTCAGACTGACATGTGGACATCAACACTGGATGAGAACGTCACAGACATGAGACTGATGGCGTCCTGTGCTCATGTGACCAGATGGACTTGTCACAGGTGACCACGGGGTGAGGGTGACACCACTGTTGTGTACCACTCAGGACTGGCAGCTCTAGTGGTGACTAGAAAACAATTACATACAATGCCTAGGGAAAGTATATATAATATTAAAATAATTCGGATGTTTCATACTGTGCCCCAAAATGCCAGGAATTCTATGTATTGCCTGTGCAAATAAGAGTCAAGACACGCATAAAGAGTTGGGGTTTCCAGCCCTGTATACTGTCAAAACTATAACTCAAAATTATTATACGCTCAAACATGCGTCCAACCAAGAACATCATCCCTTCGCAGAGGGGAACATAAATAAGGTGGGACTGGAAGCTGGTGACTGGAATGCTGGGAGGAACTGAGGTGTTTTATGGGTAGATGATGTCATCAAGTCAGGCCAGAGGAAGGTATGGAAATGCGGAAGTGGCTACGGGTGGATTAAATGGCATCCTGAGAACGTTTAAAGCAGTGTTGCGTCTGGCTTTCTGCAGGAACAAGAGAAAGAAAGGTTAGTGCCCCGTCTCCATCCCCTGGCAGACTGTTGTACGCTGCTCATCGGGTCTTTCCGCGGCCCCCTAGCTGCAAGTGCGTGACATCTGCTTTTCATATATTGCCGGTAACATATATATTGTCCCGCATGTGTGCCTGGAGATTATCATCCTGTCTCTGCTGCGGTAAGTGATACCAGTCTGAGACGAGAGGGGGCGCTCACACTGACCGTCTCTCCTTATCCACCTGCAGCTCTGAGAGGAAACCAAATGAGGGGAACTGACTCAGCCGCAGTGCCCAGAGCTGCTCCTGTCCTTCTGGGTGGGGTTCGTGAAAACCTGCTGACCCCCACAGAGGATAGAGTCTGCTGTTGGGCCCGCAAACTCAACATAAAGCAAGCGCCTTTGTGTTTATACAACTGAAAAGGAAATTTGTCTATTGGGCTGAAAAGGGGTGTTTTGTCGGGGCAATCGTATTCAGTTTTGTTTCATGTTACTTCATTAAACGGGGACACCCAGTTGGTGCTCCGACATTACAAAGCAACTTGTGCAGGTCAGTCCTGGAGTCACCATATAAGTAGACCAGTATTGTCTGTTTGAATTACATGTATTGTCCTTAATTACATCCGTTTTATATATATAGGAAGGGCGGTCCTTGTGTGTGTGTGAACCGTTAACATTTGAATGTGATTGCATATAGCACTGAACTGACCCCTCTGTATTATTCTTTCCTCTGCATGTCCTGGAGTACAAAAGAAACAGCACCGTACACCAAAATGTGGAGGCTGCATGGGCAAGATCGAAAAAAAAAAAAACGCGGTCACTGATTACAAACGCAAGAAGTCGTGCGAATGAATATAAATAATATGAATAATGTTGCATCCGTGCCACAATGTTTTCCGAAATGTACTATACAGGTCATAAAATGAATAATACCAAATATCATATATACCTATGTCTCTGTTTATCATAGACTATAAGGTGCATACTTATTCAGCGTGAGCTGAAATACATAGAAAGATATATTGAGATATCTGAAAATGTCTTTCAGATATATTAAAATGCCTGTGGACGTATTTTAAGGTTTCTCAAAATGTATCTCAGTGATCTCAAAATTGACAGGAACTTATTTCAAGATATTTCAAAATGTGCAGCATATAATTTCAAGATATCTTGAAAATTATTTAAGATATCTCAAAAAGCATTCCAGATATCATGAAATATATGCATTTCCATATATCCTTAATTCACTTTGAGATATCTAAAATGCACTTCCAGATATCTCGAACTGTTCATATGGCTTGCCATATGGGAAGTTATTTTAAGATATCTCAAAACATAATTAAGATATTAAAAAGCATTTAAGATATCTCGAAATTCGCTTTTATTTGAAACACCAAAAATACATTTTAGACATCACAAATTAATTTCATTATATCTTTAAATGGGTCTCTGCTTCACATGAGATATCTTAGAATGTATTTCAAGATATCTCAAATATAATTTGAGATAGCTTTACAAAGACATTAACTTATTTTGGGGTATCTGAATAGCATTTTCAGCTATCTACAATACAATTTAAGATATGTGAAATACATTTCCAGATATTTCAAAACAACTTTAACAAACTTTACTGAGGACATCAAAGGAGTGTAAGTGGGAAAGTGACAATGGAGGACAGGAACAAGTACGAGATTAAAATAAAGAATGGACAGTGTGAGCTTGTGGGACAAGAAATAAAACAACAGTCTGGACAGAGAGGACGAGGAGAGTGACCAGTGTGGTGGAGGGGCTCAGGGTCACAATGCTGTCTTTATGAATTGAATTATTAGGTTAGGTTTAGGTTTAGGTTTAGGTTTCTTTATTTAGTCATGTTTACACAGGAAAACATGAAATTTGCCTTCTCAGTTGCATCTAATAACAGGTAACAGACAGAATGAAATAAACAGACAAATAGAAATAAGAAAGGTTAAGGTAAGGCAGTTAGATGAAACATATTTACACCAAAAAAAAAAAAATTAAATTATTAAATTATTAAAAGGAATCTGCAGTTGTGTCTCCTCACATCCATCTGTCTGTCCATAGGGGACACTGCAGTATGTCCTGATTAAACACAGCGTTTGTGTTGTGGGAGTAGAAAAGTCAGAGCGATAATGTGACAAGAAATAAAATATACGAGACACACACACACACACACTTGTTGTTCACTTACTCCAGTTTCTCTAATTTGCAGTTTTCACTCCTCAGCCCCTCACACAGCTGATCCACTCCTGAATCCTCCATGTTGTTGCTGCTCAAGTTTAGTTCAGTCAGTCGTAAGTGTGGAGCACAAAGAGCTGAGGAGAGAGCTGAGCAACATCTGGAGGTGAGACGACAATCAGACAGGCTGTGGAGAAGAAGAGAGAGAAGTGTGGACGTGAGGAGAGACAGACAGACAGAAGGACTCACAACACAAAGGTTCAATGGCCACTTGTATTCTGACTTTTCACTGAAGTGCAGTGTGAACACGAGACCACTGCCATTCATATAAAGTAAGGCGCTATATACCTGACAGGGTCTCCTGCCTTCACGCTGGAGTGACTGGTGCCAAGTCATTCAGACTGACATGTGGACATCAACACTGGATAAGAACGTCACAGACATGAGACTGATGGCGTCCTGCACTCGTATGACCAGATGGACTTGTCACAGGTGACCGTGGGGTGAGGATGACAAACTGGAATTCTTGTCTGTCGTTTACCACTCAGCACTGGCAGCTCTAGTGGTGACCAGCAGCAGGTATGTTTGTCTTTGTTGAAGTTTTTTTAATTTGTTGTGATTAATTTTTAATGATGGGTTCATTTTCTGAACAGGAATAAAGGAATATATGTGTCACTGAAGTGTTATGGAGTCTCTGCTTTTATTTGTGTCTACTGCAAATGTACCTGACGAGTGCAGACACAGACCAGAGCTGTTTCCAGAACTTTCTGTTTTGAAGAGACAGGATGAGTCTTATGAAGGTGACAAGCGGAGGACCCTGAAATGGGGCAGATCTGGAGGGGCTCGTTTGAGGTAACAGGTAACCCAACACATTCTACTTGGACTGTAATAATGGCGACTGTGCAGTCCTTACGTAATCAACTTGATGAATTACAAACTAAAGCTTGTGTTCAGACAGAATACAGAGAAGCCTGCATTATGGAGACGTGGCTGTCTGAGTCCATCAGTGTTACTGAGCTCATCATTGAGATGTCATCATCACAGGTAAAGGGCCTGGTGGCGTCTGTATATAAATGGGGGTCTCAATCAGTAACAGTCAGAAAAGCAGTGAGCTCTGAGGACATTGAGCTGCTCAGCGTGTCACTCGTCCAGAGAATTTCCACAAATATTTGTCACCGTTGTTTGTATTCATCCTAAGGCTCACCCATCGATGTCAACAGAGACGATTATCACGGCTTTAGTCGACACGCTGAAAGTGAACACTCAGACCAAAGCATCAGAAGCCTAACCTTTGTCACCAGGCCTTAAACAAAGGTACCAAAAGCACAAACACATTTTCTGATTTACACTTTGTTTGTAATTCAGCAGCACTCTTGTAAAATACTCCACACTATTTCTGACATTCAACACTTTCTTTAGGAATTTAAAAGTCCACAAGTAGACAGTGAAGGTCTGGAGTGAAGATTCAATCCAAAGTCTCTAAGGCTGCTTTCATTGTCCAGACTGAGATCTTCTGTTGGACTCCTGCACTGATTTGAAGTGGTGCAGATGGCAAATGGCTGTCTCAAGCCCAACGTGTGGCGATGCCTGTCAATATCTCATCTTCTCAAACAATAAAGACAGAGAAACAAGAACAGATGTTACTGATACTTTAAACAGCAGTGATCACAATATGGTCAAATGTGAGACAATCTTTGTAAACTCACAAATGTACACCAAAACAGAGACCTCTAACTTGAGGAAAGCAGACTTTATGGAGATGAGGACGTATCTACAAAACATCCTTCCATCCATCCATCCATCCATCCATCCTCTTCCGCTTATCCGAGGTCGGGTTGTGGGGGCAGCAGCTTGAGCAGAGATGCCCAGACTTCCCTCTCCCCGGGCCACTTCTTCTAGCTCTTCAGGGAGAATCCCAAGGCGTTCCCAGGCCAGCCGAGAGACATAGTCCCTCCAGCGTGTCCTGGGTCTTCCCCCGGGGCCTCCTCCCGGTTAGACGTGCCCGGAACACCTCACCAGGGAGGCATCCAGGAGGCATCCTGATCAGATGCCCGAGCCACCTCATCTGACTCCTCTCGATGCGGAGGAGCAGCGGCTCTACTCTGAGCCCCCTCCCGGATGACTGAGCTTCTCATCCTATCTTTAAGGGAGAGCCCAGACACCCTGCGGAGGAAACTCATTTCAGCCGCGCGATCTTGTTCTTTCGGTCACTACTCATAGCTCATGACCATAGGTGAGGGTAGGAACATAGATCGACTGGTACGTTGAGTGTTTTGCCTTGTGGCTCAGCTCCTTTTTCACCACGACAGACCGATGCAGAGCCCACCGATCCGCCTGTCTGTCCATCTCACGCTCCATTCTTCCCTCACTCGTGAACAAGACCCCGAGATACTTGAACTCCTCCACTTGGGGCAGGATCTCGCTACCAACCCCTGAGAGGGCACTCCACCCTTTTCCGGCTGAGGACCATGGTCTCGGATTGGAGGTGCTGATTCCCATCCCAGCCGCTTCACACTCGGCTGCGAACCGATCCAGAGAGAGCTGAAGATCATGGCCTGATGAAGCAAACAGGACAACATCATCTGCAAAAAGCAGTGACCCAATCCTGAGTCCACCAAACCAGACCCCCTCAACACCCTGGCTGCACCTAGAAATTCTGTCCATAAAAGTTATGAACAGAATCAGTGACAAAGGGCAGCCCTGGCAGAGTCCAACTCTCACTGGAAACGGGTTCGACTTACTGCCGGCAATGCGGACCAAGCTCTGGCACCGATCGTACAGGGACTGAACAGCCCTTATCAGGGGGGTCCAGTACCCCATACTCTTGGAGTACCCGCCACAGGATTCCCCGAGGGACAAGGTCGAATGCCTTTTCCAAGTCCACAAAACACATGTAGACTGGTTGGGCAAACTCCCATGCACCCTCTAGGACCCTGCTAAGGGTATAGAGCTGGTCCACTGTTCCGCGACCAGGACGAAAATCACACTGTTCCTCCTGAATCTGAGGCTCGACTATCCAACGGACCCTCCTCTCCAGAACCCCCGAATAGACTTTTCCAGGGAGGCTGAGGAGTGTGATCCCTCTGTAGTTGGAACACCCCCTCCGGTCCCCTTTCTTAAAGAGGGGGACCACCACCCCGGTCTGCCAATCCAGAGGCACTGTCCCTGATGTCCATGTGATGTTGCAGAGGCATGTCAACCAAGACAGTCCTACAACATCCAGAGCCTTGAGGAACTCCGGGCGTATCTCATCCACCCCTGGGGCCCTGCCACCAAGGAGTTTTTTGACCACCTCGGTGACCTCCAGAGATTGGGGAGCCCACCTCCGAGTCCCCAGGCTCTGCTTCCACATTGGAAGGCATGTTAGTGGGATTGAGGAGGTCTTCGAAGTACTCCCCCCACCGACCCACAACGTCCCGAGTCGAGGTCAGCAGCGCACCATCCCCACCATATACAGTGTTGACACTGCACTGCTTCCCCCTCCTGAGACGCCGGACAGTGGACCAGAATCTCCTCGATGCCGTCCGAAAGTCTTTCTCCATGGCCTCCCCAAACTCCTCCCATGCCGGAGTTTATATCTACAAAACATCAAACGGAAAAGCAAAACCTCAGCAACTCTAAATGACAGTTGATGTCTCTTCAGAGATCTTCTAATCCGGACTCAAAAAGTGTTCATTTCGAAAACCAATAAATCAAAAGGACTTCAAATGAGCCAAAATCAATAAACAGGAGAATAATAAAAAGATTAAAACTGGAAAGATCACGGTACCAGAAAATCAAAAATAAAAACAAACAAACCAGAAACAGACAGAGAGATTGTGACATAGAGGAATACCAGACACTGCAGCAAGAGATTTGAAACATCAAAAAAGAAACTGAAATAAAAATTACTAAAGAAGCCAAAACAAACAACAAGCACTTTTTTTAGCTCAACTCCAGTAAACAGACAATTAAAAAGAATTTAAGAAATTTTAGGGACATGAATGGAGAAATCATTGAAAATGACATTAAAACAGCAAATGAACTGAACAAATATTTCACCCAAGCTTTTATAAAGGAAGAAACAAGTAGAACGCCTCGTGTAGAAGTAAAAACAAAGTCTGAGTTCATAGATTTTATAAAAGAAGAGTCAGTCGTGTTTCAAGCTTTCAGTTTGTTGAAGGCTAATAAAACCCCTCGACCTGATGGGATCTCACCAATTGTATGGAAAGAAATGAAAGACGTCGTCTCTAAACTCTTATTAGGCAGATCTGAGCAGTCACTTCAGGAAGGAGAAACACTAGAGGACTGGAAATGTGCAAATGTGACTCCAATCTTCAAGAAAGGGGACAAAATGGATCCTAGTTAATTACAGACCAGTTAGTCTTACTTCTGTGCCATGCAAAATTAAATTATGGAAACCAAACTAAGAAATACATTTAAAAATTACTTAAGTGAAAATAATATACTAAATAACAGCCTACATGGGTTTATGAGAGGAAGGTCCTGCCAAGCCAATCTTTTAGATTTTTTGGAGGAACCAATTGGAATAATTGACAAAACAAATCCCACAACATAATTCATGTAGACTTTCAAAAAGCCTTTGACTCAGTCTGCCCACACCAAAGATTAATTCTGAAACTAGAAGCAGTAAGCATCAGAGGTAACCTACAAAACTGGATCTCTAGTTAGTTATCCGGCAGGAGACAAAGAATATAGAGATGAGGAGAATGGAGTGAGGTCATCAGTGGAGTCCTTCAGGGTTCTGTCCTTGGACCCTCATTACTTTTTCTGATTTATATCCATGACATTGATTCTGGTATAGTTAGGAAACTTGTGAAATTCACAGGTGACACTAAAATTGGAGGGATGGCAGACACTGAGGAGGCAGCAAAAAGAACCCTAATTTTAAAATACCTGGACAAGCTCCAGAACTGGGAGATCACCTGGAAAATTGAGTTTTTAAGAGGTGCAAAGTGCAACACGTGGGCAAAAGGAACATCAATTATAAATACAAGATGGGAGACATTGACCTTCAGGAAGACACCTCTGAAAAGCATTTCGGGGTTTATACTGACACAACATTTTCATTGACTAAATAATGTACAGGAGCAATGAAAAAGCCAAATGAAATGTTAGGTTACATCATAAAAACTGTCAAATTCAAGTCAAGTGATGTTGTGCTCAAGCTATATAATGCACTAGTAAGATCACATCTGGAGTTCTGTGTGCAGTTCTGGTCACCACAGTACAAGAACGACATAGCAGCACTTGAAGCTGTGCAGAGGATAGCAGCCAAGTGCATCATGGGACTGAAGGACATTTCCTACTGTGACAGACTCAGAGAATTCAACCTGCTTAGTCTGAGCAGAGGATAAGGTGTGAGGACCTCATCCAGGTATTTAAAATCCTCAAAGGCATCGGTAAAGGAGATCCAGCAGAATTCTTTCTAGTTAAGGGTGGATCTCATACTTGAGGACATCACTGAAATTTAAGAGGAAGTGATGTCCTCTTAAAGAATAGGAAGAAGTTTTTACACAAAGAGTTATGGGACTCTGAAACAAACTACTGAGACATGGAGTTGAAACAGAAGCCTTGAGGACCTTTAAGAAGAATCTCCATGAGCTATTTGGACAGCTTAGCTATTAGCTAAACAAACAGCCTCAATGGACTAAATGGTCTCCTTTCGTTTGTCAAATGTCTTCTGTTCTTATGTCACTTTGCTTCATCTCTTGTAAGACCCCTTGTAGATCACCAAGACTCATGTGAGGCTCCTGTTTGTAGACTTCTCCTCAGCCTTTAACACCTTTCAGCCTCACCTTCTTACTCAGAGACTTATTAAAGAATTTAATTTCGACTTCAGTTTGGTAGGATGGCTGATTGACTTTTTAAGAGACAAGAACTGAAGAGTGAAAGTCAATGGCTGTCTGTCTAACATGTTGTCCTCATCCACAGGTCCACTCATGTCAGTTCTTTCACCTCTCTTGTATTCCTCTACACTAATGGTGGTCTCAGTAAATTTGAGGACAGGTTCATCTTAATATGTGCTGATGAGTCAGTGATTGTTAGCCTACTGAGTCCTGGTCCAGTGGGAGATGACTTTGTGAACTGGTGGGATGAGTCTTTCTACACCTCAATGTTACAACAACTAAGGAACTAATAATCAAACTTAGAAGCAGCACCAGTCACCTACAAGAAACAATCACCAAAGAGCAGGCAGTGGAGATCATTGACAGTTGGAAATATCTGAGGACACTCAAAGACTCACAGCTGACTTTTAAGGGAAGCACAGAAGCCATCGGCACAAAGGGACAGCAGCAGCTCTACTGTTTAAGGAAGCCGAGTCTTTGTAATGTGAGTCCTTCCATGATGACACTCTTTTATAAATCTTATATTGAGTCATTTTGTATTTATGTACTGCTAGCCTGGTTTGGAAATCTTAATGTCAAAAACAAAAACAGAATAAACCAAACTGCAAAATGGAGCAGTAAAATAACAAGGTGTGAACAGTCCAATCTCACAGACGTGTTTAACAATCAAGTGTTACAAAAGCAGAGGGTCTTCTGTCAGACACGACTCGTCCACTACATTCACAATTCCAGGTTTCACCGTCAGGTCACAGGTTCAACTTTCCAAGCATAATAATCAGCCAGTTCAAATTCTGTTTCACTCCAACTGCTATTAATCTTCTAAATAAATTCAATTCTCATGAACACCCACATCCTTAAATCATGGGATGATAAAGAACAGCATTTGCATCAATTATCAGTAAAGACTAAATTCTGGTTTAGTTCTTATGTCTAATATGTTCTGTCAGAAATATTAAACTCACTGCTATATTTTGTTCATTTGATGGCTGTGTATTTTGTGACGTGTCCTTAACATTATGTCGTAGTCTCCTCAGTAAAACCTGGTGAAAAACTAAATTTACCTCTTAGGACAATAAAACCGAATTGAATTGAAGACCCTTTGTCTGATTTGTAGGATGCCATGCAGCATGAGGGTCACTGCTGGACACCGGAGAGCTTGATGCTCGACTGTTTATCCTGATGGACTCTCCTGATGTCACACTAACCAGATGATGAGGACACTCTGTGTGTTTATTGTGACACCATTAAGGACACTGACTAGACTGGACTTTAGGATCAATGACATACTGGACAGTGAGGACATGACTGACATGTGACTCTTCTGTCCTCGGCCATTCAGACCTAACATTCTGACCGGTGCCATTGACCAGCTGACCTCCATCCACTAAAGACCTCAGTCGTGTTGAGCTCAGTTTTTTATTCCTTCTACTAATTTGTAATAAAACAGGAGAACAAATTTCAACTTACACATGAGGGAGAGAAAAAGTTCAACTTTCAATCTAATCTTAATAACAATCCCAGTAAATAATGCTAAGCATGACGTCACATACACAAGAACCACAGATGTTGTGTCACTTCATTCACTTACTTCATTATACAGTAGACATACGACAGTTGATCAGCCTTATTACTGGGATGTAGAAACTGCTCTTAAATCTCACAGTTCAGGTGTTCATAGTTCAGTAGCACCTGTCTGATGGAAGGAGGGAGACAAATGCTCATGATGTGTGACTGGGGTCCTTTATGATTTGTTTTGCCTTTCCTAAAGAGTGCTTGACAATAGAGAAAGTTTTTGTCAAGATGATAGACCAAACACATTTATCACCCAGCAATACCCAGTGTGTTGTGGTAGTTAAGGTTCTGAACATCAGACCCTGAGGTTGTGGGTTTCAATTCCACCACCGACACGGAAGCAAGTCACTTCA
Organism: Erpetoichthys calabaricus; assembly: GCF_900747795.2. Lineage (NCBI taxonomy): Eukaryota > Metazoa > Chordata > Cladistia > Polypteriformes > Polypteridae > Erpetoichthys > Erpetoichthys calabaricus. The sequence goes on along the minus strand of NW_026261588.1, from coordinate 4,587,783 downwards.
CCTGCCTGTGACTCCAATTTGGAAAACAAAGAAATGGAGCCAATTGAACCTCAAATGCTGTGTGTCACATTGGATAAAGGCATCAGTCAAACAGGAAGTAATAATAAAAATAATAATCAGCCAGATCTGCAGGTCTTCAAGTCCCCTGCTCAGCTCTGCCTTCTGTTGGTGAAGCCCTGTCAATACCCTCCTTGTATTTATTTCCAGTTCTCAGCTCTTTTCTCTTGTCCTACTCCTCTTTTCCCAAGTCCTCAGTTCCCATCTCATTTTCTATCTCCCACTCCTTATGTTTCCCATAATGCCTTGTGTTTCTGCTGACCAGTCAGTTATTTGTTCATTCAGTTGAGTGAAGTTTGTGGTGTTTGATAAACTCAGATCATTGACTGTAGACTCAGGATCAACATCAGTCACCAGTAGTCCTTCTAAGTTACTAATCTGCTTATCCTGAGCAGGGTCAAGAGATAGCTGGAGTCTATCCCAGCATGCATCAGGCACAAGCCAGGAACAACACCTGGACAGGTGGCCAGTCCATCACGGGGTGAACACACACACCAACACACACACACACACACACAGATCAGTTTATGATCACTAATCCATCTAACATGAAGATCTTTGGACTGTGGGAGGAGACCAGTGAAGCTGGAGGAGACCCATACAGACACTGGGAGGACATGCAGACTCCATGCTGTGGTTGGCTGGTAACTCCTACTGCTGCTGTCAGTCTTTCTTTCTGTTCCTTTGTATGTTCAGCTCTCACTCATTTTCCTAATCCTGTTGTTTTATTTCTCTTTTGACTTCTCTCTCTTTATCTCCTTCTCTTGTCTCTCCTTATCTCTGATGCCCTACACTCATTGTTCCTGTCTGTCACCTCAGTCCTGCTCCAATTTGTCCACAGCCACTCTGGTCAGCTCTTCTGCCCCCACTCACAGGGTTTCTCCTTCTAATTCTGTTTTAGTGACTTTAACAAACTTTAGTGAGGACATCAGAGGAGTGTGAGGGAGGAAAGTGACAATGGAAGACGGGGGACAAGATTAAGAGTGTCATTGTAGGACAAGAAAGAAAATTAAGGACTGGATGGAGAGAATGATGACAGTGGCCACTGTGGAGGAGGGGCTCAGGGTCACAATGATGTCTTCATTTATTTTCTGTGAGTCCACCTCACGTCCATCTGCCTGTCTGTCTGTCCAAACCTGACACTACAGTCTGTCCTGATTAAATAGAGTGTTTGTGCTGTGGGGGTAAAACAGTCAGAGCCATAAAGTTAGAAGAAACGCAATTCAACAAACACACACACACACTCTGACTCACACTTTTTGTTCAATCACTTCAGTTTCTCTAATTTGCAGTTTTCACTCCTCAGCCCCTCACACAGCTGAGCCACTCCTGAACCTCTGATCTTGTTACTGTTGCTCTCTATAACTAAGCTGTACTCGTCACCCAGATTCAGCTCTGTCAGTCATGAGTTTGGAGATGAAAGGACTGAGGAGAGAGCTGAGCAACATTTGGAGGTGAGATGACAATCTGACAGGCTGTGGAAGTAAACTTGTCAGGAACACAAGTCGGGTCTCTCAGGTCACACATGCAGGATGGGAGAGGAGAGGCTCATCACAATGATGACCAGAGAGATCAAGAAACTGGAAACAGCGAGTAGGAAGACCAGCAACAAGATGGGCAGATGACATCAAAGAACAGTTGGGAGTAGGAGAATGGGCAGCAATAAAGATGGCTAAGGAAAGAAAAGATTTCTGGGAAAACTGAAAAGCACCATAGACCTCCACAGTTCCTTGATGTACTACACAGCGTCTCTGGATCTGGAGGACATGGGGATGGACAGACAGACTGACAGAGAAGCCACACAACAGCAGGGTAGCCCAAACAAACTTCCTGCCAATTGTCACAAAGACTGAGACCTCACTGATTGTGCTGACCGTGATGTCCATCCATAGTGATGCATTTGACCACAGCAGACGAAAGAGCATCTTGGGAATGAAATAAGAAGTCAAATAGAAGTAAGAAGAGCAGAAAAACAAAATGCATGTGAGCTGCTGGAGTGTCCTCTGTAGTGAGGAACATTTACAGAAGAAATGTAATAAGGCAACACTGGGATTGTATGGAGAAGAAGAGAAGAAAAGCACAGGGGGACAGACGTCATGTGGCGTGAAGACAAGACACACACAGGGATTTCATGGCTGTCTGTCTTTTTCAGCTCATTCCTGTTTATCATGTCCACATGTGGCCTGTTGGTCAGAGAGGTCAGTAACAATTTGACTGGACTGTTGACAGGACAACGTGAGCAGCAACTGTCATCATGTGAGGACGATGAGTGACCAGAAAGGCCTGTTTAATAAAATCAGAACAGTCAATGTCACACTCTGAACCTGTCACCTCAGTCCACTGTAGCAGTAGAGGCTTTTATCGACCTCTTCAACCCTCAGGTACCACGCCAAACACCAGGTAAAAGACCAATTATTATTTATTAAATAATAATACTGTGCACAAAGCACCCTCCACTCCACACTACTCATACAATCCTCAATTCTCTCAATATAATAATCACTCCTCCTCTCCCAGACACTTTGCCACCCTACCTCCCAGCTCAGCTCAATGTCTGGGCTTTCCCAGCATCCTTTTATACCCCCTGACCCGGAAGTGGTTCCTGTCCCATAATCCATAAGTCCTCATTCCTTCCGGGTCAGGGTAAAAGTCCTTCTCTTCAACCTGGAAGCACGTCGTTTCTCCTGTTCATGTGACCAGGACGTACTTCCAGGTTATAGGGTACATAAGAGTCCAACAGCCTCTCTACAGCGACTCCTGGTGGCCCCGATGGTATCCAGCAGGGCTGTGCATACCAACTACAAAGTCCATGAGGCCCTGCTGGAATTCGAGGAACGTCCATGCTGTCGGGAGAGCTCCACCTGGCGGCTTGGGGGTGAGGGCCGGAATATTTAGCCGGCCATCCACCACACCACATTCATTGTCATCACTTCTCCTACAGTCTCTCACTTTATATTTGACATTGTCACCTCATTAAAATCCCCATTCAGGCACTTGTCACCTGCATCTCAGGTCAGTCTCATCAGGATATCATCTAAAATTGTCTGTTTGTCTATCAGTTCTCTTTGTTCCTTCATGTCATTCCACAATGAGACCCCCACTGTGTTAATTGTGTCTATAACTACAAAGACAGACACACATATAGCCTGGGGTCTCAATAAGTGACATGACAACTACAAGCAGAGCTGGACACTCAAGTGTGTCACTGGCCTGCTCTCAATTGAACTGAAACCCAATCTGAACCCAAGAACAATTCTGCCCATAAAGGCTCTGCATGCCTGGGTACGTCTTTTGTTCTTCAAGTCATCCTGACTGTTGAAAGGTGGTCTCCAAAACTTACATTGTTCTCCACATGAGTGTGCAGATGGAGTTGTCACAGCTTGTGACAACACAGTGGCAAACTCAGAATTCAGTCTGTCATTCACCAACCAGGACATGTGGACACTTTGTCTGACTTGAAGGTGACATCCAGAGTAGACAATGAGGACACTCTATCAGATCTATTGTGACACCTTGATTAGACTAGACTAGTTAAGACTAGACCAGCGCTTTAGATCAGTGTTTCCCAAACCCCTGATGGCTGCAGGTTTTTGTTCCAACCGGATTCCTAATCAGTGACAACACCTGATAGCGCTGATCTCAATTAATTAGCTGGTATTTTTTTTTTCTTTTATTCGACATTCAGAAAAGCATAGCAGCATGATTTTTACATTTATAAGACATTTAGAAATATTTCTACTTTTGCTATAGATTTAAATGCTTAACTCTCTTTTGTTGATTTCATTATACTTTCTCTGTGCAGTTTTTCCTCTTTCGTTGTATCTTAATAATGACAATTTAAAACAAGCAGAGCACACACGCTGGCAAACAACACGCTGAATAAAGGCTGCAACTACTTTAGCAACCGACCCACTAATGAGTAAATAATGGATTAATTAAACAATTAGAAGACCTAGAAAAGTAGAATGAAAATCAAGATGAAAATACTGTTAAAAAGAAAAAAAAATACATTATTCCTATACAGTATAACTGCTTGGTACATTTTAATTTTTTTCTTTTAGCAAACTTAGTTTTCTAATTTCTAAATTGTTCCCTAAATACAGAACTTTGGAAATATCAGTTCACTTAATTAGCCCAGGAGTTCAATTAAAAACAGAAGCTGGTTGGAACAAAAACCTGCAGCCACAGGGGCTCACCAGGACCGAGTTTGGGAAACACTGACATAATGGACACGACTGACATGTGACACTTCTATCCTTGGCCATTCAGACTTGACATACTGACAGGTGCCATTGACCAGCTGATCTCTGTCAAATAAAGGCCTCAGTGGTGTTGAGCTCAGTTTTCTTACTCTTTCTACTGATGGTCAGCATCCCAAAGCCCAGCACAGAGATGGTTTGAGAGTCTCTTTGTCTGAGTAGACTGTGAAGTGACTCCCATGACTGCTGACCACTGCCATCCATTTGAGATTTGATCAAATGAATGGGTGATGTGCTGACATCACCATCTGCTGGCAGGGACTGGAAATGCACAGCACTTCATCACACGACTAGACAGGATGTTTGGGGGTCACATGACTGCCATCTTTGTACCCTCACTGTTTGAATTTCTCACAACAGCTGATCATTTCACCAGGACTGACTTTTCTGTTTTCTCTGATGTCTCTTTTGGTAGATCAGGCAGGTCAGGCCAGTGAACAGAAAGTGGGAGGACTAAAGATGGCAGGGGCTTTAGGAACTTTTACAAATGATATCTTAAATATTCAGATAAAATGTTAAAAAATATTAAATCAAATAAACATGGGTTCAAATTCCAAATACACCAAAGGCCATCAGAGAATTCCCATATTTGACAAAAAGACAGGGGTTAGGATCATACACTGATAGAGTGTGTTTCAACACCTCCCACCTCAGGACCCCAGATTAGGACCTGAGTGCAAGGCACCTCAGCACCTCAGCACCTCACTAGTTTAGTTGGGATGGAGCAGTGTGAGGTTTATTACAGTGGCTGAAGTGCCAATCCTGCCACCAACCCCCAAGTTTCCCCTGTAGGTTGGAGGACCTCCTTGCAGGGCTGGATGCAGGATAACGTTATACTCAGGACGGGGCAATTGTAAGTTAAGTGTCTTGCTCATGGGCTCAATGAAGTGGAATCACCTTTAGTATTTATGAGATTTGAAGAAGCAACCTTCTGATTGCCAGCACATTTCCCTAACCTCAGAGCCAACACTCCACCCTATTTGACAATTGTGCACCCAATATGAGTGTGAGGGAGCAGGACAGTCACAATGTGAGGAGATAGTCATGTCAGTAGTCATTATTATTATTATTATTACTCTTGATGGAGGACATTCTTTCCAAGATGACAGATCAGGTGTGTTTACTCATGACATCCTATAACACCCCTGAGTATCTGATAACACGCCATCAGTCAGACTTGCAGGGTGATATTCCACGAAGTGCGTTTATGAAATTGAGACTTAGCTGACAACGACTTACTTGAAGAGGCCTTGGTTTCCAATCGAGGTTCAGTCGGTTCAACAAACTCTAAATGTTTCCAGTTAGCTCAGGATCAGAGGTGTAAAATCACGAAGTACGACTACTTTGTTACTTTACTTAAGTATGTTTTTCATCCATCCATCCATCCATTCTCTTCAGCTTGTCCAAGATCGGGTCGCAGGGGCAATAGCTTGAGCAGAGATGTGCAGACTTCCATCTCCCTGGCCACTTCCTCTAGCTCTTCCGGGGGAATCCCGAGGCATTCCCAGGCCAGCCGAGAGACATACTCCCTCCAGCGTGGGCCTCCTCCCGGTTAGACGTGCCCAGAACACCTCACCAGGGAGACGTCCAGGAGGGTTAGGGTTAGGGTTAGGGAGTAAATTTCATTCATAGCTACTTTGATTTTTTCCTCACTACATTTTGAGGTCAGAAAGTGTACTTTTACTTTGTTTCTTTCTCCAGCAAATCCTCGCTAATCATTACTCAGACTAAACTGTTATTAATATCACTTCATAAAGGAGACAAATCAGCTGTGTTTGTGTTTTACCTCGTATATCATTAATAAAATAAACTCTTTGCAGCGCCTTCCTCTGCTCATTCATTCCCATGCTTTCCCATTCACTGCTAAGACTTGGAAACTGGTTGTTTATTTTCCCCAGAGTCGTATTTGAACACTCCACTCAAAGATGTAAATTTCAAAGCTAATTCATATATAATGCAGTGCCTTCTGTGCCTACCGGCATCTAAAGAAATCTCTGCTGTCAAGAATTCACCTTTAAATGTAAAGAATCCTGTTGAGATAAGCGTGGTTTTCTCTTCTTATGCTTTGTTATATGGAGGCCCTGAAGTTTCAAAAAGCACAGTCTTTTTAATATTGTGCAAACAACATTTTATGGGCACTAGTAATATCTGGAGAGCACAAGTTGTATATTGCGCACATCATTGTGAATTTCCCCTTGGGATTAATAAAGTATCTATCTATCTATCTATCTATCTATCTATCTATCTATCTATCTATCTATCTATCTATCTAGCTGTCTGTCTGTCTGTCTGTCTGTCTGTCTGTCTGTCTGTCTGTCTGTCTGTCTGTCTATCTATCTATCTATCTATCTATCTATCTATCTATCTATCTATCTATCTATCTATCTATCTATCATAATATCCGTATGTTGTACACACAAGATATTGTGACAGATTCTTCGAGCCCAACTACTGAAAAGCTAGCTTGAGCTCAGCCATAAAAGCTGCTGGTTAAGTGGACAAGACAGACTCGGGTTCAAGCTGGTTAAAGATGTGGGGAATCGTTATTCTGTAGACTTTAACACACTGATCATAAAAACTTAGAGGATTTAAAATTATTAAACAATTAAACAGCAGACATGCTAGATGGACAAATTCTTCAGCAGATTTGATTTCTGCATTACATGTCACTCAGTTTATAAAAATGGAAAAGCAAACGTTTTATTAAGAATTATGATGGAGTGACCAGAGTGACAGGGGACACAGGGTGAGTGTGACAGGAGTCCTTAATGGCCGTGTAGTGACACTGAGAATATTCACATCTCTAGTCAGCCATTTGATTGTCAGCTGCCATTGAGGAACTGAGATGTGTGGAGACAGAGGAGCAGCTTCAGCGACAGACTGCTGTCACCGTCCTGCTCCACTGACACACTGAGGAGATTGTTCCTCCACCACACTATACGACTTTTCAATTCCACCCAGGGGGGTAAACGTTAACATTATCAAAGTTATTGTCTGTTATACCTGCCTAGTTATCACTCTTTAATTTAATATTGTTATTATCAGTAAGGTGCTGCTGGAGTATGGGAATTGGGATTAATAAAGTATCTATCTATCTATCTATCTATCTATCTATCTATCTATCTATCTATCTATCTATCTATCTATCTATCTATCTATCTATCTATCTATCTATCTATCTATCTATGAAGGATTTGTGAAGCCGGGGGTTTGGACCTCTCATCACATCAGCGAGCTGCAGCTGGACATGTGTATAAGAACATTAAAAGGCGCTATATACTGAATTGATTAGAAAGTCACTTGATAGCCTGCACTTATTTTACAAGGAGATGTTTCTTTTAAAAGCCCACAAGAAACACAAATGCGAGTTACAAACACAAGAGGGCGCCACTTCACAATCAGCAGTACCTCAGTGACACGTCACCTTCCAAGAATTCCCCTCAGTGTCTCTGGACATGTCACATAATGTGTGTCACCTGTTGGTCACTAATCCCAGTGACTATTTCAGTGCAACTCCTCTAAAGATCTGTGGCTTATGTCTTGTTTTACTGACCATTTTTGATAGAAAGTGGCCTTCACAGAAGACTCACCAGTAATGATGGACACCTGCAGAGCTGTCTGTCTACCTGTGGTCACTTCCTGTGTCACCTTACTGTCCACACTCTTTGAAAGTCTAATCCTTCTGACTCTCCTCCTGTGTTCTTTCCCATTCTCATTTTTTTCAGCCAGAGTACTTCTCCTGACTTGGATTCAAAGTCACTTTTTTGCTTTCTTTGTTCATTTTTTATGTTTTAATTTTTGGTTCTTTAGTTTCTTTATGTTAAAAGATTGTTTGCTCCATGTACTTTGTGGGTGGTCAACCAAGATGCAGGGCTTACCTGCCCATCACCGTCAAGTGAGAAGACTGAGAACAATCTACAGTCCCCTACAGTTCATTGTGAATGCACTTGTGCTGTGATGAGTTTGTGACTATTCTTGTGCCGACGTCATTATTAGATGTTTGATTTTTTTTTTTACCATTCTTGGATTTTGTGTGTTGGGACATTGATGGCTTTGGATCCCTTTGTTGCTTAAATCAGCTCCTCTTGTGCTCTGTGGAGTTTATTTTGTGCCTTAGAGAATTTTTTGTGAAAATAAACTTTTGTATTTATAAAGAGTCTTCATTGCCCTTTTTTGGTGACCAGTCTGGTTTGATGGCTCACCCCTCTGGTGGGCACTTTGATTTTATTATTTGGACTTATGTGCTTGGGACTCTCTAGTTCATAACAAGAGGTTGTGGACAAAGACAAGACCAAAATGGACAACATGGGACTGTGGGACAAGAAATAAAACAACAGGCTGAGCAGAAAGGACAACGTTAGGATTAATGAGACCACTGTGGTCGAGGGGCTCAGAGTCATAATGCTGAATTTAACAATTAAAGAGAAATTTGCAGCTGTGTCCTGGTCACATCCATCTGTCTGCTCACGAGTGACACTGACGTTTGTCCTGATTAAAAACAATGTTTATATGGGGGGTGTGGAACATAAAGAAACATAAAGTGAGAAGAAATAAAATTCAATGGGCACACACACAGACACACACACACACACACACTTGTTGTTCACTTACTTCAGTTTCTCTAATTTGCAGTTTTCACTCTTCAGCCCCTCACACAGCTGATCCACTCCTGAATCCTCCAGGTTGCTGTTATCGCTCAAGTTCAGTTCAGTCAGTCGTGAGTGTAGAGAAGAAAGAGCTGAGGAGAGAGCTGAGCAACATCTGGAGGTGAGATGACAATACCAGAGGCTGTGGAGATAAAGAGAGAGAAGTGAGGACATGTGGACAGAGAGACAGTCAGACCATCGGGGGTCTCAATAAGTGACATGATGACTACAAGCAGAGCTGGATGCTCAGGTGTGTGACTGAACAGCAGGCTGCTGATAGCATTTAAACTGAAACACAATTTGAACTCCACACCAATGCTGCCCTTCAAGGCGCTATATACCAGAGGCATCTTCTGTCTGTCAGGATACCTGAGTGATGAGAAGACGTCAGCCATCACACTGGACAGGAGTGTTACATATTAGGACTGACCTTGTCCTTCACTTGAGTGTTCAGATGCACTTCTCTGAGTTGGTGACAGCCAAGTGACAAACTCAGATTTCTGTCCATCATTCAGGACTCAGGGTGAGGACACAACTGACATGATTGGCAGGGGGCCATTTACAAATGCCAGCCTCTCCAGATGTTCAGTGACAGCAGCTGTAAATCAGTCAGCCTTTATTTTATAGAGCGCTAATCACAAACTAACAACACAAACAGAGGACAAATAAACATAATGAGCACAAAGATAAATAAGTGACAAGGGAGAGGTGACAGGACACGGGAGGATGTCACAGTCCAGTCTAGGATGGACACACAGAGGGTTGCTCAGAGTGGCACTCCACTCTGTCCAGTCTCTTCTCTTCTCTAAGGCCTATCAGCCACCTGAGCTCAATGGACAAACTCCACTCAGCCAGCTGGTGACACGGGTTCAAGGTGATGGGCTTGTTGTGTCATAGCGAGGGTCTCTCTCAGTGTCACTGCACACACCAGCTCTCACAGACATGGTGGACTGAAGAGCTTTGGTGGTCAGTAGAGCGTTTGGATGCAGGACAGGCCTCCACTCTTCATGGCCACTTAAGCACCAAATTTATAAAACTGAATAATAAATAAGACAGAGGATAAAATAATAAGACATAGAAAAATCAAAATCAAATGAAGAATAAAAAATGTGTTTGAGTGTCACTGTGACAAAGTGGACAAATGGACGCAGTTAACAAATTAGAATTTGTGTGCAAATATTGATGAAGACATTCCAGATAAAAATATGAAGAGAGACAAAGCCATCCCCTTTATTTTATATAGCGCCTTTCAATCCAAAGTCACTTTAGATGTCCAGCTCTCTCCTTGTATTCTTACTCTGAGAACAGACAGGTGAAGTGACTCACTCAGGGTCACACAGCATGTGACAGGCAGGACCTGAACCTGCGTCACTGGGATGTCAAGTGCGGCACCTCAGCCACTGGGCCACAGAACTGGGAATCAGGATTGGATAAAATGACAGAGGAGGCGGGACATGAGCTGTCAGTCAGCCTGAGAAGGTGTGAAGAGAAGGCGGCCATCTCAGTGAATTTGATTTATCAGGTCTTTGATCAAATGGGACGCTTTGGTGTCTTTAGATGACCTAAAAATGTCGACTGACTGAAGTGTTTGATTATTGTGTTGTTAAACATTTGGTCAAAGTGTGAAGGCTAAGGAGGACTGGAGTTACACACAGACACTCAAACGTGTGACATGAACAGGACAGTGGCACAGTGGCTAGACACACATCAGGGACCAGGGGGCAAATCTGAACACACGACTGAGCTCTCGGCTCTTGGTGCTGATTCTTTATTATTTTTATACTGATAAGACTTCAGGGGTGTTGGCTGACTTCACATTTATAAGTCAAATACTCAAGGATGAGGTGACAATAAATGTCTAAAGTAAAATGTGAACAAATGAGAGTGACGTACAAGTGACAAGGGCCACAAATCAAATGTCATTGGACAAACTCTGAAGTGACACAGATCTCCAACATGGAGGACACACTGAGCTGAGTTTTCTGCTAAATAACAAAACAAAACAAAAAAAAAATTGAAAGCTCAACAACTTAAATCTTTTTAATGGTTGAAAACAAGATGAGCCAAAAATGTGATATACAAACAAGTCAGCGCCGCACTTTCTGTCTTCAGCAGGACTCGAGGAGCTTCAGAGTTTTCACTCCTTTAGAAGCTCCAAGGCTGAGGTGAGCTGCTTGGTGGTCTCGCACCCCGTGTTTGTTACACTCTGATATTGTTATGATTGTTATAAGTTGCAGAATTAAGGTATTACTTCTTTTGAGATAGTCAGCTATTTTATGTTTTGCTGTAATGTCACCTTATAATCCTTGTGTTTCTGTATTTTGTGTGTCTGTTTGCTACAGAGTGATAGACAGGGTCACATTGAGTGTTGTATCAAATGTCAAGGAGCTTTGGGCTTCTGCAATGTCTGAATTTACAGATATTAATAAAGGATAAGCTTGTGTGTTTAACAGTTTGGTTTTTCGACTGCGAGTTCAGATTTCACTTTCCTTTCACTTTTGACACATTGTGATTTTTGGTCTTTCCAGTTCTGATCTCTTTTCCTGTTTCTCGATTCCCATCTTTCTCCCAGTTCTCTTTTCTTTCTGCCATTTTCATCACAGGCACAATATAAACTCGGAGCATTTAAAATAAACGAAGCAGCGAGAGAAGACGGGTTTTCAAAGATATCAGGGGTCTCGTGTGAGAGGTTAAGGATTTAAAGACACAAATGACAGAAGTCACGACTACTTTGTGAAAAGTGTAATTGATCTTTCTAATTTTAGCACTCCCGTAAATCAGGGGGCTGCTGATTTGTTTTGGTGGAGACCCTAAAAAAAAGGACTGCGTGTCAGAAGGCGTTTGATACTCCAAACCAAGCTGATGTCACTTACTGTCTGTCACAGCTCGATGACAAGCCACTCAAATGGCCGTCCGCTCTCATCAGCCTTACTGTCGATGATTGGGTTTGTACATTTAGAGACATTTTGGATTTGTGTGTGAGATCAGAGGTGGCAGACAATCCATTGTTAGAATTCAGACAAACCATTAATATAGTCAGTGAACATGAAGTCACATTTGACATGCGAGCCAATGAAACCGACTGGAGGAGTCTGCACTGATGTTTCAATTTTAAAAAACGTTAACTCCATAAATCAAAGACAAGCTCACTAGTCAGGATGTGTTTAAAAACAGTTAAATGAATCAGTCTTGGGGAATGCATAGGAGCACATCGAAGTGAAGGAAAATTAAAAACAAAACATGAATGAGGGCCATTTTCAAGATTTTTAGCAGACAAAAAAAATCCAACAGAAGCTACGGAACTAAGAAAAACGAGCGTCACTTGTTAGAATAAAAATTGCGAATTGCAGAAAAATGACGTTTCTACGAGGTAGCTGGTAAACTAAAGTGGTGAGAGTTGGTGTGATGGGTCCTCATAGTCAAACCCCTCAGTAACGGCACCTGTTTGCATCTCAAATAAAGACATCATGGTGATAATCGATTCATGAGCATTAGGGAATGTTATGAGCTCCTCTTTAATAAAACAATTATAAATTAAAACTGTTCATTTATACTTTAAAGCTCAAGTGTTGTCTCTGGACAGTGAGCCCTCTTGGAAATTACCAAAGACCACTTAAGCTACAGAGAGAAACACAAAATTTCTTCATGACCCCATCATCTGTTTCACATGTTATATGAGGTTTTTCATGGTCACAGAAGGACAATCCCTCAATTGACTGGAAACGTAAAGACATAACGTCTTCTGTGGTGGTCCTTGTTGATCTCCTTTATCGTTACCTCAGCCTTTCTGTAATCCACTTGCCCATTTGTCTTCATGTTGTTCTGAATTTCAAAGCGTCTTTAATAAAAACAAATGTCCAAAATTACCAGCACATCACCAATATGAGTGGCCGATTGAATTATTAGCAGGGTGCTGTTACCTAAAGGGAAGGCTTATGTTTTATCTAAACCTGAGAGTGATGGCGTGGAATATTATAGAAAGAGAATTTACAAAAGGATTCATTAAACCTTACAAAAGTATAATTTGTTAGAAAGATAATAAATATGTGTCTGCACTCATCTAACAATTATAATGAAATAAATCAAATCACAGGTACACATGAGTATCCCCTTCTCCTTATCTCTGCCATATTAAATCAAGTAACTTGTTCTATTCCATTTTCTAAACTTAATTGAAGAAGTGCTTATAACTTAATTCATATCAAGGATGAAGATGAACAGAAAACCAGTCGGCACAATTCAAACAGGACAATGTCCTTTGTATGAGCCGACAACCCATGTCTTGTGGGTTGCAGAGGAAGCCGTAGAAAAAAAGATGGCACAGAAGACGGTATGTGAGAATTTTAAAACGTATCGTGTCATTACGTTCGGGAATATGTGACGCTTGAATATAAAAGCACCATGAATAAATCTGTATGTTGGCATTTTGCTTCACTACATCAAACCATTTATCAAATATCGAAGCGCGTACACCGATCTCGTAGGATCCGCAAACCAGCTTTCTGTCTCATGTAGATAGTAAACAGAGACTCTGACGTCACATTCCAACTTTTAGCACACTGCGCCCCCCGACTTTTTGCTGGTACTGCAACTCACGCACGTGTCACGTTAATTTCTGAGGACCTGCTCAGAGGACGCATCAAATGAACGCTCAGAACATGTGGCGGCCATGATGCGGGCGCGTACGCGTTCTGAGTGTGAAGTATAAATGGGCCCTTAGGCCTTTGTAGGGTCGCTACAAAGGATATGTGGATGTTTTAGGTTGCAAATAAATGAGGTTATGGTTGAATCTAATTGCTTAAAGAATGATTTATTGATGTATATTGGAATGTTTTGAAATAAAAAGAGAAGCTTAGGAAGGATATTCATCTTAACAACGTTAATTCTTCCAGCTAAAGTGAGATGAAGGGTTGACCATCTATGCAAGTCTTGCTTATTTTTTTCCATACAGACGGCGAAATTTTGTTGATAAAGAGCTTTATGTTTACTTGTGATATTTACCCCTCAGTATTTAAACTGATCTGCAGTGATAAAAGGGAAGGTGTCCAATCTAATATTGTGTGCTTGAGAAGAGCACACTTTTATTCAAATTAATTCTGAGACCAGAGATCTTTTGAAATTCTGTAAGTGCTGTTAGGACTGCAGGCACAGTATTTTCTGGGTCTGATATATACAGTACCATATCATCTGCATATAGAGAAATGTTCTATTCTAGTCCATCTCTGATAATCCTCTTTATCTGATAAGCATTTCGACAGTGAACTGCCAGTGGCTAAATGGAAATTGCAAACAGCAGTAGTGACAAGGGACATCCTTGTCTGGTACCACGTTCTAGTTTAAAGTAGTCTGAACAAATGTTGTTAATACAAACTGAAGCTTCTGGATTGGTATACAGTAGTTTGATCCATGCACAAATGTTCGGGCCAAACCCAAATTTCTCTAATGTAGTGAAAAGGTAGTTCCTTTCAATCATGTCAAATGCTTTTTCTGCATCCAATGATAATAATATTTCTGGAGTCTTTGTCTTTGTAGGTGAATATATTACATTGAACAGGTGTTGGAGATTGGAAGCTAAGTGTCGGCCTTTAATAAATCCAGTTTGATCTTGTGATATTACTGAAGGCAGCACTTTCTCCATCCTTGTAGCTAGGACTTTGGAGAGTATCTTAACATCATTATTCAGAAGTGAAATTGGTCTGTATGATGCACATTTTGATAAGTCCTTATTATGTTTTGGAAAGACGGTGAATAATGCTTGGCGAAAACTTTGAGGTAGAATTTGTCTCTGTAAATGCTGCTAATTAAGAGGGGAGCTAGCTGAGTGGAGAATTTCTTATAAAATTCAACCGGTTATCCATCAGGGCCTGCTGCTTTCCTGCTCTGAAGTGACTTTAAAGCATCTAGTAATTCTGATAGCGCCAGAGGTTTATCCAATTCCTCTGCAATAAAAGTATCAATTTGTGGTATCTGTAATGTATCCAGAAATGCATTAGATTGTGTGTTGTCTTCTTTAAACTCAGTAGAATATAAGGATTTATAGTAGTCTCTAAATGTGTGCATTATAATTTTATGGTCAATGATTTCGTCTCCGTTCGTGTTGGAGATTGTTGGGATTGTATTGCGAACTTCTTGCTTGTGGATTTGTTGAGCTAAGAGCTTATTAGCTTTCTCTCTGTGTTTATAGTAATGATGTCTTGATTTAAAAATTAATTGTTCAGTTTCTTTAGTTGTTAAGAGATTAAGTTCTGAATGCAGAGTCTGTATTTTCCTATAAAGAGCCTCACTTGGACACCTGGCATGTTCTTCATCTATTCTAGTAATTTCGCTGGTTAGCTCTGAAAGATTCTTGGTTTCTAATTTATTTCTGTGGGAAAGATATGAAATAATCTGTCCTCTTAAGGAGGCCTTTAGAGTTTCCCAGAGTATTCCTGCAGAGACCTCTGAGGGTGTATTTGTCTTTAGGAAGAAACTGATTTGTTTTGATATAATATCGGTGCAGTTCTCATCTGCTAATAGAAGTGGGATAAGATGCCATCTGCGAGATGAGTACAGTGGTGTGAAAAACTATTTGCCCCCTTCCTGATTTCTTATTCTTTTGCATGTTTGTCACACAAAATGTTTCTGATCATCAAACACATTTAACCATTAGTCAAATATAACACAAGTAAACACAAAATGCAGTTTGTAAATGGTGGTTTTTATTATTTAGGGAGAAAAAAAAATCCAAACCTACATGGCCCCGTGTGAAAAAGTAATTGCCCCCTGAACCTAATAACTGGTTGGGCCACCCTTAGCAGCAATAACTGCAATCAAGCGTTTGCGATAACTTGCAGTGAGTCTTTTACAGCACTCTGGAGGAATTTTGGCCCACTCATCTTTGCAAAATTGTTGTAATTCAGCTTTATTTGAGGGTTTTCTAGCATGAACCCGCCTTTTTAAGGTCATGCCATAGCATCTCAATTGGATTCAGGTCAGGACTTTGACTAGGCCACTCCAAAGTCTTCATTTTGTTTTTCTTCAGCCATTCAGAGGTGGATTTGCTGGTGTGTTTTGGGTCATTGTCCTGTTGCAGCACCCAAGATCGCTTCAGCTTGAGTTGACGAACAGATGGCCGGACATTCTCCTTCAGGATTTTTTGGTAGACAGTAGAATTCATGGTTCCGTCTATCACAGCAAGCCTTCCAGGTCCTGAAGCAGCAAAACAACCCCAGACCATCACACTACCACCACCATATTTTACTGTTGGTACGATGTTCTTTTTCTGAAATGCTGTGTTCCTTTTACGCCAGATGTAACGGGACATTTGCCTTCCAAAAAGTTCAACTTTGACTCATCAGTCCACAAGGTATTTTCCCAAAAGTCTTGGCAATCATTGAGATGTTTCTTAGCAAAATTGAGACGAGCCCTAATCTTTTTGCTTAACAGTGGTTTGCGTCTTGGAAATCTGCCATGCAGGCCGTTTTTGCCCAGTCTCTTTCTTATGGTGGAGTCGTGAACACTGACCTTAATTGAGGCAAGTGAGGCCTGCAGTTCTTTAGACGTTGTCCTGGGGTCTTTTGTGACCTCTCGGATGAGTCGTCTCTGCGCTCTTGGGGTAATTTTGGTCGGCCGGCCACTCCTGGGAAGGTTCACCACTGTTCCATGTTTTTGCCATTTGTGGATAATGGCTCTCACTGTGGTTCGCTGGAGTCCCAAAGCTTTAGAAATGGCTTTATAACCTTTACCAGACTGATAGATCTCAATTACTTCTGTTCTCATTTGTTCCTGAATTTCTTTGGATCTTGGCATGATGTCTAGCTTTTGAGGTGCTTTTGGTCTACTTCTCTGTGTCAGGCAGCTCCTATTTAAGTGATTTCTTGATTGAAACAGGTGTGGCAGTAATCAGGCCTGGGGGTGGCTACGGAAATTGAACTCAGGTGTGATACACCACAGTTAGGTTATTTTTTAACAAGGGGGCAATTACTTTTTCACACAGGGCCATGTAGGTTTGGATTTTTTTTTCTCCCTAAATAATAAAAACCATCATTTAAAAACTGCATTTTGTGTTTACTTGTGTTATATTTGACTAATGGTTAAATGTGTTTGATGATCAGAAACATTTTGTGTGACAAACATGCAAAAGAATAAGAAATCAGGAAGGGGGCAAATAGTTTTTCACACCACTGTATGTGGGGCGTAATGATTTCAGCTCCAAGATCAGAGGGGCATGGTCAGAAATAACAATAGCATCGTACTTGCAAGATTTAATCGCAGGCAAGTAATTATTGTCTATAAAGAAATAATCAATTCTTGAGTAGCTATGATGCACTAGTGAGTAGAAGGAATATGTTCTTGAGTTTGGGTTTAGAAACCTCCAGGGGTCTGATAAGTTGTGGTCAGTTACAAACTGTGTAATTGTCTTTGCAGTGTTAAATGTCATCCCCCCTGTGACAGGAGTCCTATCTAAGAGTGGATTTAAAACACAATTAAAGTCCCCAGACATTATAATTTTATGAGTTTTCACATTGGGAATGGATGCATTTATATTTTGCATAAATTCCTTATCATCAACATTAGGTGCATAAACATTTATCAAAATCATATTACAGTTAAATAAGTTGCCCATGACCATCATATATATCCCTTCAGGATCAGATACTACATCTGATGCCACAAATGGAACTGTTCTATGTATGAGAATTCCCACCCCTCTAGTTTTCTTTGTAAAGCTGGAATGGAACATTTGGCCAGTCCAGTCTTTTTGTAATCTGAACTGATCCTTGTTTAGTAAGTGGGTCTCCTGTAAAAATACTATTTTTGCGTTTAGACCTGTTAGGTGAGAAAATACTTTCTTTCTCTTTAATTCGTGACTCAGGCCTTTAACATTCCAGCTCACAAAGTTAACTGTCCCATCGTGGAGACATTGATTCTGAATTTTTTATGTCATTTTGTAGTCTTAACTGGAAATGCGACAGCTTTAACCTTAATTTCCAATTTTCCCACAAGTTATTGCAGCTTATTGTTACGTTGGAAGTTATAATTGTAAGGATTAAAAGAATAGATTAGATATAGCTTGCTCTCTTTCTCTCCCTCCCTTATCAAGCGTGAGGCTGCACCCCACTTCACAAAGTCCCAGTCCTCTGACATACCTAGAGACAGAGCTCATCCAAAACAAAACAAGCCCCCACGCAGTGGCATTTGAGGATTAAAAAGTAGAGTATCAATTGCCAATAAAGTCTAAATACTATAAGCATAAAATATAATCATCAACAGTCTTGAAATAATAGGACAGTAAACCCAGGGAATGGTGTTAAAAAGCATAGCATAGTAAACACTAATGCAATAATAACAGTAACAATAAACCAAGGCTATGATGTTAAACAGTCCCCTTTAGAATAGTTGTAGTGTTTTTTGCACTACAAATAAGTTATGTTCAGTGTGCATGGGAATTCATTCAGGCGGCCCCCAAACAGTCTGAGGGACTGTGAAATGGCCCCCTGTTTAAAAGTGTGAGGACCCCTGATAAAGAGCTATAAAGTCAGAAGAAATAAAATTCAACACTCACATACACATGCACACACACACACACACTTGTTGTTCACTTACTTCAGTTTCTCTAATTTGCAGTTTTCACTCCTCAGCCCCTCACACAGCTGATCCACTCCTGAATCCTCCATGTTGTTGTACCTCAGGTTCAGTTCAGTCAGTCGTGAGTGTAGAGAAGAAAGAGCTGAGCAGAGAGCTGAGCAACATCTGGAGGTGAGACCACAACGAAACAGGCTGTGGAGATAAAGAGAGAGAAGTGAGGACATGTGGACAGAGAGACAGACCATTCGGGGGTCTCAATAACTGACATGATGACTACAAGCTGAGCTGGATGCTCAGGTGTGTCACTGAACAGCAGGCTGATGCTGGCATTTAAACTGAATCACAATTTGAACTCCACACCAATGCTGCCCTTCAAGGAGCTATATACCTGAAGCACCTTCTGTCTGTCAGGTTACCCTGAGGGATGAGAGGTCATCAGCCATCACACTGGACAAGAGTGTCACATAGCAGGACTGATCTTGTCCTCCACTTGAGTGTTCAGATGCTCTTCTCTGAGTTGGTGACAGCCAAGTGACAAACTCTGATTTCTGTCCATCATTCAGGACTCAGGGTGAGGACACAACTGAAGTGATTGACAGGAGGCCATTTACAAATGCCAGCACTTCCAGATGTTCAGTGACAGCAGCTGTAAATGAGTCAGTCTTTATTTTATAGAGTGCTAGTCACAAACTAACAACACAAACAAGAGGACAAATAAACACAATGAGCTGAAGATAAATAAGTGACAAGGGTGAGATGACAGGAGAGGTGATGGGACATGGGAGGACATGACAGTCCAGTCCAGGAGGGACACACAGAGGGTGACACTCCACTCTGTCCAGTCATCTTCTCTAAGGTGTATCAGCCACCAGAGCTCAACAGACAAACTCCACTCAGCCGGCTGGTGACATGGGTTCAAGGTGACAGGCTTGATGTGTCATAGCGAGGGTCTCTCTCATGGTCACTGCACACACCAGCTGTCACAGACATGGTGGACTGAAGGGCTTTGGTGGTCAGTAGAGAGTTTGGACCCTGGACAGGCCTGAGAGTCTGTCCCTGCGCTCAGTGGAGGGCGCTATACACACACACACTGTCTGCTATTGTATTGTACTCAGCTCAACTCTGGGCGACACTCCAGGGCTGGACCATCACCTCCATTCACTGGCAGGAGGCCGAGCACTTGGACTGATGGACTTTAGCAGCACAGAAGAGTCTCTGAAGTGTTTAAGGGTCAATGCTGTCTCTTCATGGCGCCTCTTCATGCTCTGCGCGGACTCCTTCATCATCAACTGCTCACCACAAAGATTCTGCTACAGGCTGTTTATTCTCCCCAACTCTACGCTCTTTATAATCAGCATTTTAATTTATAAAGATATCACTTTACACTTTCATGACATACCGGGCACAGGATATAAATTACTTTAAAAAAGTATTAATATGACCACAGCACACGTGTAATAACTGAGCACTCATGTATGATTACGACTCTTCTGTGGAGGGCACTGGCACAATGGCAGCCCCCTCAGACTGGCACTTCAATTATTAGATGAGCCATAGTGTGTTATATAACGAATTTCTTAAAAAAAGATTTATTTTTTAGAAAATTGTTAACAAAGTACAGTAATTATGGAACTTGTGTTTCCATTAAAGAGATTACATTTTGAATCTTTTTTTCTATACAAAGATGTTTCAGTGTTTAGGTGTGAGAGGCTGCAGCCCCACTTGTACTTAAAATGTTTTATCAACCACAAATAACGAGACCACCTTGAGTTAGTAGCGAGTTCTTTCTTTTTCTTATTTTTGAAAGTATTTACTTTGTTGTCATAATTAGTCAGAATGATGTAAGTGGGGCATCACTGTGATTTGATTTGGCTTCACACGGCTGGGGGGCTCCACATTCCTGACTACACCCGCGGTGCACGTGAAGGACGCAGCTGCTGCCGTTGGACACCAATATGAGGCTGCTGGTGATTTGTGATTGACGAGTGATGAGGTGAAATAAAACAAACTCAGCAATCGGGGAGAGATGACCGGCCGGAGGAAGTTGGTTTGTTGCCCCTTTAGTTCTTAGAGGAGTTCATTAGTGCTAACCGTGTTATTCTTATTAATGGGGGACTCCCAGAATGCATTACAAGATGGCCGCATGTTACTTTAGTGTAGCAGACAGCTGGTTCATTTACAAACCCTGTGAAAGCAGACTGAGGGGGGATTTTCAGTTCAGGAGGGGAACTGATTTGGGAGAAGCGGCGCAGGTTTAGTGGACGGAGCGCTCAGGTTAGACGGCTGTGGTTTGTCTCGCCATTGGGAGCCACTTTACTAAGCTGATGGCTGCTGGGCTCTTAGAGCAGAATTTATTTATTTATGTATTTACTACACAAAGAGTCCATTTCGGCAACTTAAGATGAAACGGACACGAGTGGAATAGTATAATATATAATAAGTATAAGCACCACAAACCTGATATAGGTGTATTGAATGAATGCGTAACTAGGCCTGGAGCTGTAGTTGAAATCGCCTTTCATGCCTCTAGAGCTTTAATCGAAGTCACCTTTCTCTTTGAATATTCGCAGCTGTAAATCCGCCGCCTGCCGCGATGTCGGTCTCGTAAGGTTTTTCGGGCAGCTGCGCAGAAGGCGACTACGTATTCGGCTTCGGAAGGACGTGAGTGAGTGAGTGAGTGAGTGAGTGAGTGAGTGAGTGAGTGAGTGAGTGAGTGAGTGAGGAAACTGGCGAATTATGTATTAAGATTTATTTCATGTATTTTTTTTCAAATTATTGATTTGAATGAGTGCAACAGGTGAATTCTTTGCTTTGGTGTTTTGCTATTGGTTGCTTTTGTAAAAAAAATTTTATTTTTCCTGTGATTAAACTTTTCTTTGTTTTTGAATGCAATGCATCTGTTGCTACATTTGTCCTAATTAGTAATTGTGCCATCTCTGACCAGTGTCTGACCCCGTCACCTGCCTGATGACGTCTACTAGGGGGGCTAAGGAGTGTTTTGCTCGCTTACCTCCTGCCATGGAACACACCGCAGTTTATTTATCGGTGAAGACCCCACACAGGTTGTGTCCCCGTCACTTGTCACTGTTCTGTGGACACTGAGGTGTGTTTAATCTTTCACATTCTCCATGATGAAGGAGAGTCTCATTATTGCAAAACTGAACATGTTACTAATTTGTAACTTACTTATTGTGATTAAAGTTATTGATTCCATCCATTCATCCATATTCCAACCCGCTGAATCCGAACACAGGGTCACGGGGGTCTGCTGGAGCCAATCCCAGCCAACACAGGGCACAAGGCAGGAACCAATCCCAGGCAGGGTGCCAACCCACCGCAGTTATTGATTCCTGCAGCTGTTAATAAAATTGTTTTAAAAATAACACACTACAAAAACTACAAAACAGGCTTTAATTGCCCAGACATATCTAACAATAACACAAAAATGACTTTTCTAGACCTTTCTAATCAGTTGTACTTTTCTCATTTCTCAACAAAGAGGGTCTAATAGTGAACTTCTGTGCTGAAAGATTCATTCAAACAAGCCGAGTATAAATTATTATTTGATTTCTCTTGTTATTTAAATGCTGTTGTGGCTTTCAGGTGCCACTGTGACACACAGCAGTGTATGTTCTGACATGGACCCTCGTCTATTTGTAGTCCTGACACTCCCTGATGGACACACTAATGTCACCCTCTGAGTCCACAGACAGTCAAACTAAACTCATGAAGGTTTTATTACTCACTTTATACGTCTGCAGCAGATGAGCCCCGGCGCCAGTCTCCTGATGCACTCTGAGGTGAGGTTTGTGCCTGACAGGTTGAGCTCCTCAAGTTCTCCACAGCAGCTGATGACAGAGCCCAGCACAGCACAGTCCAGAGGAGATAAAGTCGTGTAAGTAAAGTTCATCTTTAAATCCTTCCCAATGGCATCTCTGATTAATCTCTTATTCTGAGTCTCATGGAGCCACTGACACACTCGCAGAGCTTCATGTTTATCTCGTCCCTCTAGCACCTCTTCAGCTTTCTTCTTCACCCACTCCAGTATCTGCTTTGGTGTCTTCCTCTCAAACTCCCCCATGATTCCCCCAAGTGTTTTAAACACAGAAGGCCTGGCCAGTCCTGCTAAAAATCGAGTGAGAATCTCAAATTGGCCATCTTTACATGACTCCAGCTTTTCAAGCAGCTTCTCAATGCCCCCTGATGGATCGAGGTAGAAGGAGCAGGCGGCCATGAACTCCTGTATGGTGAGGTGGTAGAATGTGTATGTTGTGTGCTCCAGAGTGCTTTCTTTCTGAAGGATTTCTTTGAGGAACCCTGAGAGGAATGGAGAGGACAGGACTGGCTGGAGACCAAAGATGGACATCTCCATCTTGTCATAAAACACAAGTGTATTGTTAGCCACCCCATAATAAGCCATCTTTCCTAGTTTGACCAGAATCTCTTGCTGGTCCTTGGCTTCTCTCTTGTGCTTGTTGAGGATGTTGTGAAGAAACATCACAAAGAGCTCGGTGACAGTTCTGGGGGCAGCTCCTCGCTCTTCTTCAGGTGTCATGAAGTGGCTCTTCAGCACAGAGCAGATAATCCAGCAGTACGAGGGGCTGAAGCACATGGTGTACAGGATGGTGTTCTCCTCCACATATTGAAAAGCCTCAGAGCCCTGATCAGCATCACCAAAGAACTTCTTAAAGTACATCAACCTTTGTTCAGGGAAGAACCCCAGGATCTCTGCAAATCGATCAACTCTTTCAGTGTCCACGGTCTCCAGGGCTGTTGGTCTGGTGGTTATCAGGACTGTGCAGCCTTTCAGTAATGTCCTTCTGAACAGACTGGTGACCAGGGAATGAACAGGAAAGCTCTCAACTGGGTCTGAAGGGAGCTTCCTGGGTGTGAAGTTCAGTTTGTGTTTGTACTCATCCAGTCCATCAAATATAAAGAGGAGAGATTCAGGTTTCTGAAGGATGTCCCTCAGTTTTGGGTCATTGAGATATTTATAGTGCCTTTCAATCAGCCTGGTCAGAGACATCTGTGGTTCTGTCTCTGTGTCTAGTAGGTTGAGCTCCCTGAATTTAAACAGGAACACAAAAGCAAACCTTTGGTACTGAGTGCCTCTGGCCCAGTCAAACATGATTTTCTGGACCATGGTGGTCTTCCCAATTCCAGCCACCCCACTGACCACTACAATGTGAGAGTCTGTCTCACTTCCAAGACTCCTCCTAAAAAGTTGCTCAGTCCAGATTCGCTCACATTTCTCTTTTGTCCGCTCCTCTATTAGCTGTTCATGAGTTCTCCCAATCTTTTCAAGTTCATGGAGCCTCTCATTGTAGATTCTTTTGTACTGTTTAAAGACCATCAGCTCTGTGTATCGAGTCTCAAAGCCTACAGCTCTGGTGTGTGGATCACCAAGAGAAGCCTGATCCTCCAGAGTTCTTGTAGATTCAGACACACCACCTCTGTGTGTCTCATGGAGGCCTGAAAGTGATAAAGAGATCTTGTGAGAAAGAAAAAAAAAACTTGCCAGCTGATCCAGCACCTTGTAGTCAGGGTCACTGAACTTGAGGAGGTGGCAGCTAACCTGCGGTGCAGTAGGAGATTATAGGTGTCTTTTAGGGGGATAGTGTGAACCCAGGAGGAGACTTCAAGCAGGCAGGTAGAAACAGGTGTGTCATTGTTGGACATGTAGTACACACAAGGCTACAGGTGCACAATGTCTAAGGGCTCCAGCCCAGAGTTGAGAAATGACAACCATTTTCAGGTCCATATGGAGCTTGATGGTGACTCTGATAAGTCTGTGGTGGAGGAGCCCCAGCGGGTCACTTGAAAACCAGTCATCCCAGAAAGACAAATGCAGGGAGAGTAAAGGCCTCAGTCATCAGAGGGATTGAAATTTAGGTTTGTGTTCTTGTGTGGTCAGACTCTTGTAGGGTGTGCTTCCTACCTGATGGACAGTTGGGACATCTCCTTGGAAGGATGAACAGGCTGCTGGCAAGGGGCGGGGGGTCTTAGTTCTCATTGACCATACTGAAATAGAAGACAAATGTGTGGGCACAGTGACAAATTGGCATTCAAGGAGTTAAGTGCTAAACTGAGGAGTGGAATTGACATGGTGGTCATCTCTGAAGTTCTGACTTTTCAGTCCGTATAAGACTGAGGGGATTAGAAAGTTTAAACACATGGCTCATCTTGGGGTAGGATAGAAGGGCACAGGTTTATGGGGCATTTGATGAGGGGGGACACCAATTTGGGAGTGTGGTGGTGTTAGGTAGGACATATAAGTAGATAACTCAAAGATCGGGGGGAGAGAGGGTAGCATGGAGGTCAGGACAGACCTGGTTTCACATAAATGGATACCCACAACAGTATAAAAACAAATACAGAAACAAATAAGACGTTTCTACTCAAAGAGTCAAAGATAATTGGGTAATACATTTAAATCACTGGCCTTAAATGCAATGAAAAAAATAATAAACTGTATGAGTAGTTCTGTGTAACTGAACAAACAGTGGGCTGAGAAAGTATTCTAACTCCATCACTTTCTGCAAATGTTGCTATGTTATAGAGTTAATTTTAAATAGATACATTTGACATTTTTGCCTATCCATCAACACTGAATAACCCATAATGACAAAGTGAAAACAGGATTTATTAAATATCAAAAACCGTAATCGCTCATTAATACAAGTGTTTAGCCACTTAACTAAACACATTGAAGAAGCCCCTTTGGCAGCATTTCCAGCTTCAAATCATCTTGCTAAGTCTCTATAAGCGTTGCACACCTGGATTTGCTGAGTTTATCCCATTATTCCTGGTAGATCCTATCATGCTCCATTAGATTAGATAGGAAGTGTCTGTAAACTGCCATCTTCAGGTCTCTCCACACATGTTCTATGGGATGTAAGACTGAGGTTTGGTTGGCCCACTTGTCCAGAAGCCACTTCAGTGTTGGCTTAGCTTAGTCACCCCAGTCTCAGGTGGAGTGATCTCTGCAACAGGTTTTCTTTATTGATCTCTCTAGATTTGTCTGCATTCCCTCAATTCTAGCCAGTCTCCCTGTCCCTGCACCACCATAGCAAGATGCTGTCACCACCAACCTTCAGTACAGGAATGGTGCTACACAGATAATGAGCAGTGCCTGGTCTTTGACAGACAAAGTGCTTGACACTCAGTTATTCAGATATTCTTTCTTCCTCATGCGCTCAGAGTTCTGCCTTTTACTTAACAGGGGCTTCCATCTAGCAAATCTCTAAAAGATGTCTGATTGATGGAGTGCTTCTGAGATGGACATCCTTCTGGTAGATTCTTCCATCTCAGCAGAGGACTTCTGAAACTCTAAGAGTGATCATTGGATTGTTGGTCACCTCCTTGACTGAAGCCATTCCTGCCCAGTTACTCAGCCTGATTGGATAGAAAAGTCTATGAAGAGTTCTTGTGTTTCTGCAATTCTTCCAAATACATAATAAGTGTGGCCACTGTCCTCATGTGAACACTCAGAGCTTTACAAATGGTTTTATCCCTTTGCTTCATTCCATGATTCAGCACAAGTTGATTGTGGAAGTCTGTAGAGAGTTCGTCGGATTTCATGACTTGGTTTTTGTCCTGACATGCAGTGTGAATTGTTGAACTGAGACACGTGTGCCTTTCTAAAGGATGTCCAATAAATTCAGGGGGCCACAGGTGGACTCTAATCAACTTCTTGAAACATCTCAAGGAGAATTAAAACAAACAGGCGGCACCTGAGCACAACTTGGAGTTTCACAGCAAAGGATCTAAAGACTTCCAGGAACTTCTGAAAGATCTCAGTTTTTGATGTGGAATAGTTTTTTGCAAACCTTTTTAAAAACATGAGGTCACTTTGTCATTAAGGGTTATTAAATGTACAATGAAGGGCGGAAATTCTCCAAATTCTCCATTTCAAATTAAATCTACAACACAGTAAAGTGTGCAGAAAGTGAAGTGGTCTGAATATGTCCTGAATCTACTGCATTTATAATATTATAGCAGCAGTGAGAAGATAAGCAAAATGACCCATTTATTGGCCGACTAGAAAGATTACAATATGCAAGCTTACGAAGAAACTCAGGCCCCTTCTTCATAAAAGATGTTGATTACAAATGTGTGGGAGTCACCATGTATATAAAACACAATTTAAATGTAAGTCGTCTTCAATTAGACGGTGAGCCACAGTTTAGTGAGGATGTTTGGTACGACAAGACAGCAATAGGGATCAAGGCCTCATATTTGGCGTGTGTTACAGACCACCTAATGACATGAATAGTTTCAATTTATATCCTTTTATAATATTAACTAGACAAGTTAAAAGGGGGATTTTACAGTCATGACAGACATTAATTACCTGAACGTTAACTGGGCTAACCTTACAAATACCAGAGGATAAGGACAGGAGTTTATAGACGTAACGAGTGACTGTCTTAAATCATCTGAGCCACATGTGGTTTCTTCCTTCACCACATGACAAGGTCCTCCACTAGCATCCTGTACGTCGACTTAGTAAGTTAGTAATGCAGCCTATGATGGAGGAGTCATCTGAGTATTTTTGTACATGGTGAGTGCTGGTATTGTACTGGAACTCCTTTGTGCTGAGAGTAAACAGGAAGGGAGACAGGACAGCTCCTTGAGGTACTCCAGTAATACACACCACCATTTCTGACACACAGTCCCTCAGCCTCACAAACTGCTGTCTGTTGGTCAGGTAGTCCATGACCCAGGAGTTCGTGGGGGCATCAAGATGCAAAGTCCCAAGCTTTTCCCCCCTCAATGAGGCAGAATGGTGTTAAAGACAATGGACAAACTCAAAGAACATTACGCTGACTGTGATGTCAGCTTTGTTCAAGTGGGAGTAAACTCTGTGGAGAATGAAGATCAGAGCATCCTCAACACACTCTCTGTGTCTGATAGGCAAACTGCAGAGGAACGAGATGATCTGAAAAAAGAGGTTAGAGCTGTTTGAGGACCAGACTCTCAGAGATCTTCATGATGTATGTAGTAAGAGCAACTAAAGTCCTCGGGATCACTGAATCACAGCAGCACATGTGAGGAACAGGAGTGACAGTGACCAGTCAGCATGGGTTTGGACGAGGAGATCATTAGAACATTAGAACACTCTAGATGAGAACAGGCCATTCAGCCCAACAAAGCTTGCCAGTCCTATCCACTTATTTCTTCCAACAAAACATCAAGTCGACCTTTGAAAGTCCATAACGTCTTACTGTCTACCACGCCACTTGGTAGCTTATTCCAAGTGTCAATCATTCTCTGTGTAAAGAAAAACTTCCTAATGTTTGTGTGAAATTTACCCTTAATAAATTTCCAACTGTGTCCCCGTGTTCTTGATGAACTCATTTTAAAATAATGGTCTCGATCCACTGGACTAATTCCCTTCATACTTTTAAACACTTCAATCAGGTCACCTCTTAATCTTCTTTTGCTTAAACTGTAAAGGCTCAGCTCTTGTAATCTTTCTGTAGCCCTGAATCAGCCTAGTCGCTCTTCTCTGGACATTTTCTAGTGCTGCTATGTCCTTTTTGAACTTGAAAGAAGAAAGGCCTAGGGACTGTAGTGAAATGCTCATCACTTACATCAAGACAGTGGACAGAGGCCATGAATAAGGCTACAGGATACCAGGTTATATAGCGCCTCCATGTGGAGTACAAGTCACGTTAGGTTATACTAAAGCTTTATGACACATTGGTGAGGCCTCATCTGGAGTGTTGTGCGCAGTTTTGATCTTCAGGCACATAAAGTCTGTTATAGCGGTACAGAAAGTCCAGAGAAGATCAACAAGGCTGATTCAGGACTGAGAGGTCTGCACTTTGAGGACGGACTGAAGGAGCTGAAACTTTTCAGCTTAAACAGAGGCAGATGAAGATGTAATAAATTACGTTTTTAATGTTATGAAAGTAATTTATATGGTGGATGCATTTTATTATATTAGATGGAAACTTGATAAGGGTAAATATCACAGAGATGTTAACATTTTTCTCCAGAAAGAGAACAACAGACACAAGGAAAAAGTGTGGTGGAGAGTAGGACTTTAGGACCCTCAAAATCTGACAATTTTGGAAAATATTAAAAGGATAAGATTAGTGAGCTTATTGAGATGAATGGCCCGATCTTGTCACAACTCTTCTAAATTTCTAACTGAGGAGCAGAGTCCTGGAGGAGCTGATGACTAGAGACAGAAGACCAGTGGCTTACCTTTAATACCATCATCAATGAGAGTGGGCTGGAGACTGGCCTGAATTTCCATCAAGAGGTCTGGTCCTGGTGAAATAAGAAGAAGAGTCTGTTACAGCAGTAAAGAGGAAGATTAACAAAAGTATACAGAAGTACACAGTGAGGTATACAACCAGAAAAATATCAAAAACGAAGGTGCATTTTGTCTGGTCAAAATGAAGACTTGACGTCTAAAACTAAAGAACAAACCACCAATTTGTGTCCATATTGAGAGTCTGAAATTAACTGTCCAGGAAAGAAAACCAAGAAAATGACACACCAGATAGTATTAGGAACAGCAAACATATTGTGTCTTTATCATGCTGAGGAGATCAGGAGGCAAAGTGACCAGGCAGGGACTCATTACTGAGGCCTCAGGGGAACAACAAGCTTCATGGGGATTTGAGGGGGAAACGTCTGAAAATACAAACATGATGAGCATGAGTGTGGACATCTGGGGGCATCTAAAGCTGATGTTTACACACACCGACATCAGTGGTGTCAGAAAACATCAGAATTTGTGACTTCCTGTTCAAGTAAAGAAAAAGAAAATATTATTACTGATCAGCCAGGTGGGCTGTAGGTGTAGGCTTATAAAGTGTAGAAGAGGAGACATGCCAGTCAAATGTGCCGTCATGACAGGTGGCATTTGGGTGACAGTAATACACTAGTTACAAAATAATATGGTGGGACCACTGACCCCTTTAAAGACTTTAATAAAAACTTAAAAGAGAAAATGAGGGGAACTGGAGGAAGTGTTGGCATCGATGGCCATCAAGCAGACATCTCGGTGTAAGTGACGGACCTGACAGTTGTGTGTCCAGTGGCCGTCAGACAGTAATGTTGTATTTGGTGTTCTTTTGTCTCTCACTCTGTTTTATTTTGTGATTTGTACACATTCAGTGTTTCCCTGTCACACAAAACTCCATTAACTCACCGCCCTCTGTCACCTCCTTCAGTATTCTTGTCATGTTTGGTGATGGAAATCTTGCAAGTTCTTCAGCCAGAGCCTTCCACAGGCTCACCAACAACACACTGTCCTTCTTCATTATGTCACTGATGAAGGACTCCACACCTGCTAGACCCTCACACTCTTCTTTGGCTTTAAATCTCTGAAAGACAAGCAAGTGACCAGAGGGTCACATTAGAAAATACCACTCGGAGAGCAAAGCACAGTGGTCAGTAGGTCTGTTGACCTCACAATTACAGAAAGACCTGCTATGGAAGGTCAGGCAGTCTCAGATGATTCTCCTGAGCTCACTATCTCTGCTCAGCTCTCTGTAGCTCGTACTGACAGGCAGACCCGCTTACCTGGGTGAGGATGTTCTTGGTGGCCAGGTTCTGCAGGATGATCCTGATGTCGTATTCAATCACATAGGCCAGGTAGGGCTTGTAGAACTCGGTGATCCTGAGGAGATCCTCATGAGAGAAGGTTTGTATTACTTTAGGAAAATTCTGTGTTAAACCTGAAATGGAAAGAGAAAAGATGAAAATTCAGAGATATGGGTGTGTTGTAGGCTCAGGGATGAGAATTCAGTCTGACATGACCACCTCTCTCAGTCCTGACTACTGGCCTCATCTATTCACACAGTAAATATGACAGAATAGCATCAATGACAGGCTGGACTGGTCTCATAACACAGTGGAGCTGCTGTACATAAGAAAGGGCAGAGCAGACCCCTTTTTTCAGAAGAGACTGTGCTCCTTTAATATGAGTAGTGACATCCCTGACATGTTCTACAACTCTGTGATGGCCAGTGTGGTTTGCTCGGTTAGTAATATCACTTCAAGAGAGGATGATTAAGGAGACACTCAATCACTGACCACAAAGCTCAGGTTTAGAGGAGTGGATCTTTGACACACTGAATGATCTCTGATCTCCAAGGCTCAAAGATCACAGCTGTCTTAGTCACCATAGTATGGTGAGCTTCCAGCTCCAAAACAAATGGTCTGACTTTAAAGGAAACAGAAGCCTCTGGTGATCAAACTGAATCAAAGGTCCTTTCCAGTCACAGATCCAGTGCTTTATTTGCTTATCAGATTTAACCAGAGTTCAGTTTGGGGTTTCAAGCCTAAAACGTGAATGTCCTTTTGGGTTCCTTTGTTGTGTGAAGGCATCTCCACAGACATGTCAGCTGATCCTTGACTTTTGTCTTCATTCTCAGATGACTCAGATGACCACAATGTTGGTAGAGTTGCAGTTTTGCCCTTCATTTTACCGTTCAGGTGGTGGTAGTGCTGTTGGCTTTCTGCTCCTCTTATTTAATTGCTTATTTATTATTTAATTATTCTGATTAATTGTCAGGCCTTGTGTGCCACAGAATGCCAAGCCAAATGGGACAATGCCAACTTGTCCAACAGTGGAGTGGAGTTACTGGCACACATCATAACCAACTTCTGCTCCAGTAGTAAATGTTTTTTTTTTTCCAACTTTAACAACCCAACTCTTTCTATCAGTGTATGTGTGTGCATTATGATTTTGAGAAGTTTGTAATTGTGTTTAACCTGTGAAGTCATTACAGCAGTCTGAGCCTGCACTCCACGAAGAGTGACAGACAAAATAAACTGAACAGAAATAGTGACATCACAAGATCTGCCTGTCAGTTTATATCTGACTACTGAGGTGCTAATGGTCGGCTGTTGCCACGTTTGAAGACTGTGGTGAGTGGCAATTCAATGTCATGTGATGTTGAGGCATCCAATCAGCTTGGCCTCCTATTTTTCACGTCATCTCTCAGCCAATCAAAATGCACACACAGCAGTGGTGAGGATGAGACACAATTGCCAGAGTTGGCTTTTGTGGATAGCTTTCATAAGAAGTTTGTACTTCTTGAAAAACAAGTCCCACCGTTCTTTTGACAACTGGCTGCTGTGCCTCTTTTGTATGTTAGGTGATTTTTAAAGTTGTCTTGTTGTTCTCTGAGCAGTTAGCTTAATGAATCCTGCATATGAGGGACTGATGGGTGATAACAAACCTGCCACTCGCCTTTTACTGGTACAACTTTAGTTAGCTGCTGTAATGGACAGCCGGGTCCCATGCCTGGCAGGGACGCCCCTGCTGCATCTGTTCCAGGGGAGCAGCCATGGACTGTTCAAAACCTCCCCCGGGATGCTTGGTGACAGCCTCCCTGGCGGACGATGATTCCCCAACCCGGCGCATGGCTCCATGGGAGATGGAGTCCTCCGCAGCCTGGCTGGGGGCTCGGATGGCCGCCAGGGGGAGCTGCATGGAGTCAGCAGCCTGGCTGGTCATATCTTCAGCCCCACCTGGAAGTGCAATTAGGACCAGGTGGCCAAGCACCTGGAACGCTTCTGGGTGGGATATAAAAAGGACCATCCACCACCACTCAGGGAGCTAGAGTCGGGAGGAGGAGGACTAAGCCTGAGGAGGAGTGGTGGGAAAGAAGAGAGAATTGTGTTCTGGTTAGTGTGAGTGTTTTTGGGACTGTGTTGGGCCTGTGGGACACGGGGAAGGCGTGCCCCACGGCTGAAGAAAAATAAAAGACTGTTTTATTTAAGTACGTGCCTCTGCGTCAGTCTGTGCCGGGTCGGGCGCTATATAGCGCCTTTCACACTACACATTTATATTATTAATAAACTAGAAGAGCATTTAAAATTAAAGGTGTTCAGGAGTCAAATGAGGGATCTCTCTCTCATGTTTTCAGATTAATTGTGACTCCTAGAAGGAAAACCAACCAACTGATGGGCCTGGAAACGTGCGTAAGCCATTTTTTAAGCGGAATTTGGAATTTATAAAACACAAACTTGATGTGGAAGTTGGTTTAAAGTTAGAAAAGTGTTTGACCATCTGTAAATCACACTTAGACTATTGTGGTGTTGGTATTTTAGGTATTCTAAGCAGCAGGATAATGAAGTGAACAGAAAATCATTTTCATTACACTTTTGAATGTCAAGTCATTCCACTGTGATGTTAGTCAATTCATCCATCCATCCGTTTTCTATAACCGACTCTTCTAAACCCCTAACTGAACTGGGATCAAGCCATTCGTCTTTGATGGTCTCTGTAATGTTGACTCCAGGATGTCTAAATCAGCTAGTAAGTCAGTCATCATCACATAAAAATGACACATCTACCATTAAAACATCTAAATGGCAGAAAATGTTGCGTTTTTAAGTCTGTGGTAAAATGAACACTTTCTTATTTTAAGAAGTTAGAAGACTAAGATCTGTTGTAAAATAAACACTCACATTATTGAGCTTAACTCCCATTCAGTGTTTGTCTCGGTTTTTCCATCTTGGTGCTTGTTTCAGTATGTATAGTGGGTACGGAAAGTATTCAGACCCCCTTCAATTTTTCACTCTTTGTCATACTGCAGCCATTTGCTAAAATCATTTAAATTAATTTTTTCCCTCATTAATGTACACACAGCACCCCATATTGATAGACAAAAAAAAGATTTTTTGAAATTGTTGCAGATTTATTAAAAAAGAAAAACTGAAATATCACATGGTCCTAAGTATTCAGACCCTTTGCTCAGTATTTAGTAGAAGCACCCTTTTGAGTCTTCTTGGGAAAGATGCAACAAGTTTTTCACATCTGGATTTGGGGATCCTCTGCCATTCCTCCTTGCAGATCCTCTCCAGTTCTGTCAGGTTGGATGGTAAACGTTGGTGGACAGCCATTTTTAGGTCTCTCCAGAGATGCTCAATTGGGTTTAAGTTAGGGCTCTGGCTGGGCCATTCAAGAACAGTCACAGAGTTTGTTGTGAAGCCACTCCTTCGTTATTTTAGCTGTGTGCTTAGGGTCATTGTCTTGTTGGAAGGTAAACCTTCAGCCCAGTCTGAGGTCCTTAGCACTCTGGAGAAGGTTTTTGTCCAGGATATCCCTGTACTTGGCCGCATTCATCTTTCCCTCGATTGCAACCAGTCGTCCTGTCCCTGCAGCTGAAAAACAACACCCCACAACATGATGCTGCCACCGCCATGCTTCACTGTGGGGACTGTATTGGACAAGTGATGAGCAGTGCCTGGTTGTCTCCACACATACCGCTTAGAATTAAGGCCAAAAAGTTCTATCTTGGTCTCATCAGACCAGAGAATATTATTTCTCACCATCTCAGAGTCCTTCAGGTGTCTTTTAGCAAACTCTATGCGGGCTGTCATGTGTCTTGCACTGAGGTATGAGTGAAAAATTGAAGGGGGTCTGAACACTTTCCGTACCCACTGTATAGAGTGTTGTTCCCTGTTAGCCATTATGCATCCAATGAGAAGTCAAGCAAAATGACCCCTTTAATTGGCTACCTGAACAGATTATAATAAGCAAGGCAACTCAGGGCCCTTCTTCAGTCAGCCTGTAATCAACTGAGCATTTGATTAACTGATAATGAACTGATTTGAAAGTTGGAGCGCTTTCTGTTATTGCTTCATGAAAGAGACTGATATCACATTTTTATTTTTTAACAAGTTATATCTGTGATGTGTGATGAAGGTTTACTCAGAGCGCCATGCCACTCTTTGTACAGGGAGGCATAAGTATGAGGCAAATGTGCACCGCCATTTCAACGACTTTACAAACTACAAGTTGAGACCAATAAGCCTGCTGTGTGCTTTGTTTAGATTTTCTTATAGATGTTTTGTTTAAATATATATATATATATATATATATATATATATATATATATATTATATATATATATATATATATATATATATATATATATATATATACACACACACATGCACAGTTAGGTCCATAAATATTTGGACAGAGACAACTTTTTTCTCATTTTGGTTCTCTACATTATCACAATGAATTGTAAATGAAACAACTCCGATGCAGTTGAAGTGCAGACTTTCAGCTTTAATTCAGTGGGGTGAAAAAAACGATTGCATAAAAATGTGAGGCAACTAAAGAATTTTTTTAACACAATCCCTTCATTTCAGGGGCTCAAAAGTAATTGGACAATTGACTCAAAGGCTATTTCATGGGCAGGTGTGTGCAAGTCCGTCGTTATGTCCTTATCAGTTAAGCAGATAAAAGGCCTGGAGTTGATTTGAGGTGCGGTGCTTGCATGTGGAAGATTTTGCTGTGAACAGACAACATGCGGTCAAAGGAGCTCTCCATGCAGGTGAAAGAAGCCATCCTTAAGCTGCGAAAACAGAAAAAACCCATCCGAGAAATTGCTCCAATATTACGAGTGGCAAAATCTACAGTTTGGTCCATCCTGAGAAAGAAAGCAAGCACTGGTGAACTCAGCAACGCAAAAAGACCTGGATGTCCACAGAAGACAACAGTGGTGGATGATCGCAGAATCATTTCCATGGTGAAGAGAAACCCCTTCACAACAGCCAACCAAGTGAACAACACTCTCCAGGGGGTAGGCGTATCGATATCCAAGTCTACCATAAAGAGAAGACTGCATGAAAGTAAATCCAGAGGGTGCACTGCAAGGTGCAAGTCACTCATAAGCCTCAAGAACAGAAAGGCGAGATTGGACTTTGCTAAAGAACATCTAAAAAAGCCAGCACAGTTCTGGAAAAACATTCTTTGGACAGATGAAACCAAGATCAACCTCTACCAGAATGATGGCAAGAAAAAAGTATGGAGAAGGCGTGGAACAGCTCATTATCCAAAGCATAGCACATCATCTGTAAAACACGGTGGAGGGAGGCAGTGTGATGGCTTGGGCATGCATAACTGCCAGTGGCACTGGGACACTCGTGTTTATTGATGATGTGACACAGGACAGAAGCAGCCGAATGAATTCTGAGGTGTTCAGAGACATACTGTCTGCTCAAATCCAGCTAAATACAGCAGTCAAACTGATTCATGATACAGATGGACAATGACCCAAAACACACAGCCAAAGCAACCCAGGAGTTTATTAAAGCAAAGAAGTGGACAATTCTTGAATGGCCAAGTCAGTCACCTGATCTTAACCCAACTGAGCAGGCATTTCACTTGTTGAAGACTAAACTTCAGACAGAAAGGCCCACAAACAAACACCAACTGAAAGCCGCTGCAGTTAAAGGCCTGGCAGAGCATTAAAAAGGAGGAAACCCAACATCTGGTGATGTCCAGGAGTTCAAGACTTCAGGCTGTCATTGCCAGCAAAGGATTTTCAACCAAGTATTAGAAATGAACATTTGATTTCCAGTTCTTTAATTTGTCCAATTACTTTTGAGCCCCTGAAATGAAGAAGGGATTGTGTTCAAAAAATGCTTTAGTTGCCTCACATTTTTATGCAATTGTTTTGTTCACCCCACAGAATTAAAGCTGAAAGTCTGCACTTCAACTGCATTGGAGTTGTTTCATTTCAAATTCATTGTGGTAATGTACAGAACCAAAATGAGAAAAAAAGTTGTCTCTGTCCAAATATTTATGGACCTAACTGTATGTATATAAAATACCAAAAATAAGCAGAGGCAAAAAGAAATCACGATCACAGTCCACAACTGAACTAACATTGGGAAGGCTGTTCTATTTATATGAAGTACACATGAAGAAGTGGGAATTGATGGGCTGGAAATGAGATCACGAGGAGGAGGGTTCTGGGAGGCAGAAGTGATGTCACGTGTTGGCAGGACTTGTAGCCCTGAAGTGACCTTACTGGTTGGGTTCTTGGGTTGGTCTACAGAGGGACAAAGGGAAAAAGCATTAAATGACATTGCCAACCCCTGGTTTGGATAAGAAACAACATTATTTAAGAGTGAAACCGATTCCCATGTGCACATATGTGAGTACAAAGTGTTGTTCGCTTTTCTATGATTATATCTACCTCAAGATCAACTCATCATGTTTTATTGATAATTGTTTCATCATGGCTGGGCTCACACAATCTACCCTTTTCATTTTCAGAAGATATGATATGCATGGAGCTTCGCTCTTTCAGGAATATATTGATTTTTTTAAAAAACAAAATTCAATTCAATAATTTCAGTTCAAATGTATTGTTATGTGTATAAAATACGATGAAAGTCTTATATGCACTTTTCATCATGCAGCCCACTGAGAATCTCAATCTGCTAGCTATGGAAAATAACAACACAGAATGTAATGAGCAAAGAAGTAAGTACAGTTTAGGAAAAAAAGGAAGTTAGGAAAGAAAATATAATTTTAGTGAGCATCTGTGTGTTATTCAAAACCATGGCAGAACATAACCACAGGAAAAACAGAACTGCAGGAAAACAAGTAGAACACAAGTGATGGATGGTAAGTGGAGGGAGCAAGAACTTGGGGGTTGTTGGGGTTGTGATTACAGGAGGGTGGGTCACCGCTGCTACCTGAGCAAGAAATGTATCCTTGCTTTGACAATACAGTACCAGGAATCTCTAATAATAAAAATGTTATTTCCAGTATGCTTTTGTTGTCCATCTGTCCATCCATTTTCTGCCACTTATCTGGGTCTAGGTCAAAGGAACAGTAGTCTGGGCAAAAATGCTGAAACATCTCTTTTCTGTTCCGTTCAAATCTTCCAGGAGGACACTGTGAGGTTCCCATGCCAGTTGAGAAATATAATCTATTCAGCATGTCCTGGGTTTGCCCTAAGGTGTCCTCCTGGATGGGCATGCCTGAAAGAGCTTCCCAAAGAGGTGTCCAGGAGGTGTCCTAATCAGATGCCCGAACCATCACAACCTGCTGTTTTGAATGTGGAGGAGCAGCAGTTCTACTATGAGGTCCTCCTAAATGTCTTCACCCTCTCTCTAAAGGTGAGCCAAGACACTCTGCAACAGAAAATCATTTCTGCCATTTGTATCCACAGTCTAGTTCTTTCATTCACTATGTAAAGCTTGTGACCAGAGGTAAAGACAGGAATGTAGATCCACCAGTTTCCTGAGAGCTCTGCTTTTCACATCTCTCTTCAATATGACTCACCGGTACAACATCTACATAACTGCAGACACCACTCTGATCCACCAGTCAATCTCCTGCTTTCTTCTTTCCTCACTTGTGAACAAGACCCTGAGATACTTAAACTCCTCCACTTGAGGAAGGACCTCATCACCAAACTGGAGATGGCACTCCACCCTGTTCCAGCTGAGAATCATGATCTCAGACTTGGAGGTGCTGATCCTCATCCTGACCACTTCACACTTGACTGCAATCAACTCCAGTCACAGCGCGATGAAGCCAGCAGGACCACATCATCTTCAAAAAACAGAGATGTGATCCTGAGGTCATCTAACTGGACACCATTCTCTTCTTGTCTGAACCTAGAAATTCTGTCCATAAAAATTATTAACTATCTTCGGTGACAAATGGCAGCCCTGGGGGAGTCATACACACCAGGATTGAGTTGGATTTACTGCTGGAAGTGCAGACTGAGGTTTCACTTCAATTGCACAGGGACAGAGTAGCCCACAACAGTGTGTCTGGTACCCCATACTGTCAAGGCACCCCCAAAGGGCTATAGTGGGGTGTTGTGACGATCATTCTTCAGAAATGGAAAAGTCACATTTGTTTAAACTGAAACCTTTGCTACTTCAAAGTGGACATATTTGGTAAGTTTTAGGGATTTGTTTTCACTTTAGGACACCAGTACTCTTCACCTCCATTATAAAAGACAACAACAGGCTACGTATTTATTCAGGTTTATTAAATATGCTTCACTTTAGAGTGCAATTTCATGCAGAAAACTAAGATACGCACAATGACTATGAAGAAATAACTTTGACTTGAAAAATATTGAAATTATCCTTTAAAGGTGCATAACATCCTAGTTTGTCCTACAGTCATCTTCACATGACCATCAATGACTTTCTTAACCCAACCCCCTTGGACGTTTGGCAACTGCCTTCTGTAGTGTACGGGGGGATTCAGGACAGCTGAACTGGTGGGTCTTTTCAACTATTCCTACTCTGAACATTTCCTCCAAACCAAACAGTTCACCTTCTGTTAACAGTTTATTACTTATTTTGAAGTACATGCAAGACCCACTGAACATTTTTGTGACAATGACAATTGGATTCAATCCCAGTTTGGGCAGGAGCTTACCCATCTGCTCAGGGTGGTCTCCTGCTTTCGTGCTGGGATGGTAAGAGAGCTGAACAGGTTGCTGTATGTCTGTCAGCTATTACTCTTCTCTCTGGTAGTTCGGTTAGAGGAGACCCACTGGATCTTCAGTTCTAGCTTTACAAGGTGCTCTGAACTGCCAGACATTGATAATTCTGTTGACAATGGAAAATGGTTTTGAGCAATCGCCTTGTGCTTATATCTGACCATAACCCACTAGCTGTCTGGACTGGAGTCTCCTCCATCACCACTCTAGTTGTGCACAGTGTCTTTCTGAAGGTTCATCCAGGTGAGTCCATCCAGTTCTCTGCTTGAACACTGGTATGCAGCCTCTATAACTCTATAACTCATTTCCATACTATACTGTACATGTAGCTTTCTGACAACTGTTTAAGGTATACGGGATTACCTCGGTGGTCCACAAACTGCAGTTGTTGGATCTCGTCACCTTAAGCAGGACATTGCAAGTGGATTACAAAATACACAACTCAAATACATTTTAGCACAGTGTCTCATTTCCAAAGTATTGCGAGTGACATGTGCCACATTCTGAAAGCCAATAATGTGATTCATGGTGTCTGAGTATGGCAAGTTCTGCAGCAATCTCAGTCCTTTCTTTTTCTTTTCCCCCTTCTCTGCTGGTGTGATAAGCACAAGACAAGCATCTCTTTCCTTCTTTATTTGCAGTCTCATTGTATGCCTTTTACTTGTAGATGAGGACTCATTGATTATCAGCTCTCACAAATACACAGAAGAGTCCGGGCCTACAACAGTGTGAATTTCAGAGTAGTCTGACTGAGTCAGTGGGGATGTCAAACTGCACGACTGCCATCATGAGAGGGTCTTGTAACTCTCCCTGACTTGCTAAGGTTACGCAAATGAAGGCTTTCAAAATTTAAATTACAAATCTTTAGTTCAGCTGCCTTCATTTTTGAGAGTGAAGTTAGCTTACTTTATATGTCTTACCTTTAATATCTAATGTCAGACATTACACTTGACTGAAATTGGGTCCACCACACTCACTGGTAAACCCACTCATAGCTGTTGGTCAGCAGGTGTGTATTTATATTTATTATTTTGTGTTTATTTCCCATTCAGCCATGGCTGTAACTGTAGCTTACGCTTAGCAGTTTTATGATAAACACTCCAATTCACTTTATATATTTTTATATGATGCTCTGAATAATCCATCCATCCATCCATCTCTCCATCCGTCCATCCTCTTCCGCTTATCCGAGGTCGGGTTGCGGGGGCAGCAGCTTGAGCAGACTTCCCTCTCCCCGGCCACTTCTTCTAGCTCTTCCGGGGGAATCCCAAGGCGTTCCCAGGCCAGCCGGGAGACATAGTCCCTCCAACGTGTCCTGGGTCTTCCCCGGGGCCTCCTTCCGGTTGGACGTGCCCGGAACACCTCACCAGGGAGGTGTCCAGGAGGCATCCTGATCAGATGCCCGAGCCACCTCATCTGACTCCTCTCGATGCGGAGGAGCAGCGGCTCTACTCTGAGCCCCTCCCGGATGATTGAGCTTCTCATCCTATCTTTAAGGGAGAGCCCAGACACCCTGTGGAGGAAACTCATTTCAGCCGCTTGTATTCGCGATCTCGTTCTTTCGGTCACTACCCATAGCTCATGACCATAAGTGAGGGTAGGAACATAGATCGACTGGTAAATTGAGAGCTTTGCCTTACGACTCTGCTCCTTTTTCACCACGACAGACCGATGTAGAGCCCGCATCACTGTGGACGCCACACCGATCTGCCTGTCAATCTCACGCTCCATTCTTCCCTCACTCGTGAACAAGACCCCGAGATACTTGAACTCCTCCACTTGGGGCAGGATCTCGCTACCAACCCTGAGAGGGCAATCCACCCTTTTCCGGCTGAGGACCATGGTCTCGGATTTGGAGGTGCTGATTCCCATCCCAGCCGCTTCACACTCAGCTGCGAACCGATCCAGAGAGAGCTGAAGATCACGGCCTGATGAAGCAAACAGGACAACATCATCTGCAAAAGCAGTGACCCAATCCTGAGTCCACCAAGCCGGACCCCCTCAACACCTTGGCTGCGCCTAGAAATTCTGTCCATAAAAGTTATGAACAGAATCGGTGACAAAGGGCAGCCCTGGCGGAGTCCAACTCTCACTGGAAACGGGTTCGACTTACTGCCGGCAATGCGGACCAAGCTCTGGCACCGATCGTACAGGAACCGAACAGCTCTTATCAGGGGGTCTGGTACCCCATACTCTCGGAGCACCCCCCACAGGATTCCCCGAGGGACACGGTCGAACGCCTTTTCCAAGTCCACAAAACACATGTAGACTGGTTGGGCGAACTCCCATGCACCCTCTAGGACCCTGCTAAGGGTGTAGAGCTTGGTCCACTGTTCCGCGACCAGGACGAAAACCACACTGTTCCTCCTGAATCCGAGGCTCGACTATCCGATGGACCCTCCTCTCCAGAACCCCCGAATAGACTTTTGAAGGGAGGCTGAGGAGTGTGATCCCTCTGTATTTGGAACACACCCTCCGATCCCCCTTCTTAAAGAGGGGGACCACCACCCCGGTCTGCCAATCCAGAGGCACTGTCCCTGATGTCCATGCAATGTTGCAGAGACGTGTCAACCAAGACAGCCCTACAACATCCAGAGCCTTGAATAAATGCTCTGAATAAACATCTTCAAATTGACCTGTGATAACCTAGAGATGAGTTAAGTTGCTTCATTTGTAAACTAAGAAAACTTGCACCTTATTTTATAGAAAAGAGAGATGGACAGGTGACGCAATAAAGAAACAGAGGAGGTGAAAAGAAAACTGAATGAGAGTGCTTTAAAATATCTGAGTAATCTTGCTTGATGTGCCGTACTCTTCTTATGTGGATTACCTGTAGAAAGAGGCAGCACAAAGCCCCCCCGACTGCGGACCCTCTTTGACGGCGTCACGCTGCGCTCGCACTGAGGCCTGCTTTTGTGAAGGGCTGTGTTTTTAAAGGTCACTCTTGTTTGAAAGCTGTGGTGTTTCATGTGTGTCTTTTAAGGAGCTCTGCAGAAGCACCAAGAGCAGAAAAGTATAAGAGTGATGATAAAAGATCACACTAATATGACATGAACTTACTGTTAACAGCACATATGGAACATTTAAACAACATTCAACTATGGAGTCACATTCAACTATGTGAAGTCACAAACATTAAAGCACAAACAGCAAGAATCCAACACAGTGAGTGATAGAAGCTGACAGTCCACACACTCCATCCATCCATCCATCCATTGTCCACCGCTTATCCGAAGTCGGGTCGCAGGGGCAGTAGCCTAAGCAGGGAAGCCCAGACCTCCCTCTCCCCGGCCACCTCCTCCAGCTCCTCTGGGGGGACCCCGAGGTGTTCCCAGGCCAGCTGGGAGATATAATCCCTCTAGCGTGTCCTGGGTCTGCCCCGTGGCCTACTCCTAGTGGGGCATGCCTGGAACACCCCCCTAGGGAGGCGTCCAGGGTGCATCCTGACCAGATGTCCGAACCACCTTAACTGACTCCTCTCAATGTGGAGGAACAGGAACTCTACTCTGAGTCTCTCCCGGATAACTGAACTCCTCACCCTGTCTCTAAGGGAAAGTCCAGCCACGCTGTGGAGAAAACTCATTTTGGCCACTTGTATCCAAGATCTTGCTCTTTCTGTCACTACCCAAAGCTCGTGACCATAGGTGAGGGTAGGAACATAGATCGACTGGTAAATCAACAGCCTTGCCTTTTGGCTCAGCTCTCTCTTCACCACGACGGACCATTGCAAAAGCCCACATTACTGCGGATGCCACACCAATCCGTCTGTCAACCTCCCACTCCATTCTTCCCTCACTCGTGAACAAGACCCCGAGATACTTGAACTCCTCCACTTAAAGCAGTAATGTGTTCCCAACCCGGATGGAGCATTCCACCCTTTTTCGGCTGAGAACCACGGCCTCGGATTTAGAGGTGCTATCTCTCATCCCTGCCACTTCACACTCTGCTGTGTACCGCTCCACTGAGAGGTGGAGGTCACTGTCCGATGAAGCCAACAGAACCACATCATCCACACTCAACATTCACAAAGCAAATAATATGTTAAAAATAATAATAATAACACACACAAGGAATTTGGTATTGTGCATAAAGTGTGTGTTTTTCAAACTGTGTGGGATGAAGATTTTGAAATTCAAGGAGAAAGTCACCAAGTTTTTCTCACCAGACAGAGCATTGATGTCTTCATCAGATCTTCCTTTCCTGGAGATCATTGACACAAACTTCTCACACAAGTCGTTTTCACTCATCTTTAGGTTTTTTGGTTTAAATGACTGTTTGTTTCTTCTAAAGGCTCCTTCCACTAAAGTTCAAGTGAGCTCTCAGCAGGCTAGGACTGTGGAAACAAAACAGAGAAGACATTAATATTAAAATAATGACTAGAGCTGAGTAGTGAGATGGCAGACTTAGGTGTGTCACTCATTTGAACACTTAAAGAACATGATCTCCATGTGAAGGTCCACAAACATCTGAACTTTTATAAACCTAACAAAGGACTCAGTAGCTGAACTCCACTTGTGAACCTTGAGTAAGAAAGCAAAAAACATTTTTGTGACATGTCAACTCAATGACCGTGTCCACTCCTGATCAGTTTGGAGCCCATTAAAGTTCTCCAGCGGATGTTGGAGCCTGCTGGGGTGAAGTCACAGGAGGTTGTCCTCACGTTGTATGACAGTCTTAATACCTTTACTGGAAAGCGAGCTGCTGCAACTACACAGAGAAGCTTCACTTTCACTGTCAGTCACAATAAATGGTGAATCTACATCATAAAATCAGATACATTACCTTTTCATTAATTGGTATTTCATTACCTTATTAATAATTTCTCTTCAAAAACAGATATATGGTTTCAATTTTGACTTCCTCCAACATGTCCCTTCCTTGAGACATTCATAGATGTTCAACACAATGTGCTGTGAGGACTCGGCTGTTAATAAAATATTCATCTTTTGGCAATGATGAGCCAGAATATTTTCCCTTCGGCACCTGGCAGTGAGATTTCTCAGAAGTTGTCAATCCTGTGTGAGAGATGGCGGGCAGTTTATCCCAGCCAGTATCCCCAGGCTGCTAGATGGAGTCCTCCCTGCAGCATGGAGGTGCCCCAGATTCCCACAGGGCATCGTGGGAGATGGAGTTCTACTTCACAGCTCTGCTGGGTGCCACTGCAGGGAGACACAGAGATTTCTAATTTCCCTATAGCCCGGAAGTACTCCCTAGTCACGGGGATGGAAGAACTGAAGTACTTCCAGGGCTGAAGAAAAATAAGAGTTTTCATCTGACCCAGGAAGTGCTATGGAATCGCATGGACTGAAAAACAGAAGCACTTTCGGGTCAGGGACTATATAAAGGGCATTGGGAAACCCAGCAAGCTGAGCCGGAGTTGGGAGGAAGTGTGACGGAGCTGCTGGGTGGAATGGAGGATTGATTTATTGTGATTATTGATTATTGAATTGAGTATTGTGGAGGTGCTTTGTGCACATTAGTGAAGTAATTTAAAATATTACTGGGATTTTCACCTGGTGTT
Organism: Erpetoichthys calabaricus; assembly: GCF_900747795.2. Taxonomy (NCBI): domain Eukaryota; kingdom Metazoa; phylum Chordata; class Cladistia; order Polypteriformes; family Polypteridae; genus Erpetoichthys; species Erpetoichthys calabaricus. Next base: position 4,543,481 of record NW_026261588.1, on the reverse strand, counting down.
TGGACGTGTTGTCTGTGGGTTTTACTGGGCAACAGCGACCCCTAGTTTCACACCTGTTAAATTCAGTTCTTTAGGAACAAAGAATCCCACTGGAAGAAAAAGTAGAAACCTCTGCTTTGGAAACTGGCGGTGTGCCTACAACAGTTTAGATATCCTCCTCAGAACCTGCGGACAGTTTTTGTACGTCTTATATGTGGTGTCCTGGATAGTCCTGGTGCAGATCCTGCTCAAGCTTTTTCCACTATTGTCCTTACTTCCATACTAACCCCGACTTTCTCTGCTGTTCTTTTTTCCGGTTTTCTGTGGTGGTGATCTGCACCATCATCACCTGATCAAAGCACCTTGCAGTTCCCTACATTGATGGATTAAAGGCCAAATGTCCACATTAACCTCATCGTCTAATTCTTCTATGTGAAGCCTGAAAACCATGAGGACTGATTTAGATCATTGATGTTAGGCAGAATGCCTAGTGGGGGCTGGGTGGTCTTGTGCCTCTGAACCCCGGCAGATTCTTTTTTTTCTCCAGCCCTCTGTAATTTTTTTGTTTGTTTGTTTTTTCTGTCCTCCTGGCCATCACACCTTACTTTTTTCTTTGTTATTTAGTATTGCCTAATCTTATTTCTATACTTTTAGTGTTTATACTTCTCTCTCTGCTTTTTCTGGATCATTTCTATCCTACCTAAGAGCTTAGCTAACTCAGGGCTTCTTTTTCTGTATCATCTGCTTTCTGCAACCTTGTATTGAGCATCCTTAGCTCTTTCTGAATTTATGCCTCCTACAGTAATCTGCTGATAGCCCGATTGTCTTGCCTTCCTTCAAGCCAAAGGCATCACCGCATGCCTGACACACAACCTGTACCATGGTATTAATTTTCTTGGTATCATCTTCTTGCTGGGTGCTATCCAGTATAATACAGTATGTACGTCTTTATCCAATTGTGCCCATTTACAATCTTCTGCTAGAGGTACATTCGACCATGGCTTAATCTTGAAATCCCCTATGACTTCAGATTCATTATCTCTTTTTGAGCCTCTGAGCAGATTCAGCAAAGAGGTCCGGGGCTCTGTGGTTGGCCTCCTGGTCCTGATCCTCCATTGAGTTACGAGCCATACTAATAAATTCAGAGATTGCTTTCTGAGGGATAGCAAGTGCTTTGCATGGTTGAATTTGCTCATTGCTCTTGGACTCACTATACCTTGGAGAATCTTCCTACCATGTTAATTCTTGAAAATTCAACCAAGAGACCTTGAATCTTCTTTTAGTTTCGCTGTCCATTTTTGCCACATCCCATCTTGTATCTGTTAAGGAACGTCAGGCATAGATGGCAATGAAGGTTGAAGTGGTAAATCTATTTTAGTTTTCTTTGCCACAAGTGCATTTGAGTAGGATAAGTGGGAGAATGACGTTTTATCTCATCTGGTAGCAGAAAATTACAAGGACCAACTTCTTTTTGAACTTCTTCAGGTTGTGAAAATCTAAGGTGTGCTTTTGGAACATGCATTGGGTGCCGGATATGCACCTTGACCCCTTTGACAATGGGAAATGTGGGTTATGCGCTCCATGTCTACCATCAGTGAACTTTTTTGTTTTCCCTTGAAGGAACATCATCAGCCTTGCAGAGGAGGAGGAAAGACATTGAGATGTATTTGTATTTTTCAACCATAAAGGGTAAAGCATGAGGTGTAATAGTACGTGGTGTTGAATGGTACATTGGAAGACATTCTGAGAGAGTGCAGGTCTCCAGGGTTTTACTTGCAAGATAACAGACTGAATGAAGCCTTTGAGATCACATTGAAATCTGTCAATGCCTTGTCTGCAGTCAGATGGTATACTTAAGTGTGTATGTGATGAATATTATATCGCTTGCTTTTAGAAATGCTGCAGAGTCTGAAGATGTGAATTGACGGGTGTTGTCTGACACATGGGTATATAGATTTCTCAATTTGCTAAGACTGAGATAAGGACATGTGTGACATTTTGAGTGGAAACAAAAACAGTGGAGGTAACTTCTGGCCACTTGCTATGATAATCAGTCAGGGTTAGTGTATAACAATCCAGACAGCTGTTTCAAATGGACCCCCAACATCTATTACCAGTTTCTCCCAGGGTTCAGATGGAAATGGCACAGGTGTAGCTGACAGTTTTTAACATGAATTCCAACCATGTCATCGATACTTGGCCACTGTAAGGGGCGGCCAGCAGTTCAACCTGGCCGGGACACCATGAGAATGGAAGGATGGAGGAAGGCAGCTACTTTTGGACACTGCCTCCCCCAAGACACTAGATGTCAGCTCCCTCTGGAGTATAGCTGTGCCCCAGATTCCCACAGGGCATCATGGGACTTGGAGTTCACTATCATATCCCTGTTGGGTGCCATGGGTGCTGCCAGGGGGTGCTGTGGAACGACTGAGGGAGTTGTGCTTCCCTTATAGCCCAGAAGTACTAGAAAGTCACAAGGATGGACGCTCCGAAGTACTTCTGGGCTGATTAAAGAACTTTAATTCCCCGTTTGACCCGGAAGTGTTGACAAGTCTCATGGACAGAAGAGCAGAAGCACTTCTGGGTCAAGAACTATATAAAGGACTGCTGAAGACCCGGCAAGCGAGCCAGAGTCAGGTGGAGGTGGACAAATCTTTCCTGGAGGTGTGGAGGAGATATATAAAAGAGAATTGTGATTATTGTATGTACTTGATTGTGTTATTGTAGCTGTGATGCCTAGGGAGTAGTTTTTGGGGAAGAAAATAATTAAAGATCTTCTTTGTGCTTTTAACCTGTGAATGTCTGTTTGTTGGGTTTAAAGGGGCAACAACGACCTTTAGAGTCCACACCACCAATATAGTTGACACACACTCTGTCTAGTTTAAACATTTCATTGGTGACCTAGAGGAGTGAATGCAACCAACGTGTGATTCTGAGAGAAAGGAGCAATGAGACGAGCACCACAGAACACATAACCATCTTGTACACTGAATTCATCTCATCATCAGAAATATAGACGTGCAACTGTATTAACAGCATTAAGAGAAGATGACCAATCATTGGTAATCTGAGCTTGCAGGGCAGATAATTCACTGCAAAATGCAGAGGCAGAAGCAAACTCACCCAGTGACAGGGCAGTTAGAGCAAGAGACTAAATCGCCATAAACTCAGATTCATTGTCGGAAATGGTGTCAGCAGTAGCAGTGAAGGACAAGCAAGAGAGGCTGTTGGCAGTGTTATTCTGTGACCTCGGATGATAAGCCGCAGTGTAGTTAAAGCAGTAGAGTCACACTGCCCAGCGTGCCATCCACATGCCAGGGCAAACAGACACTTTGGAGGAAAACAGGGTGGTCAAAGTCTGATGATTGATGTGGACAGGAAATTTCATCCCCAAAGGCAAGCCCTCCATTTCTCAACAGCCCATATGCATCCAAGGTCCTCTTTATCAATTGTGGAATACTTCAAAGTGCTTTCAACTTTTGTGTTGTTGTAGTTTTATAACTTCATCTATACTAATAAAAGGCAAAGCCCTCACTCACTCACTCACTCACTCACTCACTCACTCACTCACTCACTGACTGACTGACTCACTCACTCATCACTAATTCTCCAACTTCCCGTGTAGGTGGAAGGCTGAAATTTGGCAGGCTCATTCCTTACAGCTTACTTACAAAAGTTAGGCAGGTTTCATTTCGAAATTCTACGCGTAACGGTCATAACTGGAACCTCTTTATTGTCCATATACTGTAATAGAGTGCAGCTCGCTGGCCATGGGAGGCGGAGTTGCGTGTTGCGTCATCACGCCTCCCACGTAATCACGTGAACTGACTGTGAACGCAGTACATACAAAACAAGAAAGAGCCCCAAAGAGCGCTGAAGAAAACATTCATTACACAATTGAGAAGGCAGCGAAACAATAAGAAGCGAGCGAGTGACGCATACAAGCATATTCATAAGTGCAGCTACTGCGGAAACAAAGCACGGTGTAAACCGTAAGTTTAAATTAAGTTTATAGAAACGCTGCCGCTGCCGTTTGCAATACCATATTCGCGACATACAAGTTTAATGAGAAGACACAAGGTATAAACAAGACTTTGGATCACTTTGTAACGGAGTTAAAATTGCTGTAGCGAGAAACTTTTAAATGCCGGGTCTTAGCTAACATTAAATAGTTCATAGACCTACAAAAGGTTGCCATTGATTTGAGGCAAGATTGCTTTTCTCCTGTACAACTATACGTTGCATTCTCAACAGTAAGTTTGCACGGCTTCATCATATTACAACCGGAGTGCTGAACTAACAACGTGGTATACAAACAGAACTATAACAATCGTGATAAACGAACAATAAAACAGCAGAGAACCCGTGGATTAAATAAAAAGGCTGCTTCCTTGGCAAAGCAAGGAAAAAGGATGACCTTATATGGCATTCGTTTATAAAACAGCGGAGAAGCTGTGTAAAGTCTGCTTCACAAAAAAACAGCAGAGCGCCTTATATGAGCAGGCAGTCAGCTAAAGAAGGGAATCAAAAAATAACTATAATCATAATAAACGAACAAAAAATAGCGGAGAATCCGCGGACTACATAAAGGAAATGGGTACCTGAACAGAAAAGTGAGTCTCAAATAGCTACACAATAACTATAACAATCATAATAAACGAACAATAAAACAATACAGAACCGCTAAGCAAGGAGAAAGGACGGCCTTATATGGCGTTCGTTTATAAAACAGCGGACAGGCTGTGTAAAGGCAGCTTCACAAAAAAACAGATCCTTAACAAATTATTATTGGTATATTTTCCCTCAATTTAAAAAGGTTTTCTTTTCTTCTTAATAAAAATTTAATAGCAGTACTTCGCTGCTGCGAAGCACGGGGATTTGGCTATTATATATATGTGAATGTATGTATGTACATATGTATGTCTATATATATATATATATATATATATATATATATATATATATATATATATATATATATATATATATATATATATATATATGTAGATATGTATATATATGTGTATATATATGTAGATATGTAAATATGTATATCTATATATATGTGTCTGTATGTGTGTATATATATGTATGTGTATGTATGTATGTATGTGTATATGTATATATGTATATATGTGTGTGTATGTATGTGTGTATATGTATGTGTATATATATGTTGATATGTGTATATATATGTATATATATGTGTATGTGTATATGTATATATATATATATGTATATGTAGATATGTGTATATGTAGATATGTATATATATGTATATATGTATATGTATATATATGTTTACATAACTTCTTTAACACACTACTTCTCCGCTGCGAAGCGCGGGTATTTTGCTATGATTATATAACTAGCACACCAACACACCATTATAGTACATTTTTATTACTATGTATTTTCCTTTTGCATTTCATTGACAAAAAAGAAAAATAGGGAATCTTAATACATAATTCGCCAGTCTCCTCACTCATTCACTCACTCACGTCTGTCCAAAGCCGAATGCGCAGTCGCCTTCTGCTCAGCTGCCCGAAAAACCTTACCAGACCGACATCGCGGCAGGCGGCGGATTTACGGCCGTGAAAATTCAAAGAAAAAGGCGACTACGGCCGCGAAAATTCAAAGAGAAAGGCGACTTCAATGAAAGCTCTAGAGGCCTTAAAGGCGATTTCGACTACAGCTCGAGGCTTAATTACGCATTCATTCAATACACCTATATCAGGTTTGTGGTGCTTATACTTATTATTTATTATACTATTCCACTCATGCCCGTTTCATCTTACGTTGTCAAAACGGGCTCTTTGTCTAGTAATGTCATAATTTTGATGTGGTAAATAATATTAATCCTTTGATATTTCAATGGACAGCATTGCATTGCTTGCATTGTTTTGTAAGGAACTTAGCTGTATAATTTAAACAACTGTAGATCTGAGAAATCCGAAACATTAGATATGCTAAAAAGTACCATGATGACAAAGAGATCATTTAAATGTTGTATGCTATTAATTCTTGCTGTTTTCAATGGATATCTTAACTTATAATGTTTTACCATTTTGTAATCAACATATTAGATTCATTTAAATGACAAGGTAACTAACTAACAAACTAACAACTCCTGTGGGCCCACCACCTATAGGAGGAATAGTGTCTGGATGGAATGTGATGTGGGCAGCAGTCAAAGGCACAGGCCTTGGTAGACCAGAACCCAGACACACAAATTGACTCTTGGGATGGACGTTGAATGTCGCCTCTCTTGCGGGGAAGGAGCTGAAGTTGGAGAGTGAAGCGGAGCGCTACCAACTAGACAAACAGTAGTTGGGCTCACATCCTCCCACTCACTTGGTTTTGCAACCAAACACCTTGATAGAGGCTGGACTCTCCTTTACTCTGGAGTTGCTCAGGGTGAAAGGCCTCAGGTGAGAGTGGGCTTCTTATTGTGTCTCTGCCTAGTCGATGCCATGCTGAGGTTTGTCCTGGAGAACAAGAGGGCTGCCTGTCTGCGGCTGATGTTCACAGATGGGAAGTCTCTGACTGCCATATGTGCCTACGAACTAAATGTCAGTTTGGAGTAGCAGGCCTTCTTGGAGAGCCTGGAGGTGATCCTGGAAATGGTCCCAGCTGGGACTCCATAATTCTGCTGGGTGACTTCAGTGCCCCTTGTGGAAAATAATGGAGACACCTGGCGAGGCATGATTGGGAAAAATGGTCACCCTGATCTAAACCTGAGCAGTGTTTTGTTAGTGGACCTCTATGCTAGGCATGGTTTCTCTATAACAAACACCATGTTTGAATATAAGGTGGCTCATACGTGTACTTGGTACCAGAGCACCTTAGGCCAAATATCTATGATCGATTTCTTAATCTTGTCATCAGATCTGCAGCCATATATTCCGGACACTTGGGTTAAGTGAGGGATCAGAGCTGTCAACTGATCACCACCTGGTGGTAAGTTGGGTCAGATGGTGGGGGAGGCAACCGGACAGACCTGGAAAGCCCATACAAGCAATGAGGGTGGACTAGAAATGTCTGGGGGAGGCCTCTGTCCAACTTCCAAAAGAGATTTTCCCGCACCCCGGGGAGGCTGGGGACATTTCAAATGGGCATTGTTCATAGCGTCCACTGTGGAAGCAGCTGCAAAGAGCTGTGACTTGAAGGCCATAGGTGCATCTCGAAGTAGCAACCTAAGGACCCAATGGTGGACACCAGAGGTGAGAGGTGCCATTACGCTGAAAAAGGATGCCTTTTGTGTATTGTTGGCACAGGATACTCCCAAAGAAGCAGCGAGGTACTGATAGGCCAAAAGGACAGCGGTTTTGGTGGACAGGAAAGGAAAAACCCAGGTGTGAGAGGAGTTCAGAGAGACTATGGAAAGCGACTATCGATTGTGCTCAAAGAGGTTCTAGCAAACCATCAGGCAATTCAAAAAATGGAAGGCATGGATTCACCAAGGTTGTTCTCAAAAAGGTTGGAGAAGTGCTTACCCGGACTGAGGATGTTGCCTGGCAGTTGACGGAACACTTTGAGGAGCTCCTCAACCCAATGGACACCCCCACTTTAGAAGAGGCAGAGTCAGAATCTAAAGGGGATAAGCTAAGGTAGTTAAGCAAATCTGCAGTGGCAAGACCCCAGAGGTGGATGAGATCTGCTCAGAAATGCTGAAGGCTATGGACATTGAGGGACTGACAAGCCATTTCAATGTTGTGTGGTCATCAGGAGCTGTGGCTCTGGAGTGGCAGACCAGGGTGGTGGTCTCCATTTTTGAAAAGGAGAACCGCAGAGTGTGCTCCAACTACTGGGGTTCAACATTCCTCAGCCTTCCTGTAAAAGCTTATACTAGGGCACTAGAAAGGAGACTCAGTCGTGGAACCTCTGATCCAGGAGGAGCAACGTGGATTCAACCAGGCAGTGGAATGGTGGACCAGCTCTTTACCCTCCCAAGGATTCTGGAGGGGGCATGAGAGTAAGGCCAATCCATCTACATGTTTTTTAAGAACTTAGATAAGTGTATGACCATAAATCTGTGGGGGTGCTGGTGGAGTATGGGGATCTGGGGTCCCTAATAAGGGTTATCTGATCTCTGTATAATCACAGTGAGAGCTGTGTCCACATACTCTGAAAAACATCAGCACCACTTCCAGTTGGAGTGAGACTCCACCAAGGCTGTACTTTGACTCCTATCCTGTATGTGATTTTCATGGACAGGATATCAAGGCATAACCTGTGGGGTGGGGAGGGTCCAGTTTGGTGGCCTTAGAATTGCATTACTGCTTTTTGTAGACAATATGGTCCTGTTGGCTTCATCAGGCTGTGAACTCCAATATGTATTTGGAAGGTTTGTGACCGAGTATGAATAGTGAGGGATGAGGATCAGCACCTACAAATCTGAGGCCATGGACCTCAGTAGGAAAAGGTGGCCTGTCCTCTCCAAATGGGAGATGAGTTACTGCCTCAAGTGGAGGAGTTTAAACACCATGAGTGAGGGGAAAAGGGATGGCGAGATCTACCGACGGATTGAGGTGGCAAATGCAGTTATTCGATCATTATACCAATTTGTAGTAGTGAAGAAGAAGCTGAGTCACAAGGCAAAACTCTCGATTTACCAGTCAGCTACCTGTCATAGGTCATAGGTTTTGTGTAATGACTGAAAGAATGAGATTGCTGGTACAAGCAGCTGAAATTAATCTCTTTTCACAGGGTAACTGGAGTCTCCCTTCGGGATAGGGTGAGAAGTGCAGACATCTGGGAGAGGCTCGGAGTAGAGCCTCTGACCCTCCGTATTGAAAAGATCCAACTGAGGCAGTTTGGGCAACTGATACGGATACCACCCCAGACACCTCCATGTGGAGGTTTTACAGGCATGACCAGCTGGGAGGGCATTCTGGGAAAGACCCAGGGCTTGCTTGGAGGATTATATCTCCCAGATGGCCTAAGAATGCATTGAGTTGGCAAGTGTGGCTGGGGAAAGGAACATATGGGCATAACTGCTAAGACTGTTACCCCCTGTCCAGGCTTCAAATAAGGAGTGGAAATTTAAATGAAATATGAGTAACAATACAACAGCATTAGATAACAGCTTTTGAGATGACACTTAGTTGCCTTGATTACCAAACAAAACTTGCCCCAATCCTCTGTGGTGGACCCGAAACCGGCTAAAATAAACCTGGCTTGTCGATTTGGGCCAGGCTGACTCACTGAGTGAACTTTGTGGAATATCATCTCATGTTCACTGTAGCAGACTGGAGGACTGAATAAATATGAACTGAACATTTCAAAGCATTTAAATAAATGTGTGAAGACCAAACAAGACCAATAACAACTAGAAACCGCCTGCTTTGAAGTATAATGAGCGATGAATTGGTGCAGGGCCTGTAACAGCCGTGATCTGTCAGAACTGCACTCAAATAAGACCAGAAGAACGGGATTTACAGGAAACACACGGCTGGATCTCAACTTACAAGCAGGGACTTCTCAGGTACTGTAATTATTATGGGCCACTTCAGGAATCTGTGACAAAGCTACCAGCTTGTAATTCTTTAACACAGAAAGCACACTGTAGATGTGTTCAGGAGGGGCTTCATTGTCACATATCAAAGACACTTGGGGTCTGACTTATCAGAATTCTGTCCAGATTAAGTGGGTCTAAGAAAACAAATGAATGAACAAAATGGACTGCCAGGCTCTTCAAGCACTGCTGTAGTCAGTGAGTGAGCACAATGAACACCAGTTTGACTAAATACTGAGGTGGGCTACAACCACACGGTGCTCACTTTGGACTCAGAACAGAACTTCAGTCCACGGCACCTTGTCTATCTGTGCCACACTTATGGGGGATTTCAGAATCCCTCAGTCATCAGTGCTTTAATAGAAACAGTTACATGGATGGAGCCTCAAATTCACAGTAAGCATTTCCTTATTGCACTGTTTGTGAGGATGTGATAAACCAAACACTTACAAAAGATGACCACTTCATGAAACTTCACCCAACTTTGCAGACCCCAACTTTAATGATTTCCTTTCAGATAAAATTGCCCAGCATTTATGCTCAGGTCATCTTTTTAATTGTGTTGTCCTCATTTTATCACAGCTACATAATAGAAGTATGCACTACTGTTTTCTTGTTTTACTTGACACCATTGCTCAGGTGTTAACAGTCCGCCATGTAGATCCTGGTCTCCATTGATCCTGACCACAGCATCCTCTGCCTTCAGACCAACACTTTCAAATCTCTTGTTACCAAATCTCTCTATTTAAGCACTCTTCCATCCTTCACATGTCTTTTCATCCACCAACAGCATGCATTCCTAACTGGGGTGTCCGCACCATGTCACCCTACTGTCCATGATACCCTTGACATCTTGCTGACATCCTTATTTATTTTTCTTTCTCTTTTCTTTCTGTCATATTGAGCAGCTCCTACTTCTTCTTGATGGCCCAGATTGGATCCCCATACATCAGCACTGTTTGGACTCCTGTCTTATGTAACTTACAGTTACATTTTCTTGACAGTCTTTGACCATTTATACCTTCTCCCACTTTCTTCCATTTCTCAATCCTGCATGAGTTCCATAATGGCTGTTTGACAACCACCTCTTGTGTCAAACACCAAGGCCAGATATGCGACTTGGTTGATTTGTTTGAGCTTGACATTTCGGCTGTCTATGGCTCATATTCTCTCATCCACTTCTTTATAACACTAGATAGATAGATAGATAGATAGATAGATAGATAGATAGATAGATAGATAGATAGATAGATAGATAGATAGATAGATAGATAGATAGATAGATAGATGGACGGACGGACGGACGGACGGACGGACGGACGGACGGACGGACGGACGGACAGACAGACAGACAGACAGACAGACAGACAGACAGACAGACAGACAGACAGACAGATAGATAGATAGATAGATAGATAGATAGATAGATAGATAGATAGATAGATAGATAGATAGATAGATAGATAGATAGATCACCTGTGACATACACATAACACAACATGTAGGATGTGTAAGGCGTATGGCAGAGCTGTAAATCTGCTGTCCACAAACACTGAAGAAGATGAGTGAGGCAGATCACCAAGAGCTCCCTGAGGACTCTGTAGGAGTCACTAACCACAGTGAAAGACATTGGAGAGACTGTAGAGACCACGACTTGAGCCTTTTTGTCCATCAGACTAAGCTCCATGTCCATCAGTGCACATTACTGAAAACACAACATCCGCACCTTGAATCCTGAAAGTGGCAACAGCATGTTGTGAAGCTGCTTCTCTGCAGCAGGACCTACAAGGTCTGTAAGGGGAAAATGAATGCAGCAAAATATGAAAACTTTCTAGAGGAAAACCTGATAGAGTCTGCAAGAATCCCGTGCCTTAGGAGAAGACAATGAGACCAAGCATAAAGCCAAAGCTCTAGGAGAAAACAACAATGTGAATGTTCTGGAGGGGCCAAGTTCAAATCTAAGTCCAATGGAGAAGATGTAGATGGATTTGAAAATGGCTGATTAATCATAATCAACATGGCACCTGTCAGAGCTTAAACAGTTTGACAAGAAAGAATTAATGGGGACAAACGGCAGAGCTGAGAGAGAGAAAAGAGAGACCTGAGCAAAGACTCCAGGCTGCCATGGCTGCCATCTACTAAACACTGACTTGCAGGGGTGACTACTCCTGTTACTTAGTGTTTTATATTTGTAGCTAATTTAGACCACTTTACAGAGACCCCTTTTCACTTTGACATTAAAGAGGTTTTTTTGTTTATTGATTGATGCCAAAAAAGCCAATTTAAATCCTCTGTGATCCAACGTTGTATAACAAGAAAAAGTGAAAACTGCCAAGAGGTGAGTACTTTTAAAGAAGCATCTTTAAATATTGTGGGAAGTGGCTAGGGGTGGCACCTATCTGGGATGCCCAGAAGGACTGGAGTAGGGATTGCGCCTCCTCCAGACCACGAGGGGATGACTGCCCTGGTGTCTTTGGGGACCGTGAGAACTGAGCATGGAAGCTCAACCCTATAGGGGCCCGTGGTCACCACCAGGGGGAGCCCCAATGCCTGAAGAGCCCTGGCCCTCAGCACTTCCGCCACACCCGGAAGTGCTGGGGGGAAGAAGAGTGGGGAGTGCCGGCGGAAGCTAATCGGGAGGCACCTGGAGCACGTCCGGGTGGGGATAAAAGGGGCCGCCTCCCTCCATTCTATGGCTGGAGTTGGGTGAGGAGAGGACCAAGTCTTGTTGGAGAGGAGTGGAGGCGGCCTGAAGAAAGAGGAATTGGTTAAAGGCCTGGACTTTTGGGGGAGTTGTTTGGGGCTGTGTGCACAGTTGTAAATAGTGGTGATGTATAATAAACGTGTGTGAGTTGAACCATCGCTGTTTACCTGTCTGTGTCCGGGCTGCTTTTCACAATATGTTTAAAATAAATAGTTAAAAAGGCAGAAGTCTATTCAGCAATACACACACAACACACCAATAACCAATAACAAAGCAAGGATTCTCCCATTTTACATCTATAATAACTTTCATTTTTCTTTATCTATTTGTAAAGCACACACAAAGACATGAATGTCGATGTTGTTTAAGACCTCCAGGCCAGACAACTCCGTCCTGCTCCACCAGCTCAGTATAATTTAATGTCTTTGTTACCAACAATCAAGTACGAGATTCTGAAAGTCACCTGCAGCCCCTTCAGTGTCCTCAGTGACCAGAATATCACAAGTTACTCTGAGCAGTTTTTTAGTTTTATTCTCCTTACCTGTTTATGTCTCTGATGTCCCGTGAACTGACGACGTGACTTTATTTAATTTGCCGCTGCAGCCCTTCGACTTTGGCAGGTGTTATCCATTGTGAGGCGAAACCTGAGACTGCAGCAGGACTCGGTGTGTCTAATGTCAGCTCTCCGGCTGCTCTTCTACATTACAAACACACTGTAACCAGGAAGTTCAGGTTTGTGAATAAAGTAACAAGCAGGAATGCTGTCTGGTGAGTCTTCATCAGCCAAGGGGCCCACTTTACCACCCGGTGCTCCTTATTAACAGATATTAACAGACATGATTACAATACTGACATGTGGGCCTTTCTTCAGATTACAGACGCACACAGAGTGGTGGCCACAGTGGCTCAGCATCTGCCTCTTTACCCTCACAGGTCCATTTTCTGCCTTTCATTGCTTCTGAGCACACACATTAAAAAAGGAGGGATGAGCGACATGCTTTGCTCAAACTACAGTAAGTACAAATTCAGATCAGCACCTCATCAGTCATCTGCATTTGTTGTGTTATTCCACCATGTTATTCAAACCAAACTATCTAAACCCTTGATGACCGTTCATTTTTTAACAAATTCTTTTTGTGTTTCTTTTCTTATTGCAATTTATTATTTTCAGTGAGTCCCAAATTGTCAAGAGTTTCTTAGGACTCTAAAATTAGGGTTAGGCTTAGGGTTAGGGTTAGTGTGAGTTTGGTGTGTTCAGGGTTCAATACAGTTATTTTTTATCATGAATAGTTATGCAGTTTGAAGTGTCCTACTTTGTACCATTTTTTATGATTAATTATTATTGTTAATTTTGCTCTGTTTCATGAACGCCTCCATGTTGTGAAACCACCGTGTACGATTTTGCATTTGAAACAAAAAAGTCCCCACTCACACTGCAGCTCCACTCCCATTTTTTCACTCATATGTGACAACAATCTAATTTTTAGAGAAATATGATTTGCCAAAAGCATAATGGAATCAAAACCTTTTCAGAAGTATTTCTTCTATTTCCGTAAAGACTGTTTTGCATCCAAACCGTTCACATCACTCTCAACATTCTTTGGGCCACTTGTTTCTATGTTCAGAAATGCGTTTCTTAGAGAGTTTTTTTATGTCAACATCACCATCCAAAAATGATAAATGTGTGGAAATGTAAAATATGGGAGTATTAAAGCAGAGTCCTATTGTAATGGAGGTGCCCACCTCCATTAATAGGTGGGATGTTATATCTGAAGGCAATAATATTTCACTGACCAAAGGAGAAAGATAGAGGAAGTAATAAACTGTAACAGGTTCTTGTTGCTGAGTACACATTACAGCGTAAGTGTAATACAATCAGCTTCCTATTGGCTCCCCAATACCCATAATCCCTTATTAGTGTGGAACCCCCAATAGTTCAACAGACTAACAATATGCTGCTTATTCCTACCCCTCTAAAACTGTAAATGTGGGTAGCAATTAACAAACAGCTTCTGCTATCTAAGAAGAGGAATATCGAAATGTTCTCAATGCAGTTCACATTCTAACAAAGGAGAGACAGTAAACCTTCTCTGCATCCCGCTAACACTGCGGATTATCCATCCATCCATTTTCCAACCCGCTGAATCCGAGACGGGGGTCTGCTGGAGCCAATCCCAACCAACACAGGGCACAAGGCAGGAACCAATCCCGGGCAGGGTGCCAACCCACCGCAGGACACACACAAACACACCAAGCACACACTAGGGCCAATTTTAATCGCCAGTCCACCTAACCTGCATGTCTTTGGGCTGTGGGAGGAAACCGGAGCGCCCGGAGGAAACCCACGCAGACACGGGGAGAACATGCAAACTCCACGCAGGGAGGACTCGGGAAGCGAACCCGGGTCTCCTAACTGCAAGGCAGCAGCGCTACCACTGTGCCACAGTGTGGATTATTCTGCCCCTTATTATTATTTTCTCACATACAGGGTTAGCTACTTTAACTTAAGATGGTCAGGAGGCTTTCTTCTTCACAGAGGGCTACGTCATACATCTGATGTGTGCTCATCTCCTAACTCAGCCTTAGGTAACTTTAACATCAGTAGGAGTTGAAGCCATAGAGACAGGTGGCATCTCAGAGGGCTTTAGGTCAGCTCACTAGGACTTGGTGCCTCAGATGTTTCTGTGCTACTCACTGTTTCAGCAGGTATACCACGTAGCAACTGTTCAATATGTCGTCTCTATGTCTGGTGGTCTTATGTACATACCTTACAAGGAATAAGTCCAGTCCATTGAAGAATGGTTGCTGGTACCCATTTCTCAGTGGTGGAGTAATTAAGACCAAGAACAGCATCTCCACTGGGAAGCTCATAATTTTTAGTCCACTTGGTCTATTGATTTATTTGATCCTGCTGCTTATCATAAACTCGCACCTGAGTGGTAGCTGATCTTAAGAAATCGAGACGTGTTTTAAGACGCCATTTTTGAGACAGATCAGCTGGTGACATACCTGTTATTGTATGGGATGTGTAAGAAGAAATGTGTAAAGATATTGTTTGAAAGGTGCTTCCCT
Organism: Erpetoichthys calabaricus; assembly: GCF_900747795.2. NCBI lineage: Eukaryota > Metazoa > Chordata > Cladistia > Polypteriformes > Polypteridae > Erpetoichthys > Erpetoichthys calabaricus. Next base: position 4,528,209 of record NW_026261588.1, on the reverse strand, counting down.
TTTGGATGCTTTAAGAGCATATTTAAGGGTTTGTTCCATTCTTTCAGCCAGACCACTAGCAATGAGGGCTGGATAGAAGATGATTAATAACAATACTTTTTAGGAATTCCTCCATTAATTGGGACACAAAAAGGTGCAAACATCTCTCTTTTGATTTGGATCATGTTTCTGTGTGATGGTAGACATGATGGTGACCTCAGGCCACTTAGAATGTGCATCCACTGTGACCAAAGCATAACACCCTCTAATGGTACTGCAAAGTCTAAATGAACACATTGCTAAGGACTGACAGGCCATTCCTTTGGATGCAGTGGTGCTGGACTTGAAATATTTCTGAGGCCTTGGCATGATGAACATGATGTTGCCCTTTCTTCAATATCATGATCAAGTCCAGGTCACCAAAAGTAACTCTGGGCTAGCTCTTTCATTTGGACTGTGCCACAGTATCCAAGGTGTAACTCATCCAGAACGGGTTTCCTCAACCTTGATGGTATGATCACTCACATACCCCACATGAGACATCCTGCATTCACTGATAGCTCAATGTCTTTGCATTTTGTGAACAATTATGTTTCAAATTTAACTTCCCATCAACACAGTTTTTCCACGACTTTCATATCAGAAACTTTGCTAAAACCAATCTGCCCAATTGTCCTCACCTCCCACCCATTTCTATTCCAGAACAAATACTGATCAGTCTTGAAGACTCAGACAGCATCTCAAGAAGATATAAAAACATATTAAAATCTCTTCCTTTCAAATAACTCAGGGTACAACGGGGAAAGGATCTTTTACTTAACATCTCAGAAAAGGAGTGGAAGACAGCCATGCACAGAATACACTCCAGCTGAATATGTACAAAGCATTCAATTGTTCAACTTAATCTTTCATCACTCACATTTATCTCATTTAAAATTGTCCAAAATGTATCCAAGGCCAAGATCCAACCTGCGAACATTGCAATCAAGCTCCAGCCTCACTGAGCCGCATGTTTTGGAAGTGCACTAAATTAACATAATTTTGGACAAAAATCTCGGAATGCTTCCCAGACAGCCTTGGTGTCACAATCCCTCCTAACTCATTAACAGCTGCATGTGGTGGGCTGACAGAGGGGCTTAAAATGGATAAGTTGACAAACTGAGTGTAATGGCCGACACCACACCATTGACATGTAGACTTGTCCTGCTTAACTGGAAGAACCCCAGCCCATCTTCTAGAATAAGTCAGTGGGCAACTGAAGTTCTATACTATTTGAAATTGAAAAAAGCCAATCACATTCTCGTTTAGAGGATCTGTTCAAAACTTTTTAAAAATATGGCAAGATCTAATTAATAAAATTTTAGAATAAGCATTTAATAGGGGAAAAGGACATTCTCCCTTACTTGGTGCTTTTGAAGATTTGCTCTTCCTGTTAGCTTTCCTCTCTTTCTCTCAGGAGGGGGTTGAATTCTGTTTTGTAAGTTTAACTTGATTATGTGGATTTTTATTTTCTTCGTTGTATAAGTTAGACTCGATCATATGGAATGTTATTTTTTTTAAATAAAATTAGTAAAAAAAAAAAAGTGATAAAACTCTCTTAACTCTTTCAGGGCTGATGTCGACTTTTGTCAAAATTCAGTGGTAGAGGTCAGTAATCAGCTGTAAACTGTGACAAAACTCGCCCTTACATTTTAGTTCAACTGTCTTGAAGGAAAATTACATAGCTTTGTTGATTCAACCTCAATTCCCTACGCGTGCATGAGTAGCAAAGAGCAAACAACCTATAAAGTGGCATCAACATCTGGCAGGAGACCGAAGCGAATGTGCAAAGCAAAATACTCCATGGACATTTTACACAATTTTGTTGAATAGGACTCTTACTTGTCGAAAAGAGATCGAAAAGGAGATCGAAAACGAAAGTGAGGTACCAGCATCATCTGAGCGGTGTCAAGCTGATCATGGTGCTCAACACTTTCATGTAGCTGATGCGCTTACAAAAATATTCGCCTGAGAGGACCACCACTTATGATGACAAAAGGTACAAACCCTCACCACCGGCACCCACCTGCTGTGCGAAGACAGCCAGGCAGCCGGCCCATCATGGTGCAAAGTTCTGCTCAGCCACTGCTGCAAGTGATACTGAACATGCAACAACAGGAGACACAGCACATAGCAACAGACATTTTACGTTGACTTATGTGTGAAACCATTGCTTTGTGTGCTTTTCAGAAAACTGAATTTTTTGGAAACAATATTCAGCCCTCAAAGAGTTAACAGCCAGTGTAGCCTTAGCTTTGCTGAATGCCATTTCACACTCTTGTGACAATTTCCAGGGTCTGCTTTCACATAGCAACTCATGCAGAGGTTCCAGCAATATTGTTAGCTGTGGTATGAAACGCCCATAATAGTTCAGGAGACCCAAAAATGATCTCAGTTGGTTGATATTGTTTGGAGCAGGACATCCACTATGGCCTTCACTTTTGAAGGAGCCATGTGCAAAGTGTCAGCCTCAATTACTTGCCCTGGAAGCTTTGAAGAAGTCACATTTGTCCTTATCCATGTGCAACCCATACTCTAATAGCCTGCTTAAGGCTTTATCAGATTGGTCACATGCTCCTTGTCAACTCGGCCAGTGACCAGGGTGTCATCCAGGTATCACTGCACACTTGTTAGTCCAATATACATCTGGTATGCTGATATAAAATTGGTGTCAAAGTAATCTTAAAAGGTAAGTGACAATAACAGTAGAGTCCTTTATACAATGTTATGGTGAGGTACGTTTGTGAGCCCTCATTCACTTGCATTTGCAAGTATGTTTGGCTGAGGTCTAGTTTACTAATCTCCCAGCTAACCCAGCAAAAAGATCTTCAATCACAGGAATGAGTACAAGGTAATCTGTCACCTTAAAGTCCCCACATAATCATACAGACCCATCATGCTTGTTGTGCCTACTCAGAATGGGAAACAGGTTCTAGGACTCCCTGTTTGACAAGCGTAAGGTCGTAAAGCAGAGGGAACACTCCCTGCCTTCAAAAACCTTGATTGGCAATTTGGTGGCACTCTTAGTGTCACTTTAATTCCCTTCATACTCCTTAGTTCCTCTTGGAGGACAGTTGTGTGCTTTCTCAAGACCACAGCCAACTCAGACTCTCCGACAGACACAACATTCACCTTGGTCCAATCCACAAGTACTTTAATAAATAAAAGTAAATGACAAGAATCAAATACAAAAACTCTTCTAGGCCACTACTGTAATGATGCAATTCAGTGGCAAATAGAGGTTGTGCAAATCATGTAGAAAATGCGACAAAGGAGACTTCAATGGTATGGAAACGTCCTACGGGCAGCACCGGGAACCGCTGCTGACATCGTCTACCACTTCACAGTTGATGGCCAATGGCCAGGATGACGGCCAAAACATAGATGGCAGTGCACAATCAGAATGGACATGAAGATAATTCAGCTACACCCGAGCCATGCACTTGATTGCGCAAAATGGCATACTGCTATCCAAAAAGTGGACACGGTACCAGCGGGGGTTGAATGATGGAATAGGTCTCCATTTTGTTTTGTGGGTTTCCTGAACTGGGGCTATGATTTAGAAGGGACATTCGTATTGTGCCGCTAGAGCTGAAATTCTTGGACCAGTGCAAGACGAGCAAGAGTGGAAGCATTTGTCAAGAATGTCTTCATTAATCAAAAACAAAAGTCGGCGGTTCGAAGACGATCAGAAACTGTTGTAGTTCTGACCATAAACAATGCCAACTGGTGATCCGGTGGCGTTCTTGCCAGAGACTTGCCTGCAAGCCAACCGGGAAACCAAAGTCTTTGGGTTCTGTGGGGAGTATGGTTGCAAACCTGAAACTTAATGGAATTGATGGAAGAGCACCACTAGGAGTGGAGCCTGTGGCTTAATTTGACTCAACACGGGAAACCTTATCCAGCCTGGACACGGAGAGGATTGACAGACTGATAGCTCAATTTTTATTGTGTGGGTGGTGGTAAATGGTCATTCGTACAGTTGTGCTTGAAAGTTTGTGAACCCTTTAGAATTTTCTATATTTCTGAATAAATATGACCTAAAACATCATCAGATTTTCACTCAAGTCCTAAAAGTAGATAAAGAGAAACCAGTTAAACAAATGAGACAAAAATATTATACTTGGTCATTTATTAATTAAGGAAAATGATCGAATATTACATATTTGTGAGTGGCAAAAGTATGTGAACCTTTGCTTCAGTATCTGGTGTGACCCCCCTTTGCAGCAATAACTGCAACTAAACGTTTCTGGTAACTGTTGATCAGTCCTGCACTCTAAAAAGAGAAAAAGGGCTCTTTTTGATTTAAGGTAATTTTAGTAGTTGTAATGAACTATATTAATATGTTTGTTCACCTAACATAATTTTTTGCTTTACGTCAAATTGAGAAACCGTGCTGTCGCTTAATGTAACTTCTTCTATTTAGTCTAAAGCAAAAAATCGCTTTGGAGACCTTGCCGGCTCCGCCCCCTGTGATGTCATGTCCGGGCTCGCACCAATGGCAGAAGACCTACATGAGTCTGACCCCTTTGACTTCACTTCCTGTGTCCCCCTTTAAAAGCCTCCACCTTTTCCCTATACCCTCAGTTCTGTTTGGACTCGGTTTTGTGCACATCACTGCTGTATTATTTTTGAAAAGCAACTTTGCAGCCAGGAAAGCAAATTATACAGGTGGCTGCCCCAAACCTTTATATGACTCTGCCTCGAGTTTGTGACTATATATATAGAATTTAAGTTGGCATTACAGTGAATAAAATAATGGACAAAATTTTAATTTGAGTTCATCCATCCATTATCCAACCCGCTATATCCTAACTACAGGGTGACGGGGGTCTGCTGGAGCCAATCCCAGCCAACACAGGGCGCAAGGCAGGAAACAAACCCCGGGCAGGGCGCCAGCTCACCGCAGTTAATTTGAGTTTTTAAAGAAATTTGGTTTGAGCTCAATACATTTTTTGCTTTTATTCAAGTTTTTGAAAAGGTTAAAACAAACTCAAAAGAATTAAGTTTACTCAAATACTTTTTAAAATTTGAAAGAAATCAATTAAATTGCTTGTTACCTTGTGAAGTAATTTATTTAGGTTGATCCAACAAAACATTTTTTACAGCGTGCACACTTGGAGGAATTTGAGCCCATTCCTCCGTACAGAACAGCTTCAACTCTGGGATGTTGGTGGGTTTCCTCACATGAACTTCTCGCGTCAGGTCCTTCCACAACATTTCGATTGGATTAAGGTCAGGGCTTTGACTTGGCCATTCCAAAACATTCACTTTATTCTTCTTTAACCATTCTTTGGTAGAACGACTTGTGTGCTTAGGGTTGTTGTCTTGCTGCATGACCCACCTTCTCTTGAGATTCAGTTCATGGAGAGATCTCCTGACATTTTCCTTTAGAATTCTCTGATATAATTCAGAATTCATTGTTCCATCAATGAAGGCAAGCCGTCCTGGCCCAGATGCAGAAAAACAGGCCCAAACCATGATACTACCACCACCATGTTTCACAGATGGGATAAGGTTCTTATGCTGGAATGCAGTGTTTTCCTTTCTCCAAACAGAATGCTTTTCATTTAAACCAAAAAGTTCTATTTTGGTCTCATCTGTCCACAAAACCTTCTTCCAATAGCCTTCTGGTTTGTCCATGTGATCTTCAGCAAACTGCAGACAAGCAGCAATGTTTTTTTTTGGAGTGCAGTGGCTTTCTCCTTGCAACCCTTCCATGCACACCATTGTTGTTCAGTGTTCTGATGGTGGACTCATGAACATGAACATTAGCCAATGTGAGAGAGGCCTTCAGTTGCTTAGAAGTTACCCTGGGGTCCTTTGTGACCTCGCCGACTATTACACGCCTTGCTCTTGGAGTGATCTTTGTTGGTCGACCACTCCTGGGGAGGGCAACAATGGTCTTGAATTTCCTCCATTTGTACACAATCTGTCTGACTGTGGATTGGTGGAGTCCAAACTCTTTAGAGATGGTTTTGTAACCTTTTCCAGCCTGATGAGCATCAACAACTCTTTTTGTGAGGTCCTCAGAAATCTCCTTTGTTTGTGCCGTGATACACTTCCACCAACATGTGTTGTGAAGAGCAGACTTTGATAGATCCTGTTCATGAAATAACACAGGGTGCCCACTCACACCTGATTGTCATCCCATTGATTGAAAACACCGGACTCGAATTTCACCTTCAAACTTACTGCTAATCCTAGAGGTTCACATTCTTTTGCCACTCACAAATATGTCATATTCGATCATTTTCCTCAATAAATAAATGACCAAGTATAATATTTTTTGTCTCATTTGTTTAACTGGTTTCTCTTTATCAGAATCAGAATCAGCTTTATTGGCCAAGTATATGTACACATACAAGGAATTGGACTCCGGTTTCTCCTAGTATTGTCCCTGATGCTGTGAGATTGACTTAAGTGTTCATGAGAGTGATGGCCTGAGGAAAGAAACTGTTCACATGTCTGGTAGTTTTGGCGTACAGTGCTCTGTAGCGCCTACCAGAGGGAAGAAGTTGAAAAAGGTTGTAACCAGGGTGTGATGGGTCTGCAATGATGTTTTCTGCCCGTTTCCTGACTCGAGATCTGTATAAGTCTTGAATGGAGGGCAGATCAACACCAATGATTTTTTCTGCAATCCTGACTGTCCGTTGAAGTCTGTTCCTGTCCTGTTTTGTGGCTGAGCCAAACCAGACTGTGATAGATGAACATAGAACAGACTGGATTACTGCAGAGTAAAATTGGATGAGCAGCTCCTGAGGCAGGTTGAACTTCCTGAGCTGGCGCAGGAAGTACAACCTCTGCTGGGCCTTTTTAACAATTGTGTTTATGTTTAGTTCCCACTTTAGGTCCTGGGAAATTGTGGATCCCAGAAACCTGAAGTTTTCCACAGCAGACACAATGCTGTTGAGTAGTGTGAGAGGGGGCAGCACTGGGGGGCTCCTCCTGAAGTCCACTGTCATCTCCACAGTTTGTTCAGCTCCAGGTTGTTTTGACCGCACCAGAGGGCCAGCTGTTCGACCTCTCGTCTGTATACAGACTCGTCACTGTCCTTGATGAGGCCAATGACTGTCATATCATCTGCGAACTTCAGGATTTTAACAGACGGGTCTCTTGAGGTGCAGTCATTTGTGTAGAGGGAGAAGAGCAGAGGAGAGAGGACACATCCCTGGGGGGCGCCAGTGCTGACTGTTCGTGTGCTGGATGTGATTTTTCCCAGTCTCACTTGCTGCTTCCTATCTGTCAGGAAGTTTTTGATCCACTGGGAGATGGAAGCTGGTACAGTGAGCCAAGTGAGTTTGGTGTGGAGGACTTCTGGAATGATAGTATTGAACGCCGAGCTGAAGTCCACAAACAGGATCCTAGCATATGCCCCTGGAGAGTCGAGATGTTGCAGGATGTAGTGCAGTCCCATGTTGATTGCATCATCCACTGACCTGTTTGCTCGGTAAGCAAACTGTAGGGGGTCAAGCAGGGGGTCTGTAATGTCCTTCAGGTAGGTCAACACCAGTCTTTCAAAGGATTTCATGACCACAGACGTCAGGGTGACTGGTCTGTAGTCATTTAACCCTGCGATGGAGGTTTTCTTTGGAACCGGGATAATTGTGGAACGCTTAAGGCAGGAGGGAACTTCACATAGCTCCAGGGATCTGTTGAAGATCTGTGTAAATATGGGGTCCAGCTGATCAGCACAGACTTTAAGACAGGATGGTGACACACCATCTGGACCTGGTGCCTTCCTGATCTTCTGTCTCCTGAAGAGCTGACTCACATCCCCTTCACAGATCCTGAGTGCAGGTATGGTGTCAGTGGGGAGGGGCAGGGGCTTGGTAGTGAGTGCTGGGAGTGTATTTAGATTGGCGTGGGTGAGAGGTGTGAAAGAGGGATTATCAAACCTGCAGTAGAACAAATTCAGCTCGTTGGCCAGTTGATGGTTCTCTTCAGTATGGGTGGATGGTTTCCTGTAGTTGGTGATGTCTTTCAAACCTCTCCACACTGATGCAGGGTCGTTGGCTGTAAACCTATTTTCCAGCTTTTCAGTGTAGCACCTCTTTGCTACTCTGATCTCCTTTGTCAATGTGTTTCTGGCTTGATTATACAGGATTCTGTCCCCACTTCTGTAGGCCTTCTCCTTAGCCTGACGAAGCTGCCTGAGTTTTGTAGTAAACCAGGGTTTGTTGTTGTTGTCTGTGCGAAAAGATTTCATGGGCACACACATATCCTCACAAAAACTGACGTAGGATGTCACAGTGTCAGTAAGCTCATCCAGGTCTGTCGCTGCAGACTCAAAAACACTCCAATCAGTACAGTCAAAGCAGGCTTGTAGTTCCAGCTTTGCCTCGTTGGTCCATCTCTTCACCGTTTTCACCACAGGCTTTGCAGATCTTAAGTTCTGCCTGTAAGTCGGGAGAAGATGAACCAAACAGTGGTCAGAGAGTCCCAAGGCAGCACGAGGGACAGAGCGATAAGCATCCTTTAATGTAGTGTAGCAGTGGTCCAGTGTGTTTTTGTCCCTGGTAGGACACTTAATGTGCTGACTGAATTTTGGCAGTTCTTGCCTGAGGTTTGCTCTGTTAAAATCACCAACAACAATGAGCAGAGAGTCCGGGTGTTTGTGCTCCATGTTAGTTATCTGGTCAGCCAGGTGTTGTAATGCTTCACTAACACAGGCCTGAGGTGGGATGTAAACACCAACCAGAATAAACGAGGAAAACTCCCGCGGTGAATAGAACGGTTTACAGTCAATGAAAAAAGACTCTAAGTGAGGGCTGCATGTTTTGATTTGTACTGTGACATCTGTACACCAACCTTCATTTATATAGAAACAGATTCCGCCTCCTTTCGTTTTCCCTGAGAGCTCCATGACGCGGTCCGCACGGAGAAGTTGGAAGCTCGGCAGGTATAATGCGCTATCGGGGATGTGCTCACCAAGCCAGGTTTCAGTGAAGCACAGGACGGCAGATCTGGAAAAGTCCGTGTTTATCTTCTTTTAGGACTTGAGAGAAACTCTGATGATGTTTTAGGTCATATTTATGCAGAAATATAGAAAATTCTAAAGGGTTCACAAACTTTCAAGCACAACTGTAGTTGCTGGAGCAATTTGTCTGGTAACGAACAAGACTCCCTCCTGCTTAATACTTATGTGACCCACAAGTGGTCGGTGTTCAACTTCTCAGAGGGACAAGTGGCTTTCAGCCACATGATATTGAATAATCACAAGTCTGTGATGACCTTAGGTGTCTGGGACTGCACGCACGCTACACGGAATGGATCAACGTGTGTCTACACGTTGTGTCTACGCTGTTGAACCCCATTCATGATGGGGACTGGGGCTTGCAATTGTTCCTCACAAGCGAGGAATTGCCATTAAGTATGGGTCATAAGCCCACACTGATTAAGTTCCTGCCCTTTGTACACACCGCTCGTTGCTACCACAGATGGATAGTTTGGTGAGGTCTTTGGATCGACCATACCGTGGTCGCTAACGGCCTCTGATGGAGTGCCGAGAAGACGATCGTATGTGAAAAAAGTTAGTGGGCATGCATGAGTCTGAGGCCGACTCTATTAGCGTTAGCGTCTGAATCCAATGAGAAAAGTGAATAGGGAATAGCTTCTCATTGCGTAGCTTGCTGCATGCTCAGGACCAAAGTGTTGGCTTGCAATCCCAGCCCAGGAATCACCCGTGCAGAGGGGAGAGCTGAAATAAAGAAATACATTTGCTCTGAGTAGCTGTTGTTGTATTTTTTTTTTGTCTCCATTCCTTTATGATCTATCGATTCACATGGAAAAAGGGCAATGGCACACCAGATACCTTAGCCACCTGTCAGCTGAGACTGGCGAAGTGAATCGCTCAAGTAATTCAAATGGTGTTATTATCAACTGGAAAGGATGGCCTTCATTTCAAGTGTAAGCCTATTCATCTGAAGAAGCATCTGCTAAGTGTACTGCACTGCATCTTCCAGCAGCAAACCAAAGCAGTGATTCGCTGCCAGGCTGTTCGCTCCCACAGGTCAGGACTACTCAGTATGACATGACACATCGGGGACATAAAGGACACAAGGAATGGGTAGGTGACACGAGCCAAACAGCAGGCAATAAGAAGAGGAAGATGAATGTCACTGCTTTCATGTGAGATGGAAGGTGGGATAGATGGAAGAGACACTTTTCCCATGGTGGTCTCAGAATGAAGCAAAGAGTGCAAAAAGAAGAGTACAAAGCGAGTTTTTGAAGTGAACAGTGAAAAGCATAAGTGCAGGGAAAGAACAAGAAAGTGACGGCCTGAAATAAAGATTTAAAAGGCAGAGAGCGAAAGGAGGAATACGAAGGCAGCGTGTGAAGTGAAGAGAAAGTGAAGGCACAAAATGAACACTACAAGCTGAGAGGGTAGAATGAAGAAACTGGCAAGAGCCGAAAGGGACATTAAAAGTGCAGCACACGAGAAAGAGAATTGGCTTTAAAAATGTAAAGATGACAGAAGCCTGAGAGGGGGTGGCAGGGGACGTGACCTGGAGCTGCATGGACTGCAAGGGTACACTGGCAGGAGAGGAAGAGTAACCTTTGAGAGCATGAACTTGACATTAGAGTGTGCTTTTGAAATAGTGATTCAAAAAATGACTGCTGCATGTAATCAGCATTGAGAAATTGTCAGCATGAAGTGAAGTTTAGAACATGTCAGTTTGAAATGAGTGGGCCCTGTGCAGAAGACTCCTGCTGTCAGAAGTTTTAAATGGGCTTACGTAGGGAGCCATTGCCTACACCAATTCCTACGCTGGTCGGTATTCACAAAGAGTTTGCGTAAGAAGACTTTCGTAACAACGTCCCCTGCTGGTCAGACTGGTGTTTGTACATCTCCGGGGTGTCTCCCTCCATAATCAAGGAGAACATGCAGACTCCACACGGAGAGCATCTGGAACTTGACGCTCAGTCTTCTTGTCACGAGGCAGCAGCGCTACTGTTAATGCTGTATTTCTGATATACTGTATCTCACATTATTAGTTAGATAATTGGAAATCCCCAGCTATAACGTCCATGTATTTTAACGTATAGTAAGAAGGTGATGGCGACTCTTAACATTATTGTTCTCATGAGCTAGGTTCTGTTTTAAAAACTGGATGCTAATATGCATTGCTACTTTTATTATAAAAAAAATTGACAGCCTTTTAAAATAGTAATATTATATTTTGTGGATAAGGAGTTTTGAAAGAAGTGCTTGAAATACTCGCATGCCATAAGTCGGAGACTGAACTTCATGTCTGTTTGTCTCAGATGAGACATCAATCGCAGCCATTCTTACAGTGATGCTGATTACCATTGACTGGGCACGTCATGATGTTGTGGGAGTAACATGGCTGACATCGTAGGTACTGCTGGCTGCAGTTAAACTCTGTGGGAGCTTCCAGCTCATTTCTTCTTTCTGTGTTTAGGTAGTGATGGGTGAAATGAAGCCTCATGAAGTGCCCAAATGTCTGAAGCAATTGTGTTAGAAATCGTGTTGAAGCTTTGAAGCATTTGACACAAATCTCTAATGACATCTCCTGGCCATTAACATTACATAAACTCATAATCATGTTCAACGGCATCTGTTAAACTTTTATTTCTTCTATGTTTCACTGCACTTGTAAGAAAAGGCGATACAGAAACAATACTTCTGAATAAATATTAAGACATGCAGGTCAGGTCAGGTTGGGGAGCATGCACTGGCACAGCACGTTGCCGCACCCACCACACGACAGAACAGCTCAGGATTCTGGCTGGCAACCCCCCAGGGAGACACGTGCAGCCAGGTGTTACGTGGGTATCCCCTTGGCCTGGTCCAGCAACTTGGGTCCTCAACAATGAGGGTCCTGTGAGCCGGATCACCCTTGGGGAATCGCGTCACATGGTCGTAGTGCCGTAACCTGAGCTCCCTCACATTCGTAACTACACATGCAACAATTCACTCGACACAAAATCAAATGAGCGGTACCCAAGGAATCTCTGAAGAGACACAGTACCGAAAGAGTCCAGTCTTCGTCTCAGGTCACTGGATAGCATCCATGTCCCACAACCATATATCAAGAGAGGAAGGACCAGGGGCCTCATGTATAAACGGTGCGTACACACAAAAATGTTGTGTAAGCCCGTTTCCACTCTCAAATTGTGATGTATAAAACTTAAACTTGACGTAAAGCCACGCACATTTCCATGGTAGCTCATACCCTGGCATATGCAAGTACTGCGCTTGGTTTTGCAGACTGGCGGCACCCAGCGTCAAAGCAGTGCTACTGTTCCTGTGTGGTTTCCCTTTCTTTTTTTGATCCACATCCCTGATGCAGCTTTATAAATACACTGAAATTAACTGCATATTGTTTATTAGTGTAATGCATCTGATTGTAATTAGCCTGTAACAATATAATGGTCCACAGACTGGTCAAACTGTTCTAAATACCATAACTGCTTTAGCGTTGTTAGACTTACTGCACCTTCTTCTTCTTTCAGCTGCTCCCGTTAGGGGTTGCCACAGCGGATCATACTTTTCCATATTACTCTCATTGTACAACAGTATTTATATCACTGTATCCAAGTGTGAATCACAGCTGCACTGTAACTGATCAGAAAGAGAATTATCGGGATACAGCATCAAGCACATGCTGCCTCAGCTATGATGCCTATTGAACTGCTCGCATTCGGCAAACGCTCTTTGAACATGAGGAGGAAGTAACTTTGCTGTATAAGGACTAGAGAACTGAACTTACCCAGATGTCCTTTGGTTGAGATAGTGTGCAGTCCTAAAGTGGTGCAGGATAAGACCATGGAGATACTGCAGCAGTCGTAACGATACTAAGAGTCACACCATCTGAAGATGATGTTTGTTTATTTTATTGTGGGGTCCACAGGAACACACCCAGCCTTGACCCAGCATGCACACACTCATTTAAACACTGCTACTGGCAGAATGAAAGGATAAGTAATGATAAAATGTATTAATCAAAATAATGAAAAAAAGAACATACAATATAAACCAAACCACGTGCACAATGGCTCTCTCCAGCTCCCCGATGGCAAAAATAAATTACAACTCTAACATCAGGGGAACTGAGGTGCAGGTTTGATCCTGGGGTTGTAGTCTCATATAGCGTTTAGATTTACTGGTGCACAGGTCGAAGTCCTACTTACTGTAACTGCCCATCATCCCCTGCCCCAGTCCATCAGTGTTGCCATGCGTTTGAAGCAAAAGATAGTAGGTAACTTTCAGGGTAATCCGCAGGAGACATCTTCACCAGCACACCCCTTGGACGAGCAAAGGCAGGGGGGCCAGCAGGAGCCTCATCTTACTCCCCTGGTAGTGGGATATCGTGTGCCTTTTGGGGATCCATTGGTGTAAGACCCCATTTCTGCTGCTATATGACACGTGAGCCACTGTCTTGCACCGTAAAGAAGAGACCTAGTCTAAGGGCTTCAAGAAAACCAGCTTTATTCCAATACAAACAAGAACAGCAAGGTCATTTATTCAAACAGGAGCTACCACTTCCGTACACAGGGATACAGCAAACAAGCAGGGATGGGCCAAGTTATAATGTTCCCTGCATCACCCATCAGGCGACAGATTCATTAAGTGGGGAGGCTGTGAACTTGTAATTGCTTGGGTGGCGTTGTGAACCTGTGGTTGCTTCGGTGCCAGACAAGCAGCCCTTGATAGACATGTCAGTCACGTTTCGGTGTGCAGCTCCGTTGGAGAGGGTCTCAAAAGAGCTCAGAAGCCTCACGATGTCTAAAGAAAAGCAATCACAAATATCAAAACTGCACTCACTCAACCAGTGGAACATCTAACGATAAAGAGTAAAACAAAGTTGGGACTCCAAAATGAACAAGAAAAGTCCAGAAAGGAACATTGTGCTCACTGAGCAAGTTCAGAACATCAGTGCCAACCTGCAGATTGAGTTGATGTTAGGGGATGAAAATAAAAGTGTGGCTGAAAATGCAAACGACATTGGTGTCATACTGTCTGAACCACAAATAAAACATGGAGGACAGTGACACGTTGTGAAGGGCACAATAAAACATCTTCTGTCCGAACGCATTTTCCTATCCCTACACATCATTACTAGTGAAGCTCTGCCAGCTCTTCTATTTTTCATTTATTTCTCCTCTCTTTGATATGAAGTGTCTTCTTAATTCTACTCACCTTCATCTGCTCCATCGCCCTCCTCATCTCCTTCAGTGTCTTCTCTCTCTCCTCAATTCTCCTCCTGATTTCACTCAGTGTCGCCTCCAGTTGTTTCTGTTTGGACACACAAGAGGACACATGGGGGTCTTATCAGAATTCGCTTTCAGTTTCACTTACTGTCTGAAGACCTCAGATAATTAAATAAATTAAATGAGCAACCAGTGGAAATATAAAATAAAGAAAACCACGTTATAACTGAAGCCCAGAGAAAATGAACTCCTTTAAAAACTTAATTCAAGAAATAAGAAAACAACTGAAAGTTAACTAACTCAAATTTCAGTTATGAAGATGAGGAACAAATGACTCCATGGTGGGCTACTTTAGGTTGTGAGAGGGGACGACATTAAGCCTCGATTACTAACGATGGCCAAAGTGACGGCTGTGAAAACACTGAGGACTGAACAGGCGACTGAGACCATCAGTAAAGATGAGCAGGGCCTGCAAGACGAGCCAGGGGGCTATAAGCAAGGGTTCAAATCAGCCAGTGGTATACAAACTGGTCATGAAGGAGTGATAAGAGAGCGTGCTACAGATGTGGAGGAGAGCTCAGTGCAGCAGAAGGTCATATCATAAATCAAACATGTCATTCTACAGTGGTGGACCCCATGTGTCAGTGGGCTACAACAGGGTACATTGACACACAGGTGTGCTCCAGCACAGATATGGTGTGTCGTTCTCTTGATTCAAAGCTGGATGTCCACCTTGCATACATGGATAGGCTGCTGATCAGAGTTTTGGTGGATCTTTTTTTCATTTTAGATGTCTGAACAAGTGGCAACAGTAAGTGTAGGCAGACAGCGGTGCAAGAACAATGTAAAGAGTGAGAAACTAAGATCAGGGGCAGAGCAGACAAGGTGGGCTTATCAGAGGTGCTGTCTGTGCCACATGCCAGTCCTGGTAAGGCTGTGGAGTTTAGAAAATTTAACATGAAGTTCAAATTTAAAATAGTGAATGAGCAGGAGAGCAGAAGAGGAACATACAGTACAAGAAGAAAACTCCAAACAAACATGATGACTCAAAAGTATTGGAGAAACAAAATCAAATAAATAAGACAATGAAGATACCGAGTCAATACCACAATATCAAAAATAGAGTTACATACTAAAAATAACATGCTGACCAAAGGGCTACATACCAAACAAAACCCCAAATCCAAAACATTCAACCAGATATTACATTTAATAAGTAGCCGAAGTATTGAAGTGTATAACTAACTGGAAATTCAAAATGGCTGGACACAACCAACAATGAGGCACAAAGACGGACTCTTAGACCTGTTCAGTTTGTCACTAAGACTCCATAAAGCGTCACTGGGCAAACTCTCTTCACCTAACAACTACAGACCATTGGCACTTACGTTTCACATCATCAAACCTTTTTCAATGGCAGGTCCTGAACTATGTGAATGTGGGAGACCACCTGAACCCACAGCAGTCTGCCTAATGGACAAAGATTGGAGTCGAGGATGCAATTATCAATCTGCCCTACAAGGCTTATCTTCACCAGGCAGGAGGATTACAGGCATGTGTTTTGATTTCTCCAGTGCTTACAGTACCATCCAAGTGGATGAGCCTATGGTGTCCTGGATGATGGACTATCTGTCAAGCAGACCAGTTTGTGAGATTAAAGGACTGAGTTGTGTTGGTAACACTGGAGCACCACAAGGAACAGTCATGTCTGCTTTGGTCTTCACTATGTACAACTTTGATTATAAATTAAACAGCAGATCAGGTCACCTGCAGAAATTCTCAGATGATTCTGCACTTACAGGGTGTACTGATAAAGGGGATGAGACAGAGGAGAGGAGTCAGGGGGAGAACTTTGTTTCTTGGTGCAAAGAGTATTGTCTGCACCTTAACATCAGCAAGGCCAAGCAACTGGTGATTGATCTTCACCCACTATGGGGCCTCTATGACCAGTCACTATTCAAGGAGTGGATGTAGAGGTGGTCCACTCAAACAAGTACTTGGGGGTTCGCATCAATGACAGGTTGGACTGGTCTCAGAACACATTAGAATCCATATTACTAACCGAAGGTTACGGACGCAGGCTCACGGCTCACGGACGTATCGAGGCGCACGCGCACTGCGACTCAGCGCCCCAGAGTCAAACCCAGCATCAAAGCGTGTGCACACCGCCATATTGTGAGTGGCACTGTTGCGGAGTGAAGTAATGAATAATGTACTGCTTGGGATTGTACAACCTGCTGTACGCTCCAAACCAAATCCTGGGGGATTACATTTCATAGGTTAGGCTGAACAATTGTTGTGGTTATATTTGGCCATTAGAAAATCAAACCCAGCATCGAAGCGCACGCGCACCGCCATATTGTGAGTGGCACTGCTGCGGAGTGAAGTAATGAATAATGTACTGCTTGGGATTGTACACAACTAACGGAAATACAAAACCGAGCATGTATTGATAAAAACAATGAACAAAGACGCCTACAACACGCTTCACAAACAGCAGAAGCAAAGGAGTCACGGCTCCAAAAAGAAAGAGCTCAACGATTGGAAGAACGACAGACAGCCGTTGAACAATTCCGCCAGTTAGCTGACAACACATTCTATAACGTTGGGTCACAATACAACTGCTGCCCGAGAGGAAGACGAGACAGGCTATAAGTAATAATCTTTAACAGGTCCTTTACTAAGATCGCTTTCCAGAGTACACGTTACACTGCTCCCCAATACCCATAATTCCGTATTACTACGGAATCCCCAAAGGTCCACACTACAATATACTACAGCATATTTGAATCACATTACAATAATTCAGCATTAACAGTAAGTGCAATTATAATTCCTAACAGTAAACAACATATAGCTAATGACACAGCCACAGAAAAAAACAAAACCGAGACCAGATGGATAAAAACAATAAACGAACGCTCCTTATTAAACGTAGGTGCAATTATAATTCCACACAGTGAATGCGGCGTCTATCTATATATGTGTATGTATTTACAATGAGTCATGGCTCCAAACAGAAACAGCTTTACTACAAATATATTTCTTTCATTAAATGAGAACTTTCCCAGGACGCTCCCACCCTCCATGCTCTTACATCCCTACATAGATTGGAAGGAACAGAAAGTAATTGCCATCCTTAGATTTGCGATTCTTTAGAGAATCGGGGCTTACTGGTTATAGAAGAAAATGCAGAGCAGACTTCTCCTTCCTTAGTATATTGTGTTCCTTTAATGCAGGAAGAGACATATTTCATATGTTCTATAACTCTGTGATGGCCAGTCTAGTATGCTGAGTGGTAACATCACTTCAAGAGAGGCCCACCGAATCAACAGACTGATTAAGGAGGCAGGCTTTGATATGGGACACACTCTGGAGCCCCTGGAGCTAATAGAGATGGAGAGAATGAAGATACAACTGAGTGCCATTATGAACAATGCTGCACTGTGACACGTCAGCTGAAGGGCGTCAAGAGGCTCCGTTATACCAACCAAGCCAGCCAACCAACCAACCTTACTGGATTTGCTCTCTCATCATGTGCCATTTCTTTTTGTAATTCTTGTGTCTGTTTGTGTGGATTATTTCTCTTTTGCTATATTTCTATTTTTTTTTGAGTTTGTCTAAATGCAGTGCTAACTACTTAGTTACCTACCTACTTACCATCTATTATATAGTGCCTTTTCTATCTATCTATCTATCTATCTATCTATCTATCTATCTATCTATCTATCTATCTATCTATCTATCTATCTATCTATCTATCTATCTATCTATCACGTGAAGTGCTAACTACTTAGTTATCTACCTACTTACCATCTATTATATAGTGCCTTTTCTATCTATCTATCTATCTATCTATCTATCTATCTATCTATCTATCTATCTATCTATCTATCTATCTATCTATCTATCTATCTATCTATCTATCTATCTATCTATCTATCTAGAGTTATACGTAAAGCTCCAAATTGTACATCATGCACACATTTCTCTCAACTCTGATTTTCCAAAGTGTTCCAGGGTAAAGACTCTAATGAGGGACACATCATGTCTTGTGCCCTATCTCACCAGGATAGACTCCAACTCTCTTCCATCATACTCTTCCATCATAGACAAGAACATTTAAACTCCTCAAATGGACACCTGGATGTCTCTAATCAAACTACTTTTAGAAATTTCTTAACTCTTGTTATTTCCTTTGGTTTCATTAAACACTAAACCCCACTCACCTGTTTTTCCTCTCTTTCAGTCTCCAGCTCCACCATTTTATGCCCACTGTGCCCATTCACCACACACATCACACAGATGCAGGTTTCATCAGTTTTACAGAATATCTCCAGACTCATGTGATGTTCTGCACAGATCTCCTCCTTAAGATTTCTAACTGGATCAGTCAGCTTGTGGTCCTTCCAGGCCGCTATTTCAAAGTGGGGCTGCAGGTGAGTCTGACAGAAGGAGATCATGCAGGTCAGACAGGACTTCACTGCTCTGAACTTCTTTCCATTACAGGTGTCACACTCCACATCTCCAGGGCCGGCATAATTCTGAGATGGACGAGGACTGAGTCTCGGCTTCTTTATTTTCTTGATGAGTACATTCAGCACGGTGTTTCTGTGAAGTTCAGGCCTCGTAGTGAAGGTCCTTCTACACTGAGGACAACTGCACTCTTTGCTTTGATCCCAGTAGTCAGTGAGGCACTTCAGACAGAAACTGTGGCCACAGAGGATCGAGACGGGGTCACTCAGGGTGTCCAGACACACAGAGCAGGTGATCTCATCCTGTAATCCAAACAGCTGGGCTTCGGCCATCGTCTGTCAGAGGAGAGGCAGACAGAGAGAATCAGTCAGAGAAACGAGGAGATTTAAAGTGAAACCTGAGAGCAGACAAGAGAGGACATCAGAGGAGATAAATGTTAGGAACAGAGCTGGGGCATCTGGGTAATGTAACTCAGTTTTATGAGACATGTATTGTGACAGCACCAGGTGGTCCTCGGCAGACTCAGACATAAGCTGTGTGTGGGTGTGGCAGCTCAATATTGAGGTGGCATTGCTGCGGGTCCCAGTGGTCAGGTGACCTGATTGCTCCTTATGGTCAGCTCAGCTGTTTTCCATTGACATTTTCCAGGTCAACAGTTGATGGATAAAAGGAGCCTGGGCAGAGTGCTGAGCAGAGAGGGTCTCTGCCGGCTGAGAAGGCCCAGTGGGGTGAACTGGGTGGACAGGTTGAGAAAGATGTGCTGTGCTGGAAGAAATGAAGAAGAAGCTGATATCTGCATGGATTTGGACTGGGCTTTATACCTTATATATCAGTGTTTTTATTGTCCACAAGCATCACACTTTATTGCGGATTATGCATTTTGATTATTTATTTATTTATTGTGGTGCACTGCAGTTTGGGGTTAGAGAAGCGTGCCAGGTGGGATGGTGGTGTGATGATGAGCATGCTTGTCTTACACATTTGATTCGTGTTCATATACTGTGATGTGCGAGTCTCAGTACTTTATCAAAACCCGCTTTATTCATCTTGAAACAGGAACAGCACGGTTAGTTATTGCAGCAGGATCTACCACTCCGCTATACACAGACACAGCAAATGGGCAGATTCGGGGCCACGTCAGCGGCCATGATATACTGTTCCCTGCATTTATAACGTTCCTTACATCTCCCTTCGGTGACAGGTGCTTATAGCACAATCTCAATCGGCTCGTAGTTGTGCTGCAGTACTGAGAACTTGAGGTTGCCTCGGCGACAGACAAGCAGCCCTCCATAGACGCAGAAATCATGCTTTGGTGTGTCGTCCCATTGGGGGTCACAAAATACTTCAGGACCTCACAATATTTAATTCTTTCCTTAATTAAGATATTAAGAAAAGTTTTGTTCTAATGCAGCAGTGTGACTCAAACCACCTACACCTGAACACCAGCAAAACCAAGGAGCTGGTGGTGGATTTTAGGAGGCCAAGACCCCTCATGGACCCCGTGATCATCAGAGGTGACTGTGTGCAGAGGGAGCAGACCTATAAATATCTGGGAGTGCAGCTGGATGATAAATTAGACTGGACTGCCAATACTGATTCTCTGTGTAAGAAAGGACAGAGCCGACTATACTTCCTTAGAAGGCTGGCATCCTTCAACATCTGCAATAAGATGCTGCAGATGTTCTATTAGACGGTTGTGGCGAGCGCCCTCTTCTACGCGGTGGTGTGCTGGGGAGGCAGCATTAAGAAGAAAGACGCCTCACGCCTGGACAAACTGATGAGGAAGGCAGGCTCTATTGTAGGCATGGAGCTGGACAGCTTGACATCCGTGGCAGAGTGACGGGCGCTGAGCAGACTCCTGCCAATTATGGAGAATCCACTGCATCCACTGAACAGGATCATCTCCAGACAGAAGAGCAGCTTCAGCGACAGACTGCTGTCACTGTCCTGCTCCACTGACAGACTGAGGAGATCGTTCCTCCCCCAAACTATGTGACTCTTCAATTCCACCCGGGGGGGTAAACGTTAACATTTAACATTATACAAAGTTATTGTCTGTTTTTACCTGCATTATCATTATTATCAATCTTTAATTTAATATTGTTTTTTGTATCAGTAAGGTGCTGCTGGAGTAAGTGAATTTCCCCTTGGGATTAATAAAGTGTCTGTCTGTCTGTCTGTCTGTCTATCTATCAGTAATAAAGTCTGGAATTCCTTTTTACCTTTACAGCTTTAAACATTCTCTAGTAGGTAACACTTGGAAAGCCAGCTAATAAACTTCTAAACCCGACTAGCAACAGTTCTGAAGGCATCAGGCATGTAAAATCTGCCACGTGTGACTATTCTTCACTCCACACTGCTTACCGCACTCCTGCCCTTGACGTGGACCTGAGGACTTCACCATCATAACGTGATTTCCCAGCCACTACTTCAGCGTCCATATTCATATTTAGAGGTCGTACATTTACAGTTGTGGGGGGTTGATGCCCACCAACTTCTTTTCTATAGCCAGGAATGGCTTAGTGGCTCAGGAGATTCATAACTCTCTGTAAATGTTTTGTTTATTTCATACTCTTTTGTTCTCTCTGTATTTCTTCTTCTCATTTTATGTAATTTGTTTCTAATTTTTACCAATCGTGCCTTATGGCCTCACTCCCATTCTCATCTTTCTTCTCCTATTTACAGCAAAATGTGGTGTCTTAGGAACAGAGGAAAGTGAATTAGGAAAAGAAAAATAAGAGAGTGAGTGAAATTGAGAAAGAAAAGAGTGGAAAACAACAAGAGCATAAAACAAAAGAAACAAGGAAAAGACAAATGAAAGTAGGCCACCACTTGTGTGGCACACACACACACCAGCCAGGTGTCACGAAGTGTCAAAGATACTCATCATGATGATCAAATAAATAACATCACAAACTCACGTGTACAAACTCCTCACCGCTCAGACTGTCACAAGACTGCAGGGTAAAAACTGAACCTTCAGGACCTTAATATGAAAGAGAGACATGGCCGCTGTTAAGAAGGCCTTGCCAACCTCAGATCTGTTCACTAATTAACAAAACTGTGTGTCCAAATGTGGCACAAAGCGACATGCAGCTCATAAAATACAAACCAGACTGCTGACCCACCACTCAGTTCCCAGCATAGGCCCTGAGACAGATTGGGGTCAGCTGTCATTAAAGACTTGTTTGGTGGGCTCACCAGATCTCGCTTTTCTTCTTGGCTGTTCCTCTTCACCACAGATGGTCTTCAGATCCTTTTAATCAGGGAAGTTGGACATGAGAAGTTCATCTGGAGAGCCCAACCACAATGAGCAGGCCAGAATGTGCCGAGTGTCATTAAAGGCTTCAGTCATCAAGTGCCTGGGGGTCTCATTGTGTTTTTGTGTCCAAACACAACTTGTAGCAGAGTTGGACTTTCCAGAGGCTTCACTCCTACGTGATGAGATGAGCTGCAGAGTTACAGTGGCAGACAGCACCACTTCTGTCACAGGGTTTGCCTTATTATGGGAGGTATTTTCTGCAAAAACGGAAATGAAAATTTATATGAAATAAAATTTATATCTCAATATATATTATATCTCATGCTTAAATCACACTATTTTATGGTAGCCATGTTTAAATGACAATATGTAGGTGTGCTCCATGTAATTGAAATGGCAGGTGGTTGAACATCATTGAGTTGACTGGGATGAACCATCTGGACTTGGTGAGGAGGTTCCTGAGGTCCACTTAACAGGAGAGCTCACAGCAGATGAACTGAATTCACTCCCAGACCCCAATGTTCCCTTTCCAGATGCAGTGGCCACTTACTGTAACACCGTCAGCCAAATAAATCAAATGCCAGAATAGTCTCAATATTTGTATTGAGGATCATGTTGTATTTCATTTGCCATCCCTCAAGTAGTTAACTTTATGAGATCATCTAACATTCACAATTAACTCAACCACAGGTAATTCTTTGCATTTATATAGCGCTACTCAAAGCGCTCAGCAATTGCAGGTTAAGGGCCTTGCTCAAGGGCCCAACAGAGCAGAGTACCTTTTGGCAATTATGGGATTCGAACCGGCAACCGTCCGATTGCCAGTGCAGATCCCTACCCTCAGAGCCACCACTCCACCAGGTGGACTCCAAACAAGGTGTAGAAACATCTCAGTGATGACTGATAGAAAACAACGCGCCTGAGCCAAATGTCAGGTGTTACACCAAAGGGTCTGAATCCTCGTGTCAATGGGATACTTGAAGTTTTATATTTTTAGTAAAATTGCCAAAAATGTCTTAAAATCTGTTTCTCATTCTGGGGTGTTGAGTGATGCTTGATGACAAATGAAATTAACTCAAAATGATTTTACTACAAGGCTACAACACAAGAAAATGTGTAAAACTGAAGGCCTCTGAAGAGTTTGTGAAGTCACTGAATGTTAAAAAGAAGAAACAAACATTTCATTCAAGTCACACCATCTGCTGCTGTTTGAATGAAAGGGGGCTTCATGGTAGAAGATCCCACTTCTAAAAGAAAGATACAAAAATAAAAACAAAAATCACCAGTTGGAGTTTTCTAAAATACATGTTGACAAGCCGCAGTGCTGGGGCCTTTTGGACTGATGAGACTAAACGAGAACTTTGTGGTAAATCACAGAAGGGGTAAGAGGAGCAGAGGAAGGCCTAAGAGAAGGTGGGAGAGGACATGAAGGTGGTGGAGGAGACAGAGCAAGATGACGAGGACAGGAAGATAAGGAAACAGATGATCTGCTGTGGTGACCCCTAACGGGAGCAGCTGACAGAGGAAGAAGAAGAAGAAGTCTCCTGATTGGTTCTTATTAATTATCTGCGTTGTGCCCCGCCCCCAGTCCCATTACACACTCACAGATTTCCTCATTCAATTTGTTTTCTGTCCTTTCAGACTTCTGTCCACTCACACTGGACATCAACACGGCACACAGTGGGCTCTGTCTGTCTGAAGGGACCAAGAAGATGACACTTAAGAGGACGGTGACTGAATATCCTGATCATCCTGACAGAATTGACTGCTGGCCTCAAGTTCTGTGCAGAGAGGCTCTGACTGGAGCTCGCTGTTACTGGGAAGTGGAGGGGACTGGAGGCTTGATGAAGACTGGAGTCGCAAATAAAGGGCTTTTTAGGTTATATAAAATTACATACAGTAAAGGAACATTTATTATATTTATGGTTATTAATGGTTAGGTATTTTTAAAAGTCAAATGGTATAAATGTGCTTTACTTTTTGTCCCCATTTTATTTGAATTCCTTAATTCATTTAAAAAGTTAAATAAAAATAATTAGTTCAATTGATATTTGTTAAATCATTTGAAAACTTCTAATTTAGTAAATAACTCTCATCATGTTTTATATGTTCTGTATATGTTGCACCGCGGCGGTCCTGTTAAATGTTATTTCATGCCACTGTATGCTGCAATGTGGTGTGCGGATGGTATCACAATAAAGCGACCTGACTTCTGATATTATGACTCTTTATTGATGAAGCATTTATTAATTAAATTGTACAAGTATTCTTTTTTACTTTGCTGCTGGAGTATGTGAATGTCCCCTTGGGATTAATAAAGTATCTATCTATCTATCTATCTATCTATCTATCTACTTTGAAGAAAATGAGGTGTGTAACAAATAATATGTTGACATCCATATTACTAACCAAGAATGGTAAACTGGAAGGCATGGACCCAGGTACAAGGCGATGGACGCAGGAGACATAGTGCGCAGGCGCCTACAGCATGCATCTCATAAACCGCAAGCGAAGTCTGATCCACCGCAAACGAAGGAGTCACGGCTCAAAAACGAAATAGCTCAACTAACGCCACACAGAAAAGAGGATTCTGCACTGCACCCCAGAGTCAAACGGAAGACACTACGGGGTCCGCAAAGGTCCACAAAGATAGTACTGAAGGCGTGAGACAGTACGAAAGGCGCAGGCGCCTACAACGCGCTTCTGAACAAAACGTCCACACTACACAGCATGGTCCGGTTAATACGAATAAACGAACTCTCCGTATTAAACATACGGCATCCTCACACGTCCAAACCATATAGCATATGTGAATCACATTACAGTGATGCATTATTAACAGTACAACCACAGAAAATGCTCCGTATTAACAGTAAGTGCAATTATCCATATTACTAACGGTAGACAACGGATAACTAATGGAGTCACGGTCACGGCTCCAAAACGAGCTACAAAAACGAGCCCGCATGGACAAATACAATGTACATAGACGCCTACAACGCGTGTCTGACACTGCGGATGCAAAGCAGGTACGGGTTCAAAACGAAAGACCACAACTGATGGAGATACACAAACGAGCCCGCCTCGATAAAATCAATGAACGCAAGGCGCCTACAGCGCGCGTCTGAAATGCCGCAAGCAAAGCAGGCACGGCTCCAAAAAGAAAGAGCTCGACTAACGGGGCTACATAAACGAGCCCGCCTGGATAAAACAAATGAACGCAGGCGCCTACAACACGCTTCTCAAACAACGCAACCAAAGGAGTCACGGCTCCAAAACGAAACATCTCAACTAACGGACATACAGAAGCGAGCCCGCCTGAATACAATTAATGAACGCAGGCGCCTACAACGCGCCTCTCAAACAGCAGAGTCAATAGATAAACAGCAGACGGCCACTAAACAATTCCGCCAATTAGCTGGCAACGCATTCTGTAATGAGTCCACTATTACTGAACATTCATTAGGATTAATGAATATACTTCCTTTGTTTGTCATCTACACCTTTACACTCCAATATATCTCATACATTCATCAATGTATTTCAGGTTACCCAACACCAGGGGTAGGCGAGCAAAGCGAGCAGGGGGCGGAGCCCCCTTGTTGTGTGAATATGTTCCCCTAAGTATCCAGCAGTGAATATTTAGGCCGATGAGTGTTCTTTCCATGACAAGTCCAACTGTTGGCCTTCTGCCATTTGTGTGTGCCCATGTGTGATGTGTGTGCCCGTGGACGTCTGCTCAAGCCTGACCCCCCCCCCCCCCCCCCCCCCCCCCCCCCCCCCACTCCACATCCGGCCCCTGAGATGTCCAGTGACTAATAAAGACAGACATTAAATGGTAAATTTTAGTCCTCGAGGACACCACATTAAGCTTAAGACTGAAGTCGTGTGATGTTTCATTTTGCCTTAAATCTGTTTACTTTGTCTTTCACATTTTTTTCATTTTTTATTATTTTGTAAATGGTGTTGATTTTATTGTGTGTTGATGAATATTCTGTTCCTTAATCTTTTGTTTATTGTATTTGGTTCTTTTTGTGTGTGTGTTCCTCACACAGCTCAGGGGGGTCTTGGTCACGTGACTCTTCAGCCGGAGCTCCACCCCCAGGGGTATTTAAGAGGAAGCTGCCGGTGAAAGAGCTGCTCCAACACTGAGCTTTGTCCTGTCCTGTGGACTGTGCTTCACATTTTGATTTTTGAGGTCCTATTTTGGCCCCCTGCTTATATGAGGAGGTCCTGTCTTTAGTTTATGATTGTTGGATTTTACTCATTTCAGGTTTTTCATTTTTTGTGCCTGCCTATTTTGTAGACATTTCTTAGACGATTTGTTGAGAATTTTGATCAAGGATCAATGCGCTGCGTTATTAGTTTTTGTGCTCTTAGCAATGAAGAGCTTAGGCCTGAAACAGCTTTAACAGGACACCATTTATTTTATTAGAGAGGTCTCTTGCCTGCCTGTCCTTCTTACTTGCTTTGTTTTTGAGTTTCTGCGAGTCGAGCTGTGAGACGAGGTCTTCATGATCTCTGAGGAAGTTGGCAGGCAGATTTTGTTTTGAGACTTCAGGAGCCGAGCTTTTTTAAGACCAAACAAACTGTGTGTGTAAAGGGTAAGCTCTTAAGCTAGCATACAAGACATCTCAGGTCGCGTTTTAAAAACATGTTGCGACCAGCTAGCTGCTGTCTTTATGGATATTTTGAACACATCTCTGAGAGTTTCATCTGTCCCCACCTGCTTCAAGCACACAGCCATCATCCCTGTCCCAAAGAAACATAAAGTAGACTGCCCTAATGATTACTACCAAGTAGCACATGAAGTGCTGGTGATAGAACACATCAAGGACATCATCCTTGACAGTCTGGACCCCCTCCAGTTTGCCTACCGTTGCAACAGATCCACTGAAGGTGCCATCTCCATAACACTTCACACCACCCTGTCTCATCTGGAGAACAAGATCTGTTATTCTAGGCTGCTGTTTGTGGACTACAGCTCTGCACTTAACACCGTCATTCCATCCCAGCTCTGGGGCTTAGCTCTTCACTATGCAACTGAGTACTGGACTTCCTCACCGGCAGACCTCAGCAAGTGCATATTGATGACAAAACCTCCTCCATCATCACCATCAACACTGGCACCCCACAGGGCAGTGTGCTGAGCCCCCTGCTTTACTCTCTACACCCATGACTGCGTAGCTAAGTACAGCTCTAACGCCATCCTCAAGTTTGCTGACAATACCCCTGTAGTAGGTCTGATCAGCGAGGACGATGAGACGGCCTACAGGGAGGAGGTGGCAGAATGGTGTCGGGACAACAACCTCACCCTCAACGTTAGCAAAACTAAGGAGATGATTGTGGATTTCCACAAACAGGCAACAGAGCACAGCCCCATCTATATTGGAGGTGAGGCTGTGGAGCAGGTCAGCAACTTTAGGTTCCTTGGAGTCACCCTCACTGATGACCTTAAATCAGTGCTTCCCAACCTCTCCCAAACCATGGCACCTTTAGTGAAATCTTTTCAGCTAACGGCACCCCTTCACTCTGATATGTAACTACTCAAATTAACGATTTAATCTTAACTCATCAGTTGAGTAGAATGAGATTCCTATTTTTATAAGGCGTACCAACTACACATTTTTGCATTTACAAAGGTAACAAAAATAAATTGCCAGTAAACCAGTCTCAAATGAAAAACTTGAACACAACACAAACATGATTAGTGCAATAAGTCACAAGGCACAAAGCAGACTATAACGCCATAATTAATGCGAAGACTGGCTTCGAAGAGAATTTGAAAGTTTGTCAATACGAGCTCAAACTGCAGTTGACAAACACACTCGTAAGTCATTTTCAACTGACAATAAACATCCTCTGTGTTTTGTCTTCAGTAGTGTCAATGCCGAGAATGCCTTTTCACACAGATAAGTGGTGCAGAATGGAATACGTATGCCGACAGCCTTAGCACCGAACACAGGACGTTCCTTTTCAACCATAATCCAAAACTCTGTGAAATTCAAGTCCTTAAACTTCAGCTGTAATGTTCGATCACTCGCAATGTCAAGTAACTGTTCTTTCTCTGTCATCTGTAAGTTAGACAAGTCCAACTGCTGATGGAATGGGTTCCTTATCCAGTCTTTGCCAGGGATGTCTAAACTTGGAAAGTAATGTTGCAAATTGTCTCCCAGCTGTGACAAATGCTTAACAATGACATCATGCAACACGACGGCGCCAGGATCAGCCTGTACTGCACGAGGAAACATGCAAATTAAATGGGTTGTTTCTATTTCACTTGTCCACATCAGAAGTTTACGACGGAAAGCTTGCAGCTTGTCAGTAACAGACAGTATGTTCGATTCATTGCCCTGCATGCCCGAATTCAATGCATTCAATACTTCAAAAATGTCAACGAGATATGCAAGTTTACTGCACCATGTTGGATCAGCCAACAGTGTTACGAACTCATTGTTTGCTTGTTCATTAAGAAAGAACTGGCAGAGTTCATCTCTCAGTTCATACACCCGTGACAGAACTTTACCTCTTGACAGCCATCTGACTTCTGTATGCATTAGCAGAATGTAATGTTCTGATCCCATGTCTTTGCACAGTTTCTCAAACAGTCTGCACTTGACTGGACGGACTTTGATGAAGTTAACAATTTTAACGACCTGATCTAAAACTGACTGCAGTTCAGTTCCCAGAATCTTGCTCACAAGTGCTTCTCTATGTATGAAACAATGGGTGGTGATTATGTTCGGATTTTCACACTTAGCAAATGCCGTGAAACCACGCAATTTGCCGGTCATAGAAGGAGCACCATCTGTGCAAATAGCAACACACCATTCCCACAACAAATCATTCTCACTGAAAAACGTGCAAACATGTTTAAATACATCTTCTCCCTTCGTTTCAATAAGTTCCTTGCAAAACAGAAACTGTTCCAACATTTCTGTGCCGTTCGGAAACCTTACAAAGGGCAGCAACTGGGATTTTCCACTAACATCTGTAGACTCATCGATCTGCAGAGCAAATCGTTTACAGGTCTGAAGTAAAGACATGGCTTCTATCCTCCTAGAAACGGTGTTGTTTGACGATGGCATTTTGGATATCACTTTTTCTGCATCATCACCGAGCATCGTTTTCACCATTATCTTGCATGCTGGCATAATCAAAGATTCGACTATGGTGTGTGGTTTCATTGCCATGGCAGCCAGTTCTGCGACTTCAAAACTAGCCAACTGGGCTTTGTCTGACACCGACACAGTTTTCATAAACAGCTGTGCTTGCTCCTGCTGGCTGTCCATTAAACACCTAAAATATGCCGAGTTCTTGTTATTTGCATTCTGATGCTTGGTTTGAAAGTGACGTTGCAATTTGCTTGGAACCATGGCTTCATTTGCAAGGACATCACCACACAACAAACATCGCGGGTGCTGAATACCTTTTTTGTCAACAAATGTAAACCCATAATTCAAGTAACTGTCCTGATAGTATCGTGTTTTCATTTTCGCAACTTTACTGCTCCCCTCATTATCATTTTCATTGAGGTCGTTGATGCTGCTGTTGTTTTTACGTTTACGACTTTCACTACAGTCGGCCATTTTCGGCACAAAAAAAAACCAAACAGACAACAGGAAGCAACGTCACTTACCCTGTGGCAAGTAAGCAAATTAGAGCTAATATTTATTAATTCGCCAGACTGCAGTTGAAATAGGATGCACGCTGGACTGTATTAAAGCACACAGGTAGCATGACTTTAGTCTTGAGGTGTAACTGGTATTATTATTATCAGTTCAAATCAAATTTTTTTATGTTCTGACACCAGGCAACGGCACCCTTAGTCCGTGCTCACGGCATACCAGGGTGCCGTGGCACACGGGTTGGGAAGCACTGGTTTAGTGGATGCAGTGGATTCTCCATGATTGACAGGAGCCTGCTCAGTGCCCGGATGTCAAACTGTCCAGCTCCGTGCCTACAATAGAGCCTGCCTTCCTCACCAGTTTGTCCAGGCGTGAGGCGTCCCTCTTCTTTATGCTGCCTCCCCGGCACACCACCGCGTAGAAGAGGGCACTCGCCACAACCATCTGATGTTGAAGGACGCCAGCCTTCTAAGGAAGTATAGTCAGCTCTGTCCTCTCTTACACAGAACATCAGTATTGGCAGTCCAGTCTAATTTATCATCCAGCTGAACCCTCTGCACACAGTCACCTCTGATGATCACGGGGTCCATGAGAGGCCTGGTCCTCCTAAAATCCACCACCAGCTCCTTAGTTTTGCTGGTGTTCAGTTGTAGGTGGTTTGAGTCGAACCATTTAACAAAGTCCTTGATTAGGTTCCTGTTGTGAATTTCCCCTTGGGATTAATAAAGTATCTACAGTATCTATCTTTATCTATCTATCTAGCTATCTAGATGTGCATCCGGCGCCGCCGTGAGTGGCAGCCTTTTCAGCAGCTCCGTGTATGACTGTATATGTATGTGTACTTTTCTACTTTTATTTTTCTATGTTTATTTATTGATCACTCCTATTACTTTATTTTATGTGGATTCCTTCCCTGGACACACTTACTTTTACAACATGGGCATGGATTTTTACATGCAGAGACTCGCCTATTCAAGTACTCAACTTCGGGCGCTGAGAACAAATGCCAGTGCCGGTGTGGTTCCATATTTACCCGACGAGGTAAGAAGGCGGTATCGTGGCAGCAGAGCCGGCACTAAGCTAAAAAAGAAGCGGCTTGCGAGAAAGTGGCGTTTCAAGCCTTCGGTGCCTTCTGTGATTCTGGGGAATGTAAACTCAATCTCAAATAAGATCGACGAACTGGCTGTGCTGGTGAAAAATGTAAGGACCTACAGAGAATGCAGTTTGTTGTGTTTTTGCGAAACCTGGCTAAATAACACCATCCCAGATGCCAACGTGGAGCTACCCGGGTTTAGCACAGTTAGAGCGGACAGAGATGCAAGTACCTGTGGGAAGCACAAAGGAGGAGGACTCGCTCTCTATGTTAATACACGGTGGTGTCACTCTGGACATGTTAACATCAAAATCTCCACTTGCTGCAGGGATATCGAACTGTTGGCCGTAAGTTTACGTCCCTACTATTTGCCCAGAGAGTTTGGACACGTCATTGTTGTTATTGTATACATTCCTCCTCGGGCAGACGTGGAGTCAGCGAGTGACATCATCCATTCCGCTGTTGCTAAGTTACAAACGCAGCACCCTGAGGCGCTTGTGCTAATCGCTGGAGACTTTAACCATGTGACGCTGGACAAAACATTACCTGCATTCTCCCAGTATGTGCACTGTAACACCCGGGGAAATAAGACTATTGATTTACTGTATGCAAACGTTAAAGATGCATACAGCGCCACCCCGCTGCCTGCACTTGGGAAAGGAGATCATAACCTGGTTCTGCTTCAGCCTCATTATAAACCAAAAGTTAGAGTCCTACCTACAACCACACGATCATTCAGGAAGTGGACCCCTGAGGCAGAGAATACTCTGAGAGACTGGAACTACAGACTGGGATATCCTGCAGGGATCTCATAATGAGAACATTGAGGAAGTTGTTGACTGCACTACTGACTACATCAACTTCTGTATGGACATTGTAGTTCCAGTAAGAACAGTACGCTGCTATGCTAACAACAAGCCATGGATTACAAGTGACATCAAGGGCCTTTTGAACCAGAAGAAAAGGGCTTTTAAAGACGGTGATCAGCATGAGCTCAAGCGCGTGCAGAAGGAACTCCGAGTCCAACTCAGGGTGGCGAAGGAGCAGTACAGGAGAAAGCTGGAGCAGAAGTTGCAGAATAACAGCATGAAGGAAGTGTGGGATGGGATGAAGATCATCACTGGCTGCAGCTCGAAGCGGGGTACCACCATTGAGAGAGACGTGAAGAGAGCAAACCAAATGAACAACTTTTTTAACAGGTTTGACCACCCTAACCCACTCTCACTCTCACCTCGGAGTACTGCACCCTCCACACATCCTTCTGCTGATACCAGCATAGGAAAGACATCCCCACCCATAATTACAACAGCGCAAGTGAGCAGAGAGCTGAGGAGACTTCGTGCCAGCAAAGCAGCGGGTCCAGATGGAGTATCGCCACGACTGCTGAAGGTCTGTGCATCGGAGCTGGGGGGTCCTCTACAGCGCATCTTCAACCTGAGCCTGGAACAGGGGAGAGTCCCGAGGCTTTGGAAAACATCTTGTATCACCCCAGTCCCAAAGGTATCACGTCCTAGTGAGCTGAATGACTTTCGGCCTGTTGCTCTGACATCACATGTGATGAAGACCATGGAGAGGCTGCTGCTTCACCACCTTAGGCCACAGGTTCAACACGCCCTTGACCCTCTGCAGTTTGCATATCAGGAGAAGGTGGGAGCGGAAGATGCCATCATCTATATGCTACACCGATCCCTCTCTCACTTGGACAGAGGCAGTGGTGCTGTAAGAATTATGTTTCTAGACTCCTCTAGCGCCTTCAACACAATCCAACCTCTGCTCCTTAGGGACAAGCTGACAGAGATGGGATTAGATTCATACCTAGTGGCATGGATCGTGGACTATCTTAAAGACAGACCTCAGTATGTGCGTCTTGGGAACTGAACGTCTGACATTGTGGTCAGCAACACAGGAGCGCCACAAGGGACTGTACTTTCTCCGGTCCTGTTCAGCCTATATACATCGGACTTCCAATACAACTCGGAGTCCTGCCATGTGCAAAAGTTTGCTGATGACACTGCTATCGTGGGCTGTATCAGGAATGGGCTGGAGGAGGAGTATAGGGACCTAATCAATGACTTTGTTAAATGGTCCGACTCAAACCACCTACACCTGAACACCAGCAAAACCAAGGAGCTGGTGGTGGATTTTAGGAGGCCCAGACCCCTCATAGACCCAGTGATCATCAAAGGTGACTGTGTGCAGATGGTGCAGACCTATAAATATCTGGGAGTGCAGCTGGATGATAAATTAGACTGGACTGCCAATACTGATGCGCTGTGCAAGAAAGGACAAAGCCGGTTATACTTCCTTAGAAGGCTGGCTTCCTTCAACATCTGCAATAAGATGCTGCAGATGTTCTATCAAACAGTTGTGGCGAGCGCCCTCTTCTACGCAGTGGTGTGGTGGGGTGGCAGCATTAAGAGGAAAGACGCCTCACGCCTGGACAAACTGGTGAGGAAGGCAGGCTCTATTGTTGGCATGGAGCTGGACAGTTTAACATCTGTGGCAGAGCGAAGGGCACTCAGCAGGCTCCTATCAATTATGGAGAATCCACTGCATCCACTAAATAATGTCATCTCCAGACAGAAGAGCAGCTTCAGTGACAGACTGCTGTCACTGTCCTGCTCCACAGACAGATTGAGGAGATCGTTCCTCCCCCAAACTATGCGACTCTTTAATTCCACCCAGGGGGGTAAACGTTAATATTTAACATTTTACATAGTTATTGTCTGTTTTTTTCACCTGCATTATTATCATTCTTTAATTTAATATTATTTATTGTATCAGTATGCTGCTGCTGAAGA
This sequence comes from Erpetoichthys calabaricus, assembly GCF_900747795.2. Classification (NCBI taxonomy): domain Eukaryota; kingdom Metazoa; phylum Chordata; class Cladistia; order Polypteriformes; family Polypteridae; genus Erpetoichthys; species Erpetoichthys calabaricus. The sequence goes on along the minus strand of NW_026261588.1, from coordinate 4,494,753 downwards.
ATGTGAATTTCCCATTGGGATTAATAAAGTATCTATCTATCTATCTATCTATCTATCTATCTATCTATCTATCTATCTATCTATCTATCTATCTATCTATCTATCTATCTATCTATCTATCTATCTATCTATCTATCTCCTCCTCCTCCTGCCCACTCCTGATGCAGCCCACGATAGCAGTGTCGTCAGTGAACTTTTGCACGTGGCAGGACTCCGAGTTGTATTGGAAGTCCGATGTATATAGGCTGAACAGGACCGGAGAAAGTACAGTCCGCTGTGGCGCTCCTGTGTTGCTGACCACAATGTCAGACCTGCAGTTCCCGAGACGCACATACTGAGGTCTGTCTGTAAGATAGTCCACGATCCATGACACCAGGTATGAATCTACTCCCATCTCTGTCAGCTTGTTCCTAAGTAGCAGAGGTTGAATGGTGTTGAAGGTGCTAGAGAAGTCCAGAAACATAATTCTTACAGCACCACTGCCTCTGTCCAAGTAGGAGAGGGATCGGTGTAGCATATAGATGATGGCATCCTCCGCTCCCACCTTCTCCTGGTATGAGAACTGCAGAGGGTTGGGGGGCGTGGTGGAACTGTGGCCTCAGGTGGTGAAGCAGAAGCCTCTCCATGTTCTTCATCACATGTGACATCAGAGCGACAGGCCGGAAGTCATTCAGCTCACTAGGACGTGATACCTTTGTGACTGGGGTGATACAAGATGTTTTCCAAACCCTTGGGCCTCTCCCCTGTTCCAGGCTCAGGTTGAAGATGCGCTGTAGAGGACTCCCCAGCTCCAATGCACAGGCCTTCAGCAGTCATGGCGATACTCCATCTGGACCCTTTGTGACTGGGGTGATACAAGATGTTTTCCAAACCCTTGGGACTCTCCCCTGTTCCAGGCTCAGGTTGAAGATGCGCTGTAGAGGACTCCCCAGCTCCAATGCACAGGCCTTCAGCAGTCATGGCGATACTCCATCTGGACCCGCTGCTTTGCTGGCACAAAGTCTCCTCAGCTCTCTGCTCACCTGGGCTGCTGTAATTGTGGGTGGGGGGAAACTCTCTCCTATGCTGGTATCAGCCGAAGGATGGGTGTTGGGTGCAGTACTCCGAGGTGAGAGTGGGCTAGGGTGGTCAAACCTGTTAAAGAAGTTGTTCATCAGGTTTGCTCTCTCCACATCTCTCTCGATGGTGGCACCCCGCTTCGAGCTGCAGACAGTGATGATCTTCATCCCATCCCACACTTCCTTCATGCTGTTCTTCTGCAACTTCTGCTCCAGCTTTCTCCTGTACTGCTCCTTTGCCGCCCTGAGCTGGACTCAGAGTTCCTTCTGCACATGCTTGAGCTCATGCTGATCATCGCCTTCAAAAGCCCTTTTCTTCTGGTTCAAAGGGCCTTTGATGTCACTTGTAATCCATGGCTTGTTGTTAGCACAGCAGCGTACTGTTCTTACTGGAACTACGATGTCCATACAGAAGTTGATGTAGTCAGTAGTGCAGTCAACAACCTCTTCAGTGTACTCATTATCTCAAAACCTGCTCTGCCTCAGGGGACCACTTCCTGAATGAGCATGACTAACATGACTCATGACTAACGGTGTCATGTGACCTTCTTGCTTTTACTGATCTGGAGACTGGCTGTCATTAAAGTGACAATGAGGTGATTGTCACATCACACTACAAATCCAAAAGAGCAAAACTGAAATCTTCACATCCCTCACAGTGCCAGGCATGTCTGACCACTGCTGTGCTGTCTGCCTTCTAGTGCCCTGGGGGATTTGGTGGGTCTCTGCCATTCTAGAACTTTCTGTTAAGGATGCTGCTGCTGCTGCACTTCTGTGATTCTAAATCAGAGTCTGACACCCCTGATGTACACTCATGTAAAGTGACCAACAGGCCATCTCACCAAACAGCTGATGGCTTCTTACCTGGCAGCCCCTGTCAAAAGACCCCCCCAACGCTGACCACTGTAACCCTGCAGCTCCTCTCTTCATGTAGAACTGAAGGATCTGGAGAGTCAAACTCTGTGAAAGGTTGTGCTTGGACACCAATATGTAGAAGCCCGTGGGCACACAATGTTTAAAGTCTTTAAAGACACTCAGCAGATTCTGGTTTGCTCATTCTTGTTGGGCTCTCCAGCTGAACTCCTCACCGGACGCCTCTGACTGCGAGGACCTGAAGACTGACTGTGGTGAACAGCAACAACCAAACCATAATGTGAGATCTGTTAAGTCTTCAAACACCAGTGAGCCAGTGTGTCGTATACCAGTGGGTGTGCTGGGCACTGAGTGGTGGGGTTCAGTGTTTTAGGGTTTTGTGTTTTAGCTGCTTGTCAGTTTTGTGTTACATTTGAACCTCCTGTTCTAGTAGATACTTCACAATTAATGGACCAGGTGCCATTACAAAATGCCATCTTCACAGCCCCCGCAGCACGTCAAATGTTCAACGGGCTTTCTGTGCACATGACACTCATGACATTACAGCTCTCTGAACGAATTAAATACTAAGATTAATACTTGATGTGATTGTCATGAGGAGAGGAATTAAAACATGGAGGACTGCCATTAGCAAGACCTGATATGGGGTCCTAATTTAATTTAAAAGGAATTGGCATCTGACTTGAGGGAGGTATTACAAAAATAGGAATAATAAAATTCATTGTATATGCTATATCCATATTACTAACCGAGAATGCTAAACTGGATGAAGGACACAGGCACATCCGGCAATGGGCCGTAGCTACAAAAAGACGTACTGCGCAGGCGCAAAAAAAGTCCGCGAGAGTCGACTGAAGAGCCGAGAAAGGGGGACAAAAGAGGGCGAGAGAGGTGGATGAGGGGCCGCGAGAGGCGGACAAGACCACAGAAAAAAGGAGTGAGCACAGGAAAAATGGAGAAATGAGGCGCAAAGAGCACCGAAAAAAGGAAAAGGCACATAAAAAAGTATTCAAACGCAAGCAAAGCACGAAACACATTGCACACGAAACTAGACCCAAAAAAAAAAAAAAAAAAAAAAGAGGCTCGCGCACAACAGCAAGGCACCTACAAGCGAGGGACGGGACACACACAAAGAGGGGGATTCAACAAGACACAGGAACACAAAAAGAAAGAAGACGCTCGCGCAACAACAATCCTCAAACCAACCCCCACACACACACATCCATAAGAAGTGACACCCAAAGCCACATTTTCTAAAGTGAACGTCAGCACCTTCACACTAGACAGCATAGGTGTCAGCATTGGTGGATCTCCTTACAATAAAGCACTATTAACCGTTCAACTGCAGAAAAGGCTCCATATTAGCAGTGAGTGCAATACTCCTTATTACTTATCCATATTTCTAAAAGAAAAAATGTCTCGACTCCAAAAACGCAAAGCTCAACTAAAGCTTCTAACTAACGATGTACCTAAAAGTAAAAACTTTATGAACTGCATTAGATCCTACAATAGTTCATTTGCTTTTGCATCTACCGGAGTAAATATCAGGCCACCAAAAGGCAATGGCCCATATTGCTTTCGCATATGTGCACAAATACTGCATCGCATTGGAACAGTGCACCCTGAAACAAATCAACAACGCAAATATGCACAAATCTACATCCTAGATCCACATTACGCAATCTATCAATCAAAGTGTTGCATCGCAACAGGCACGGATTCAAAAAGAAACACCTCCCGTCTCAGACATACGTTAATGGCAGCGAAGGCTACAACGGGCTTCTCACACAGCACAGGCAAATCGATTACAGCTCCAAAACAACACGTCCCAAATACTACACATGCAACAACGCGCCTCTCAAACGGCACAAGCAAAACATACACCAGGAAAATTCATTCGGATTAATGAATGTCATTTGCAATCATTGTCATTCAGTTCACTTCCCTGGAGAAACAACTGGCAATACAAGTTATACATTTAGACGTTGTTGTCAAAAGGGTCAAATTAGACTGCCTTCTTTACATTCATATACTGAATATCTACAGAAGCTTATAACTGACGATGTACCTGAAAGTTAAATCTTTATCAACTGCATTAGATCCTACAAATCGGTATCCACTATGAACATTAACGGTGGCACTGCACGTGACATCCGTCTTGAAAAAATGTTGTTTATTGATGAATGTTCAATGGCATGAAGTCACTTACTCAACACCATTCATAAACTTCTACAAACGTTTATGAATAATAATATTCGATTTGGAGGAAAGGTACTTTTATGAGGAGGAGATTTTAGACAGTGATTAGCTATTCTTCCAGATGCCATGCACTCAGCTATTGTTCAGTGCACCTTAAAATACGCAGACAATTGGCATTACTTTCAAAAGATACAGTTAGTAAAAAAGATACGATGTCCAGAACCAGATCATAACAATTGCTTATTACAACTGGGAGATGGTACACTCACCAATACAGATGGACTTCAGCCACATATTATTACAATTCCTCAAGCCTTTATCTGCGACGACTTAGTTACAGAGACATTTCGAACAGCAATCTCATTAGACCAAATGCCCCTTTTAACACAACGCACTATATTATGTCCAAAAAATATTAATGTGGAAAACATAAATACCCAAGTCATTCCATTACTTCCTGGAGAGACACAACTCTTTCTAAGCTCTGACAAACTTGACTCTGATCACAACAATAACCATCTTCATTGACCTTACAAGTTCTGAGCTGGAATTACCTTTTACACTTAAACGGCGTGTACAAAGAAATTTTCCAATAAACCTTTACACTGTGCCACACACTTTATTGTTTGCTTTCTATTTGCATCATCTACACCATCACACTATTCTATATCTCATTCATACATCACGCTCTTTGTCATTCCCAACACCAGGGGTTGGCGAGCGAAGCGAGCAGGGGGCGGAGACCCCTAGTTATATAAGAATTAAGAAAACGACACACTTAAAATTTCATTAAAACTTTATTTTAATTTATTATTACAAAAAATTATAATACGAGAAATACAATGCAAGAAGAGATACTACAAAACTACAATACAATAAACTGAGTTTTTAAACATTATTTGTCATTTATTTTTCAATCTTTCTTTTCCTCGAAATCATTTATTATATCATCGTTTTCCATCGATTCACGTAATTCCTTTTCTATTGTGAGTTGTGCTAAACTTGACAATCTCTCTGTCCCAGGATGGCTCGTAGATAATTCTTAATTATTTTCAGCTTCGATAAACTTCTCTCAGCTGTAGCTGTCGTTACAGGAATAGTTAATAATATTCACAATAAGTAATGAAATTGTGATAAGACTTGCTGACATCTGCTAATATTTTAGGCAATCGAGGGGTTTACAGTTCGCCGTGTATTCATAATTCGATAGAATAATTGTATTTATTTAAATAATTCTAACCCATTGATATCCATCCATCCATTTTCCAACCCGCTGAATCCGAACACAGGGTCACGGGGGTCTGCTGCAGCCAATCCCAGCCAACACAGGGCACAAGGCAGGAACCAATCCTGGGCAGGGTGCCAACCAGGGCCCGATTTTCCTATAGGCTAACTAGGCTTCAGCCTAGGGCCTCAAGATCAAGAGGGGCCTACATTCAAATTGTTAGCAAAATTAAAATTACACTATTCTAAAAACAGTGAACACTAAAACACTGAACCGAAAATGAGAAATTCTACGCGTATGACTAATAAACAAACATAAAAATGTATTGGTTAAGATCAACGCGTATTACGTATTTTATTATCTCTCATGTAATTTACAAACTTAAAAATGGAAGGTGAAAGGGCCTCATAAGTGGAATAGCCTAGGGCCTCTTTTCATATAAATCCGGCCCTGGTGCCAACCCACCGCAGGTTCCTTTTCATTTTATCGTTTTTTTTTTATTTCGATAATCCACATTTCTGCACTTATTTGTTTCTTTTTTCGGCTCTTTTCTGTCCTCCACTTTCATATGTTCTATTTCTATCTTTATCTCGACTGGGACCGGCGTTCATTTTTTAATGCCTTTCTATGAGTATTCGTTAACCCGTCAATTAAATAATGAAGTAAAAAACTTATGAGACCATCGCTTCCAAAATTGATCACAATAAAAGACTACCGTTCATTTACTGCAGCCTTTTACCTGATTTAAGAATTTATTGATATTCGTTTGAGCGTTGAAAGAGCATATATTAAAAATTCAATGTGACTTCTCGGTTACTTTCTAAGGAAGGAGATGACTTACAACACTAGAAATTATCACTATAAATGTTTTAAGATTTTTTGGAATATCTGATGAACTTACACTTACTATTCTATGGCTTTTAAAACATTTGAAAACGAATATTCGTATTATTTGTACATTTGAAATAACTAAATGTATAAAACTATTAGATGTAAGTTCAAACAAATGACCCAAAACTAAACAGATTGCTTACATGGCCGCAGCGACAGACTTCACGTCCTCGGATTCCGCTCGTCTCTCCATGTCAGTTCAGATTGTTGTCCTTTCTCTTCGGCCGCACATATAAACTACTAATTGTGATCCTGGGCATCTCCATGTAGTTCGCCAGCACATAACGGCTTGTGACAGCGACGGCGTGACGACTAATAAGCTGAACGGCAGGATCGGCGGTGTGTCCTGATTCACTAGTTTTACTTGTTACTGTCCGGTGGAGGCGGCGGATTTAAATGAATAAATGTCATAAATGTTTCCCTGATTATCATAAAAGTTTAAATAATTCAATTTCAGTAATGGTTTTAAAACACTATAGTGATACGAAATACAAAGATTGGTCATAAAATTAAACATAAAACGTTGCAATACCTCAGAAAGATAATATTTGGTGCCTTCTGTAAACAGGCGATGTCGTCGTCGCTTACTCGCGCAGCACTTTAGGCGAAATGCAAAAGATCTTATAAAGAAGACGCTACTGGGAAATATCATGTTAATTTAAACCATCCTTATTTTTGCATTGATAATTTTTATAAAGTCTAAAAATGTATTTAGATTAAATATTTTTCCAATTAATACTTTCATCCAATAATAAGAATTTTTTACTGAGCGACGTTAGTAGACCGAGCCCTTTCATTCGGGTTCCCCGGAACAAACGCACCGCTCGCCCTCAGCTTACGGCGGCCCTGAATGAATGTATTAAACATGGGGGCGCGGTGGCGCAGTGCTAGTAATAAGCTGGCCCCCCGTCCAGAGATTGTTCCTGCGTCCCGTAAGATACTGCGACGATGCGGGTCCTGCTCCACGCTCCATGTTCCCTTTTAGCAGCCCTCGAACCCAACGCCGTCAGCAATGTAACCACATGAGTGTGACCCGACAAATGCGCGCCGACAAAACCGCAAACTGATTTTCGACAAAATCGCGAAAATCAAAATCTCTGTATCAATAAGCTGTGGAAAGCTGACCCATTAATATGTAGCCAGGTATCATGTAATATATAGCAAAATGTTTTATTTCTCATATCTCATAATATTGACATCTAAATTAAGTTTTACAAACCATATTTAAGTAGAACTTTTTATGCTTTTATACTACTACTTTTTTTTTTTTCAGAATTCACTGTCTTAATCTTCTTTAGTTATTTATCTGGTTTGTACAATGCTATATACTGTATACGCTGCCGTTCTTTACTATATTCTGTAAGTGCCTTGAGCATGGCAAAGGCGCTATATAAATCAAATGTATTATTATTATTATTACTAATTATCACGCATTTGTCAGCGCGTTTTTGTCGGCGCGCATTTGTCGGTGAACCCCAGATGAGCTGGTCTAGAGGGACAAATCAGGCTGAGCAAGGGGATGGTGTAAAAGGTGCAAGTGCTTTTATTACCAAAAAAAAGTCAAAACGAAACAGTGTTCAACTAAAATCTCCATAAATCAGAAATGTCCATATACAAATATTCCATAAAAAGATAAAAATCTCAAACGGCTAAAACAAGGCTAAAATGAGATTAAAATCCTGCAGCAGATATTGGGGTCACACCAGCCAAGCACAGATCCTTCCCAGTCTCTCCAGCTGACCCAAGGCTTGCTCAGCTGGAGAGATTTCAACCGCCGCGGTCCTCAAACTACCGACCCTCCAACCCCCAAATACACACACACACACACACACACACACACACACACACACACACCGGCTATGTTTCCTCCGCCGGCGTCTACCAGACCACTCGGGGTCGGCTGTCCTCCCGTTAGAGATGGGAAAATCATACCGATGCAGGTTAAGTGGATTGGCGATTCTAAATTGGCCCTAGTGTGTGCTTGGTGTGTTTGTGTGTGTCCTGCGGTGGGTTGGCACCCTGCCCAGGATTGTTTCCTGCCTTGTGCCCTGCGTTGACTGGGATTGGCTCCAGAAGACCCCCGTGACCCTGTGTTCGGATTCAGCGGGTTGGAAAATGGATGGATGGATGCGCCGAAGTTTGTGTCAATCTGAAGCGTAGTGAGTCGGAGCTCGTGACGAAACAGCGCTGTCACGTGACCCACAGCGCGCTTTATTGGTTTGACAGCTGTGACGCTGAATGAACAGACAGCCTGTATAAAATGTATTATTCTCATTCAACAATGTGGGGTTGTGAGGAGAGAATTTGGAGAGCTTTGGTGACAGATGGCGACTAACGGCCGAAAACGGCGTTGAAAAGTTAAATAGTATAAATGGACAAGGACCTTAGCAGAATAAAATGAACACAGACTTTTCTGACCTTTTACTGGTGACGTGAGACTGAAACAAAGAGTGCTGCTGCACTTGCGCTTTCGATAACGTGCCTTAACCTCAGTTAACCACCAGATGTCGCTGTTCATACGGAAGCTGAGGCTTCAAAGCTTCGACTCGTTTTCAGCACAAATTGAAAGAAAGCCTCAAAGCTTCACGAGGCTTCCTTTTCCATTCACTACCTCCGGTCTCCCTTCTCGCACACGCAGTCGTCCCTCGGATCCCCAGGGCGGATTCCTCCACGATCGAACCCTCTCTTCCACATCATCAGTGGGAGTGATCCGTCCCTCAAGCGCCGATCCTTCGCTTCACATGAGACCCCTGACCGTGCTGCCCTCTCTCATCAGCTAGCTGGCTGTTTCTCGGTGTGATTTTCCATCCTCTCAATCCCTCTTCTTGACAACTCTCAGTCTCTCGCGAGCGCTCTTTCGTCAATTGTGCGACTTCTCTGCGAATTAAGATCTAAGTGTATAAAGTTTTTTATTTTAACCAATCCCCGTTTGTTTTCAACCAACTTCCGTACGTACCGATTTTTCAAGCGCTGCTACAGTTAAACTTCTCTTCATTTTCCGATCTATGTGATCTGTTAGAAAACCTTTATATCATCACCCCCGGACGGCTTCTTCTTATTTCCAAGTCCAAATATCTGTGTAAGTTGCACTGGTCAGTAATGAACAACTTCAGTCACTGACTCAGCGGGCACAGCTGGCACAGCGGGCACGTCTTGTAGCAGAATTACAAGGTAAACAGGCGTGTCGGCCTCCGAGCGGCTTCATTGCAGAGAGGAGTGTGGTAGGAATGACAGCCTGGTTCATCTTATTGGCACCTTGGTAACACTTCACTCATTTCTCACAACAAATCATGAGCTCTTGTTTTTTGAGAAAGGCACAAGACTTTTTACAATTTCATTTTTCAGCTCCTACTCGAGCTTTGTGTGTATTTGGTGATCTCTGCTTAGCTGATCTGCCTGAAGTAAGAAAATTTCAGAAAAACAACTGAATGCTGGGTTAGAAATAAATGGAACTTCTTTCTCTTTCTGTCCCTTTGCAGCGTTCATAATGATGACTGAAATTTACCGACTGTCTAAGAAACACGCTGACGACTTGTGTACCATAGAAGAGTCACCACATGTCAGTGGAGCAGATGGCGACACAGGTGGGCTCTGTAGACCTACTTTATACTTCAAATAAACAAAATGAATATTTTGTCAAGGGAAGGCAAAGTAGTACTTTTATTTCTGATGGTGTTTTGAAAATCTTTAAAGTGTATGGAAGAAGAATGGATGTGCTGATGTTAATGAATGAATTGTCTGCTTCACCTTCTCGCTGTGAGCCATTTCAGTGAGATTCCCAGTTTATTTGTCCCCCCCTCTCTCTGTGAATTGAGGATTTTTATTTTTTAATCTTCATGTACAGTGGTGTGAAAAACTATTTGCCCCCTTCCTGATTTCTTATTCTTTTGCATGTTTGTCACACAAAATGTTTCTGATCATCAAACACATTTAACCATTAGTCAAATATAACACAAGTAAACACAGAATGCAGTTTGTAAATGATGGTGTTTATTATTTAGGGAGAAAAAAAATCCAAACCTACATGGCCCTGTGTGAAAAAGTAATTGCCCCCTTGTTAAAAAATAACCTAACTGTGGTGTATCACACCTGAGTTCAATTTCCGTAGCCACCCCCAGGCCTGATTACTGCTACACCTGTTTCACTCAAGAAATCGCTTAAATAGGAGCTGCCTGACACAGAGAAGTAGACCAAAAGCACCTCAAAAGCTAGACATCATGCCAAGATCCAAAGAAATTCAGGAACAAATGAGAACAGAAGTAATTGAGATCTATCAGTCTGGTAAAGGTTATAAAGCCATTTCTAAAGCTTTGGAACTCCAGCGAACCACAGTGAGAGCCATTATCCACAAATGGCAAAAACATGGAACAGTGGTGAACCTTCCCAGGAGTGGCCGGCCGACCAAAATTACCCCAAGAGCGCAGAGACGACTCATCCGAGAGGTCACAAAAGACCCCAGGACAACGTCTAAAGAACTGCAGGCCTCACTTGCCTCAATTAAGGTCAGTGTTCATGACTCCACCATAAGAAAGAGACTGGGCAAAAACGGCCTGCATGGCAGATTTCCAAGACGCAAACCACTGTTAAGCAAAAAGAACATTAGGGCTCATCTCAATTTTGCTAAGAAACATCTCAATGATTGCCAAGACTTTTGGGAAAATACCTTGTGGACTGATGAGTCAAAAGTTGAACTTTTTGGAAGGCAAATGTCCCGTTACATCTGGCGTAAAAGGAACACAGCATTTCAGAAAAAGAACATCATACCAACAGTAAAATATGGTGGTGGTAGTGTGATGGTCTGGGGTTGTTTTGCTGCTTCACGACCTGGAAGGCTTGCTGTGATAGATGGAACCATGAATTCTACTGTCTACCAAAAAATCCTGAAGGAGAATGTCTGGCCATCTGTTCGTCAACTCAAGCTGAAGCGATCTTGGGTGCTGCAACAGGACAATGACCCAAAACACACCAGCAAATCCACCTCTGAATGGCTGAAGAAAAACAAAATGAAGACTTTGGAGTGGCCTAGTCAAAGTCCTGACCTGAATCCAATTGAGATGCTATGGCATGACCTTAAAAAGGCGGTTCATGCTAGAAAACCCTCAAATAAAGCTGAATTACAACAATTTTGCAAAGATGAGTGGGCCAAAATTCCTCCAGAGTGCTGTAAAAGACTCATTGCAAGTTATCGCAAACGCTTGATTGCAGTTATTGCTGCTAAGGGTGGCCCAACCAGTTATTAGGTTCAGGGGGCAATTACTTTTTCACACAGGGCCATGTAGGTTTGGATTTTTTTTTCTCCCTAAATAATAAAAACCACCATTTACAAACTGCATTTTGTGTTTACTTGTGTTATATTTGACTAATGGTTAAATGTGTTTGATGATCAGAAACATTTTGTGTGACAAACATGCAAAAGAATAAGAAATCAGGAAGGGGGCAAATAGTTTTTCACACCACTGTAGATGAACAGTCTCCTCACTCGTTCTTGCTGTAAGACACAGTTGTGCTCTTGTTTATTAATTTAGGGAAACGCTTTTAAAGACTAGGAGTAAACCCATCACAGCTCTCCCTCTTCGTGTTCCACACTGGTGACTAAATCTGAGGAAGCCAAGTTTTGTTCGGCTGTTCAGAGTGCTAATTTAACAGAAGCAGTTTCAGTGATATCAGTTATTTATGGAGGTGCCCCATATTGTGTGGTAGGTGTTACTGTCACGCCAGGTTCAAGTGAGTAACTCCACCTTGAGCGTATTCATTTAGTGATGTCGTGTCTTTTCTCTCTCCGGTGGTCAGTGTTTGGTGGGCTCTGCCTCAGTTCACTTTGATCAAAGCCTCTTTGCTGTTTCTTCAACAATTTCATAAGGAAAAGTGTGACTCTTATGTGACAGATGTCTTCACAAGAGATACATTTCAAGAAAAAATCCTGTCCAGACTGAGTTCAGGCACATGCACACAGGACAAGAAGTGAAGAGCTGGGGTTAGAGCTTGTGGTCCTCCTTCATGTTCAGACGGAGTTTTAGAACATGTCCAGCCTCAAGAACTTCAAATCCACAAAGAGAGAGTGTGAGAGATGTTTTCAAGGAAAGGTGTAGCTCCTGGCAATAGCATCACAGAACTCTTTGAGGTGCGGGTCAATGCCTGTTTATAGGTACCTGAGCGCGTCCTTCAGAGTTTGTCAAGAAGTCAGTTTGAGGTTACAAGCATAAGATGAATGAACGTCTTGTTCTGGCAAAAAGATTTTAGAGATGTCAACTCATCTTTGATTGACACTGTTGGTTATACGAAAAGACAGATGATGGCTAATGGTAGAAGGATGTAGCAGTGCGACAACTTGATGGACTTCATTTCCCAGCTGCCCCAAAGGGTATTGCCCTCATAGGACGACTGCAATGGGAGTATTTCATATCTAACACGAATGTCTACTTTTCAGATGCCATGTGTCATGGGCAGGGGCAGACTTATGATGGATGGGGGGCCCCTGACCTTAAACTATTGTTTGAGTCCCATCTAAGAGTCCTGTAGGAAAACAATGGATAAACTAATATATAATGTCAAAGGTTAGGAGGCACCTAAACTTGAATAGACACCACACAAGAACAGCAAGCAGTGTGAGAGAATGAAAGAGGTGTGCGGTGTGACCAACAGGAGGCGCCCCACACTCCAGACACAGGTGCACATAACACAGTCCAGGGTTCAGATAAAGTGAATTTTATTACACCTTTTCAGATTCTTTCTCCCAAACACGTTTTGATAAACACGATTTCAATAATAATTTACCTCTACTCTCCTCCAGCCTTGTCCAACTTTCCTGGATGAGGTCTACTGGCTTCTTTAATGCCAGACCCAGGAGTACTTCTGGTGCCACATGATTACACCCTGGAAGCACTTCTGGGTCACGTGGATCATCCTCACAGAGTGTGAATCCTCTCTGGTGGCACCCACACACACTGTGGCAGGCTGATCATCAGGACTACAATTCCCAAGGTGCCCTGTGGGTGTACAGATGGTAGCTCAACCTGAGGGATGCTGCTACCTGGCGTACCTGGGGAATAGATGGTCCCTAGAGACAGTCTTGCCCTATCCTTACATTACATCTTTCTGGCCAGGAAACATACCTGCAACCAAAGTGTCTGGGACACCTGTCCATCCAAATCCTTCCCTTATGGCTTCTTGTACATCTAGGCCTTAAGATAATGCCAGTCCATCCACGTTGGCACCTACAGTGGAGAGCAGAAAAAAACAGTGTCTGTGACTATGAGTGATGAGTATGAGGGAGAGAGTGAGCATTGTCAGCGCTTAAAATTAAACTTGACAGCCATCAGAGCACAGTATGCCACGTCTGACCCTAAAATACAGAGAGTCCGATCTGTCAGCTATCTGTTCTGAGAGAGAGAACAAGAGAAAGAGAAGGGAAGGGAAACGTATTTCAAAATGTCAGTTTCACAATAATAGGCATTAATTTTACCTGTTAAGGTAAAATTAAGAAAAAAATATAATCCTATAAATGAATAAAAAGCAAAAGTTAAATAAAATAAAAATCCATTAGTAGGTTTAGTGTTTTCACCAGTTTGTAGACTGTAGACACTTTTGTGAAGGTAGTAATACATTTGAACAGTTGTGTGCCAAGTGACAAGTAAGTTCTTCTCCATGAAATGCAAACACGTGACAAGTAAGCTGATGTTGTAAAAATAATAATCTGGTTAGCCTGTGCTAAGATCTGGACGTGGTCATCATGGACAAGAAAATACGGATATGAGGAGACAGAACAGGAATGTCGATGTGACAACAGCAAGTGGGAATGAAGGGGAGACTAGTTAATGGCCCCTTTGATGGTGGGGCACCAGTGTAGGAAAGGAAAATGAACTTTAACTGACCAGCCAGGGACAATCTATCTTACTAAACCACAGTTAATTTATGCATGGCGGACGCACCGAGGCACATGCACACTGCGGCCTTGGCGCCCGCCCCAGAGTCCAGAGTCAAATGCAGCGGCTTCCCAAAACGCGGCAGATCCCGCCCCAGAGTCAAACGCAGCGGCTGCCCAGAGTCAGTAGGTGGCGCCCAAATAACACAACGTGTTGCGTCGTGGCGCCCGCCCCAGAGTCAAAGGCAGCGGCTTCCCAAAACGCGGTGGCTTCCCAGAGTCAGTAGGTGGCGCCCAGACAACGCAACCTGTACAGTCATGGATACAAACAATGATTGAAGGCACCCACACAAAGAAACCGCTTTAGTTCAAATAAGGTTATTGAATTAAATGGAAACGTTACCATGCCTACGACCTGTGAACTACACCTGAGGTAAAGCGTGCACGCCAGGTTGTACAGCCACCCGGACTCGACCGCCCACACCACCGCATATACCCTCCATGATATTTCATCAGGCAGCGGCTTCCCACCGAGGCGCATATTGCACTGTGGCGCGCGCCCCAGAGTCAAACGCAGTGGCTTCCCAGAGTCAGTAGGTGGCGCCCACACAACACAACCTGTTCACTACACTTGCTCTAATCCACTGTGCCAGTAATATTGATCACATGACGGTCACAGACTCAAACCCAGCGGCTTCTCCGACTCAGTGGCTGGCACACGAACACCACAACCTGTAAACTACACTTGCTGTGCTCCACTCTGCCAGCAGTCGTGTGTCAGCAAAGGCAACAGAATCACGTCTCCACAAAACGAAACCACTGTAGTACAGATATGCTTATTGAATTAAATGACATTTCCCCAGACGCACCCACCCTCCATGATATGTCATCCATCCAAATATCAGACGGAACAGAAACTGATTGCCATTCTTGGATTTCCGATTCGCTAGCGAATCGCGGGCTTACTTGTCAGAATAATGTGGGAAGGAAGAGAGATTTAACTCAGCACTTAATCAAATCATTTGGGAAGGTCTTTATTGACCTTACCTTCCTCTGTCGTAGGATGAAGGTCTCTGACTGTTAGATCAATTTAAATGAAGCCCACTCGTTTAAAGAAACAGAATAATGAAAGTATTGATGAACACAAGGATTATAGTAATATGATAACTGCATATATGAAGTGTGGTGATCTGTATGATAGGACCCAGCCAGACTAGACAGACAAACAGATATAAGACAGAGAGGCTGGCTGTTTACTGGTAGTTCGAGTTTTAATTTATCTTGGCACACATAAATAGTTTAACAACACCAACAACAACATTTATTTCTGTCGCACATTTTCATACAAATAAAGTAGCTCAAAGTGCTTTACATGATGAAGAAAAGAGAAATAAAAGACAAAGTAAGAATTAAAATAAGACAACACTAATTAACATAGAATAAGAGTAAGGTCCGATGGCCAGGGAGGACAGAAAAAACAAAAAAACTCCAGACGGCTGGAGAGAAAAAATAAAATGTGCAGGAGATACAGGCCACGAGACCACCCAGTCCCCTCTGGGCATTCTACCTAACATAAATGAACAGTCCTCTTTGTATTTAGGGTTCTTATGGAAGGACTTGATGATGATGGTCATGCAGACTTCTGGCTTTTAATCCATCAATGTAGGAACATCACGGTGCTTTGAGTAGATGGTGGAGGTGCAGGTCAACACCACAGAAAACTGGAAAAAGAAACAGCAGAGAGAGTAGGGGTTAGTATGGATTTTAGAGACACCATGAATAGTTATGATAATTAATTGAATATACAGAGTATCAGGATTAAACTAAAATGAAGTTATGAGAAGGCCATGTTAAAGTAATGTGTTGTCAGCAGTTTTTTAAAGTGCTCCACTGTATCAGCCTGGCAAATTCCTAATGGCAGGCTATTCCAGATTTTAGGTGCATAACAGCAGAAGGCCACCCGCCTCGTCCACTTCTTTTAAGTTTTGCTCTTGGAATTCTAAGGAGACACTCAGTTGAGGATCTGAGGTTACGATTTGGAATATAAGATGTCAGACATACCGATATATAAGATGGAGCGAGATTATTTAAGGCTTTATAAACCATAAGCAGAATTTTAAAGTCAATCCTGAATGACACAGGTAACCAGTGTAATGACATCAAAACTGGAGAAATATGCTCGGATTTTCTTTTCCTTGTTAGGATTCATGCAGCTGCATTCTGCACTCGTTGCAAACAATTTATGTCTTTTTTGGGTAGTCCTGAGAGGAGTGCGTTACAGTAATTTAGTCGACTGAAAACAAACACGTGAACTAATTTCTCAGCATCTCTCAATAATATAAGAGGTCTAACTTTTGTTATGTTTCTTAAGTGAAAAAATGCTGTGATCTGATTAATGATTAATTCAGGTTACAGTCAACAGTTACCCCTAAATTCTTTACCTCCGTCTTGACTTTTAATCCTAATGCATCAAGTTTATTTCTAATATCCTCATTATATCCATTATTGCCAATCACTAAAATGTCTGTTTTCTCTTTATTTAGCTTGAGAAAATTACTATTCATCCATTTAGTAATACAAGTAAGACATTGTGTTAGTGAATCAAGAGAGTCGGGGTCATCAGGTGCTATTGATAAATACAGCTGTGTGTCATCAGCATAGCTGTGGTAGCTCACGTTGTGCCCAGAGATAATCTGACATAACGGAAGCATGTAGATTGAGAAGAGCAGCGGACCCAGGAGAGAGCCTTGTGGAACACCATATAGGATATCATGTGTCTTTGAGTTGTAATTACCACAACTAACAAAGAATTTTCTCCATGCCAGGTAGGATTCAAACCAATTTAAGACGCTGCCAGAGAGGCCCACCCATTGACTAAGGCGGTTTCTAAGAATACAGTAATCCCTCCTCCATCGCAGGGGTTGCGTTCCAGAGCCACCCGCGAAATAAGAAAATCCGCGAAGTAGAAACCATATGTTTATATGGTTATTTTTATATATTTTAAGCCCTTACAAACTCTCCCACACTATTATAAACATTTCACGCACAATTATACAGCATAAACCCTTTGTATTCTCTTAGATATTAGGTAAGATTCGTTGAAATTATGTATGTAAACACAGTTTACATGCAGTAAAACCTAAATATTATTTTAAAGATATTGAGCGTCTCCGATATCACATATGTTACAGCCATTACGACAGACAGGCCACCAGCAATAAATACGTACAATGCAAGAAAAATTATATACAGTAAAATGTGTGTACAGTGACACTAAACTATGTACATGTAATAAGTACTGTACGTAAATAATTAATTATGGTTACTCACCAATAATGACACGACGACTTGTCCGATAACGATGAGTTTAATTTTACTGCACTACAAAGGATAGCGTTACAGCTCTTCTAAAGGAGCCTCTTCAGGCGAATGTTTAGCACCGCTGTTGTACTTCTTCCATCACTCTTCAATTCAAATCCCTAAAGCAGATTCCATCTAGACTACTGCCTTATCACGTCCACTTGCAATTCGTTTTGCGCCCTGGTTAAAGGACACTGCGGCCGTAGATCTTATATGCTTTTCCTCCTTTTTAAATAAAAAGAATCATGGACTCATTGATGCTGTAATGGTGTCCTGCAGCGGTGTAGCTGTTTCCTTCCTTCAATATATCCAAAACTTTTACCTTTTCTGCAATCATTTGCATCTTCTCTTGGCGCTTGGACACGGCTCCTGCAGCAGTAGCAGTAACATGCGTTAATGCTGAATGAGTGAGATTAGACTTCCTGGTTAATGCAGCACTCCGTCGCTCAGCCTATCAGCAGCACACAGGAACTTAACCGAAGGCTCTGATTGGGTAGCTTCTCAGCCATCCGCCAATAGCATCCCTTGTTTGAATTCAAATGCGTCCCTTGTTTGAATTCAAATAGGCAAATCAACTGAGGAAGCACACGTACTGTAGACCGCAGACATCCGCGAAGCAGTGAAAAATCTGCGATATATATTCACATATGCTTACATTTAAAATCCGCGATGGAGTGAAGCCGCGAAAGACGAAGCGCGATATAGCGAGGGATCACTGTATTATGATCAATGATGTCAAATGCGGTACTCAGATCTAAGAGGATGAGAACAGATAAATGGCCTCTGTCTGCATTGACCCACAAATCATTTACTACTTTAACGAGTGCAGTTTCTGTGCTGTGATTTGTTCTAAAACCCGACTGAAATTTATCAAGAATAGCATGTTTATTGAGGTGCTCATTTAACTGTAT
The DNA here is from genome assembly GCF_900747795.2 of Erpetoichthys calabaricus. NCBI lineage: Eukaryota > Metazoa > Chordata > Cladistia > Polypteriformes > Polypteridae > Erpetoichthys > Erpetoichthys calabaricus. The sequence goes on along the minus strand of NW_026261588.1, from coordinate 4,476,375 downwards.
AATGACTGCCTTCTCCAGAATTTTACTTAAGAAAGGCAGGTTAGAGATGGGTCTATAATTTTCAAGAGCAGAGGGATCGAGATTATTTTTCTTAAGTAGAGGTTTAACTACCGCAGTCTTAAGACAGTCTGGGAAGACCCGTATCTAATAACGAGTTTACTATGTCAAGAACATTATCAATTAGCACGCCCGATACCTCTTTGAAAAAACTTGTTGGTATTGGGTCAAGGGCACAGGTGGAGGGTCTCAGTTGAGAAATTATTTTATATAAATCAGGTAAATCTATCCTAGTGAAAGAGTTTAATTTGTTTATAACGGAATACTGGGGCTTAAGAGGATCTTCAGTGTTGGGGAGATATACTATGTTATTTCTAATATCATTAATTTTTTGATTGAAAAATACAGCAATAGCCTCACAAGTTTCACTGGAAGTACTTATTAGGCATTCCTTTGAGTTACCAGGGTTTAACAGATGATCAATCGTAGAGAATAAGACTCTGGGATTACTAGCATTGTTAATGACGATGCCAAGTCTTTATGGATGATGTCTGCTGTTGTGTGAAGCTGTTGTTTCGTTGTTGCCCCGGGTTCATGTGGAGGATTCTTCTTGGGTTGGTGTCCACTCTTTCTATTTGCTCAGGGTCCTTCATTTGTGGTGTTCTGTGGTGCTGCTTTCTCATCGTCCTTTCTGCTGTTAGGCCCTTTGGTGTGTCGTGTGCAGCTTCATAGTGAAGAGTGTTACTGTTTGTGGCACAAGAGTTTAGATACTGAAATTCCCTTTTTGAAGTAATGGCTACTTTTAAACCATTTTAGTCCACTGGCCCACAGTTTGGCTTGGCTTAGACATTAATAATAATAATAATAATAATTCATTTTTTACAATTTATATAGTGCTTTTCTCACTACTCAAAAGAGCCAAACTAATGTGCAGCAGCCACCTGGATGATATGATGGTAGCCATTTTTGTACCACTACACCTACCACACATTAGCTGTTTGGTGGTGAAGGGGTGAGAGACAGAGAGACAATTAGAGACAGGTGGATGTTTAGGGGTCCACAATGATTTGCCTATAGAGAGCAACTTAGCCTGGACCTTGGTTTTACGTCTCATTCAAAGGATGGCACCATTTTTACAGAACATTGACCCTGTTGCTACTCCAGGGCATTGCGATCCACACACAGACCACAGGGTCAGCGCCCCCTGCTGGCTTCACCAACACCTCTTTCACTAGCAACCCAAGCTCTTCCTAGATCATCTCCCATCCAAGTACTGGCCAGGCCTGAAGATGCTTAGTTTCAGGTGGGTGACCTCTTCTGAAGGACCAGGTGCTATGGTTTCAGATCCACAAAGAGAAAGTGGCTGTAAGTTCCCAGCTTTTAACTTTAAATGAGACACTGTAGAGATTTTGGAGAGTGGGTGTCCTGGGTCCCCTCAAAATAAACCTTGGAGATCAGTGAGTGTGTGCGCCTCTCTGATAGAATACGTGGGTGCAGCTCATTTTTAAAAAAGGAATTCTAACATCTCATGATTGGTTTAAAGTCACCTCTAGTTACAAAATCAGGAGCTGCTCATAGTCAAGTTATTCTGTCTGTCCCACTTCTCATTCCTTGAATTACAGCTCTTTCCTGTTGCTTGAGTCCATTTCATGCCTTGTGACTTAAGACGTTTGCTGAGTGGCCTCTGGAAAGATGTCTGATTTCCACCTTCATCATCAGATGAACTACAGGCAGATTCTGGTGGAGACCATTCACTTATTTTGTGATGTAAAGGGAGACGGCACAGCTGGACGTCTATTAAATCTGCCACCTTAACAGGCCTGGTGGGCCACTCAAGCCATATATAAAGTCATATGTGAATTTCCCCTTGGGATTAATAAAGTATCTATCTATCTATCTATCTATCTATCTATCTATCTATCTATCTATCTATCTATCTATCTATCTATCTATCTATCTATCTATCTATCTATCTGTCTGTCTGTCTGTCTGTCTGTCTGTCTGTCTGTCTGTCTGTCTGTCTGTCTGTCTGTCGGTCGGTCGGTCGGTCGGTCGGTCGGTCGGTCGGTCGGTCGGTCGGTCGGTCGGTCGGTCGGTCGGTCGGTCGGTCGGTCGGTCGGTCGGTCGGTCTGTCTGTGGCCAATGCCCACTTTGTCCTACATCAGGTAGTTCATGTGCTCTTCATTCTCTCATCTCACTCCACTTTGCTTTCCTTGCAGCTTCAGTACCTCAAGGTAGGGCAGAAAAGAAAGTCAACCTGCGGATGGTGCTGTTGATCTTCTCTCTTCTCCTAGTGGTCGCCCCCATATTCTTTTCTATTTACTGTAAGTATCATCCATACTGATATGGAATTGAAAAGTGAAGGAAATGTGAATGCTTTGTGTATTTCTTATATGTGCAGTCATTGGCCCCTTTACTAGCAGGACTTGCTCATTACCTCAAAACAGCTAATCATGTGGCTGTAATTCAGTGTACATAGTGGGATCTTCTGAAGGAATAACAAGTTGAAAGGAAGATGGATTTTTTGGGTGCCAACCCGGCCATCGCTGTTTACTTCTAAGTCCAAACAGAAACAAACTCTTGATGGTATTAAAGGAAACACAACTATTGCCACAGTAATAAAGTGGCTGGTATTAATCAGACTTTCTTGTCTGCCGTCTGCAGGTCACGGAGCTCCTTTGCTCCGGTCGCTCTTGATAGACGTGACACTTCCTTCAGGGATGTGAAGTTCTTAGAGGTCAGGGACCAGAAGGGACGGAGTCAGTTGCCCTCATTGGGTGTTTTCTCTGTACTTTGGTGAAAGAAAAGGACAAGACAGTTAGCCACAGTGCCACCTCAAGGCCCGGAATTGTATCACATATCAGGGAAGAACTTGGAGGGTGAGCCTCTGCCATGCATGACAATAACCAATATGACCTTACAGGGCCACTCTTGAGCCACATCTGTACCCTAAATTGCCTCAACACTTATCCTTTTCCATATAAATAAGCTTCCTTAACAAAATCAGTCAAACAATCTCTAAAGAGGAGCAACATTAAATATCATAACAGGGCTTAGGAAGTTCATGCTTCATTGGGTTTAAACAAACATTAAAGATCCTTGGGCAGAGCCTGATTTATCTTAAACTAAAACACCCACTTCTCACTCCTCACTACCTTAGAGTTTCATGGATGTCTGGCCCCCAGTATTCTCCTTGGTACAAATCAAGACCCCTGTCTGCCAATAAATATGCCTCCAGCTAGAAATATCCAAAGAGCCTCCCATTCCTACCTTGCCTCACCAAGACTCCGTTATTTAAAGGTGGACCATGAAGACCACCTGGTGCTGTGGGTTTGTAATCCGAAAACACTTCCTGGTTAGTCAGAAGTCCAGAAATGTATCAGGGTGTTATTCATATCCCCTGACTACTCTGCTCCTGGATTATCCCATAACAGCTGCATGATCCATGGAGTTTGACCAACATACAGTAGGCTGTTGCATTTTGCTGCTGCCTTCCACCATCTTGATGAACTTTGACATCATTTTGACCAACTAAAGATCTTCCAGTGCAGAGACATTTCCTTGTAGGTGTTGTATCCAGTAAAGGGCAGAATCCTTTGATCTCCTACACAAGCAGACATGATCAATGGCCTATCATCCAGAAGAGACCATTATTACTGTTATTCGTATTGTATATTTGTCTGACACCTGTATTACAACAACAGAAATAATGAAGATGTTTTTTATATTTTTTAACAAGTAAAGACAATGCCTGTAACGCAGCCTCCCAGTGCTCAACTGACAGACAAAAAAGCGGAGCTGCCAGCTTATCCCTCAGTGAGATGGCACAAGTTATGCAAAACTCAAGGGGAATAGAAATCTGAATGAACTCACGTGAACACAGCAATCAGATTTATTGAAGCCACTTATTGTTATACAGTTAGGTCCATAAATATTTGGACAGAGACAACTTTTTTCTAATTTTGGTTCTGTACATTACCACAATGAATTTTAAATGAAACAACTCCGATGCAGTTGAAGTGCAGACTTTCAGCTTTAATTCAGTGGGGTGAACAAAACGATTGCATAAAAATGTGAGGCAACTAAAGTATTTTGTGAACACAATCCCTTCATTTCAGGGGCTCAAAAGTAATTGGACAAATGAAAGAACTGGAAGTCAAATGTTCATTTCTAATACTTGGTTGAAAACCCTTTGCTGGCGATGACAGCCTGAAGTCTTGAACTCGTGGACATCACCAGATGTTGGGTTTCCTCCTTTTTAATGCTCTGCCAGGCCTTTACTGCAGCGGCTTTCAGTTGCTGTTTGTTTGTGGGCCTTTCTGTCTGAAGTTTAGTCTTCAACAAGTGAACTGCCTGCTCAGTTGGGTTAAGATCAGGTGACTGACTTGACCATTCAAGAATTTTCCACTTCTTTGCTTTAATAAACTCCTGGGTTGCTTTGGCTGTATGTTTTAGGTCATTGTCCATCTGTATCATGAATCAATTTGACTGCTGTATTTAGCTGGATTTGAGCAGACAGTATGTCTCTGAACACCTCAGAATTCATTCGGCTGCTTCTGTCCTGTGTCACATCATCAATAAACATGAGTGTCCCAGTGCCACTGGCAGCCATCACACTGCCTCCCTCCACCGTGTTCTACAGATGATGTGCTATGCTTTGGATAATGAGCTGTTCCACGCCTTCTCCATACTTTTTTCTTGCCATCATTCTGGTAGAGGTTGATCTTGGTTTCATCTGTCTAAAGAATGTTTTTCCAGAACTGTGCTGGCTTTTTTAGATGTTCTTTAGCAAAGTCCAATCTAGCCTTTCTATTCTTGAGGCTTATGAGTGGCTTGCACCTTGCAGTGCACCCTCTGTGTTTACTTTCATGCAGTCTTCTCTTTATGGTAGACTTGGATATCGATATGCCCGCCTACCCCCTGGAGAGTGTTGTTCACTTGGTTGGCTGTTGTGAAGTCATGGAAATGATTCTGCGATCATCCACCACTGTTGTCTTCCGTGGACGTCCAGGTCTTTTTGCGTTGCTGAGTTCACCAGTGCTTGCTTTCTTTCTCAGGATGTACCAAACTGTACATTTTGCCACTCGTAATATTGTAGCAATTTCTCGGATGGGTTTTTTTTCTGTTTTCACAGCTTAAGGATGGCTTCTTTCACCTGCATGGAGAGCTCCTTTGACTGCATGTTGTCTGTTCACAGCAAAATCTTCCACATGCAAGCACCACACCTCAAATCAACTCCAGGCCTTTTATCTGCTTAACTGATAATGACATCACGACGGACTTGCACACACCTGCCCATGAAATAGACTTTGAGTCAATTGTCCAATTACTTGAAATGAAGGGATTGTGCTCAACAAATGCTTTAGTTGCCTCACATTTTTATGCAATCATTTTGTTCACCCCACTGAATTAAAGCTGAAAGTCTGCACTTCAACTGCATTTGAATTGTTTCATTTAAAATTCATTGTGGTAATGTACAGAACCAAAATGAGAAAAAAAGTTGTCTGTCCAAATATTTATGGACCTAACTGTAGGTCCAAATACCAAAATGATTTATCAAAATGCAGGTGGAGGGTCATATAGATGCAGTTTAGAGAATAGCAATAAATCAAAATGAGTGAAAAAACAAACCAACTACAACACTCAGGTAAATGAAAGAAGAAAACACAAAAGAAAGAATCAGAAACTGAAGCTCAGAGGTTGGCTGTCTCAGGGGTTAATAATCCACCACGCTTGAGGAAACGTCTCCTGTGAGCTTCCTCGTTTGTTTCCCCCTGCCCACCCATCAAGTGACCGCTACATTATATTCATAGACAGGAGCGTCTAGAGGAAAGTTGTGATGTCCAGTTTATTTGAAATGTTTCACCATTTTGTTTTATGGATTATTATGGAATTTTATTGTGCTGATTTAATTTGGCCGTGATGCCATGTTGTTTCTCGATGACAATCGCCACAGTGGCATTTAAGATGCCCTCACACTTTTGTGTTCATCAAAGATTACAAGACCTTGTTAGTTAGTAACTGCTTTATTTTTAATATTTCATGTCTTGATCTTTTTTTTCTTTGGCCTTTATGGCCTACTGATTTTCCATCCTGAGACAGAACTAAAAATGACATCTAAAAGGTTGGACTGGCTGTAGGTGTGGGTGGCTCGTAGCCCATTCCTTACCAATTAAAGGAAGGCTTGAAGCTCCGCACAGTTCTTGACAATAACGCTGGGGTTTGAAGGAGAAAGGTCTGGCTGAAGACCACCAGTGGCAGGTGCTCACGTCAGAGGACCCTGTGATTGTCATTCAGGGGCCTGAGGCTGGACGTGCAAAGCAGAGTGCGCTGGCAAAGAGCTACTTTGAAAACATGTCATTCAGTTGGTCCACAGGGCTAAAATACTGGTGTCATGGATCAAAGTATACGTTCATGTAAAGGCAGATTATAAATAAATAAATAAATATATATATATATATATATAAGTGCAGCTGTATTTCACTATATATAGATGAATGGAAGGGCACTCGAAACACCAAGGAGGTTTTTGGGGTGCCAGCTCAGTTAGCCCATTTCATCCAAATGTAAATAATTTTAAACAAGAAGAATATCTGATAACATACACAGATCATGTAAGCAAAAGAAAGGAGAGCCTTCTGGACTTCTATAATGAAAATCCGCTCGGTAGTGTGGGTCGTCTTTGGGAGCTCCGTGCTGCTCACAGTTCTGATCTGATATGAGACGCCATTCTCTGCGGTGTCCACTCTTTTATAGTCCTCCGGCCATTAGGGGGCAGCATCAATTGCCCTCAGGGGGTGTCTAAACAGGTGACAATGTTAGCGAGTGCACCCCCTCTCGCCCTGCAGTGGTATCGCTTACCTCCGATAAACCTGGAAGGTGATCCTCTGACAAGCATACGTGACTCCTAATATCGTAAATTAACCTGGGAATGACATTAATGGCAAACATTGTTTACCATTTCTACATTGTAACCGTAGCGGAAACCTTCATAAACTAGTTATAAAGCAGGTGCGTGTGACCAGCTAATATTTAAAACCACTCTCATGTTAAATATGCCATTACACATACTAAGATGTAGAGGCTAACGCACATCATAATTAGCAGTTAAGCCCCACAACGGGTTTGTTAAAGTAATAATCTCCCCCCACAGATCATGAAGCATAACATTTATAACTGCACATTCCCACTCTTACGAGCTGCTCCTCTTGTGCCATCCTCATCGTGTAGCACAACTAGGATCGCTGATCGTCTTCCATACTGACATGCTCCCTTCCAGCGATCCACCAAAAGTCATCCTCATCTTCTGTCTGGGACTCATGCTTATGTGGTCCTCTGCATTCTGGAATCTTCCCAGCCTTGATTGATGAAGTGCAGACCTTCCTGAAACTTATGGAATGAAGAGCCTGCGTCTCTGTGTGTCAGGTCAGTGTCAGTCAGGCATCCAGCCCCTCCATCTTCAGGGCAGTTAGCTAAGAGCTACAATGCTGTATTATGTCTGTGTGATAATCCTAATTTGTCCCAACATCTCATCACAATTTTTCTTAAAGGTTGTTGAGGTTTCTGCTTTAGTTTCATGTCTCAGAAGTTTGTTTCAGAGTCCCACAACTGTTTGTGTGAAGAAGAACTTCCTGGCTTCAGTTTTAAATGCACTTCCTCTTAATTTCCCCCGATGTCCTTCGAGTATGTGATTCACTCTTAAACACTGCTGCTACAGGTATATCTTTCTTGTACTGCGGTGACCAGAACTGCACACAACACTCCAGATATGGTCTCACTAGTGCATTATATCACTTGAGCACATTGTCCTTATCTGTCATTATAATTGCTGCTGCACATCACTTAGTCGATAAACATGTTGTTAGACCTACTAGGGGGTCATCTGAAATGTTTGAAGTCAGGTGAGAGCAACGGATGTTGACCCTTAACACAAGTTACCAAACAAAGTGTATCTCTGCATGTTCATACCCCTTATACAGTGCATCCAGAAAGTATTCCCAGCGCTTCATCACTTTTTCCACATTTTGTTATGTTACAGCCTTATTCCAAAATGGATTAAATTCATTATTTTCCTCAGAATTCTACACACAACACCCCATAATAACAACGTAAAAAAAGTTTACTTGAGGTTTTTGCAAATTTATTAAAAATAAAAAAACTGAGAAATCACATGTACATAATAAGTATTCACAGCCTTTGCTCAATACTTTGTCGATGCACCTTTGGCAGAAATTCCAGCCTCAAGTCTTCTTGAATATGATGCCACAAGCTTGGCACACCTATCCTTCTTGGCCAGTGTGGCCCATTCCTCTTTGCAGCACCTCTCAAGCTCCATCAAGTTGGATGAGACGCGTCGGTGCACAGCCATTTTAAGATCTCTCCAGAGATGTTCAATCAGATTCAAGTCTGGGCTCTGGCTGGGCCACTCAAGGACATTCACAGAGTTGTCCTGAAGCCACTCCTTTGATATCTTGGCTGTGTGCTTAGGGTTGTTGTCCTGCTGAAAGATGAACCGTCGCCCCAGTCTGAGGTCAAGAGCGCTCTGGAGCAGGTTTTCATCCAGGATGTCTCTGTACATTGCTGCAGTCATCTTTCCCTTTATCCTGACTAGTCTCCCAGTCCCTGCTGCTGAAAAACATCCCCACAACATGATGCTGCCACCACCATGCTTCACTGTAGGGATGGTATTGGCCTGGTGATGAGCGGTGCCTGGTTTCCTCCAAACGTGACGCCTGGCATTCACACCAAAGAGTTCAATCTTTGTCTCATCAGACCAGAAAATTTTCTTTCTCATGGTCTGAGAGTCCTTCAGGTGCCTTTTGACAAACTCCAGGCGGGCTGCCATGTGCCTTTTACTAAGGAGTGGCTTCCGTCTGGCCACTCTACCACACAGGCCTGATTGGTGGATTGCTGCAGAGATGGTTGTCCTTCTGGAAGGTTCTTCTCTCTCCACAGAGGACCTCTGGAGCTCTGACAGAGTGAGCATCGGGTTCTTGGTCACCTCCCTGACTAAGGCCCTTCTCCCCCGATCGCTCAGTTTAGATGGCCGGCCAGCTCTAGGAAGAGTCCTGGTGGTTTCGAACTTCTTCCACTTACAGATGATGGAGGCCACTGTGCTCATTGGGACCTTCAAAGCAGCAGAAATTTTTCTGTAACCTTCCCCAGATTTGTGCCTTGAGACAATCCTGTCTCGGAGGTCTACAGACGATTCCTTTTGACTTCATGCTTGGTTTGTGCTCTGACATGAACAGTCAACTGTGGGACCTTCTATAGACAGGTGTGTGCCTTTCCAAATCATGTCCAGTCAACTGAATTTACCACAGGTGGACTCCAATGAAGCTGCAGAAACATCTCAAGGATGATCAAAGGAAACAGGATGCACCTGAGCTCTGTTTTGAGCTTCATGGCAAAGGCTGTGAATACTTATGGACATGTGCTTTCTCAATTTTTTTATTTTTAATAAATTTGCAAAAATCTCAAGTCATCTTTTTTCATGTTGTCATTATGGGGTGTTGTGTGTAGAATTCTGAGGAAAAAAATGAATTTAATCCATTTTGGAATAAGGCTGTAACATAACAAAATGTGGAAAAAGTGATGAAGCGCTGGGAATACTTCCGGATGCACTGTATGTTGATTAAAAAAGAAGATGAAAAAAAGATCCACAGTTACAGTTTCACACTGAAAACTAGTAAGGCACAATCATCGATCCGATGTTACAAAACCTGATGAATAAGACAAGCAGAAAACATGGCAAGTGGTTCTTTAACAACCCAAAACTGATAACATTCTTAACTCAAGTGTAAATGATGATTACTTGTTGTATGAAGTGACTTGTTTTCCTCAGATTTCATAAAATTAAACCACAAGGAACAAGAACTGGAAGAGTTAAGAATTGCAAATTACAACTTGACCAGTAACAACAGTGCTCTGTTGGCGGCTCATGCTATCCTGCAGTCCCAATATGAAAGAAACAACAGTTATCTACAGGAAAGTCGAGATACCCTGCAGTCTCAGTACACAACTCTGAATAAGAAGCATGAAGAACTGGCCAAAGAGTTCAGTAAACTGCAGGAATACTACTGTGATGGTACGAACACATCTCACGGTGAGTGCTCTGCTACAGGATGAGTAGACGGTGGGCTCCTTGGTCATCTAATCCCTCATTTGTCATTTGCTCCTTTGTTTCGTTTTCCACAGAAAACACTTGCATTTTATGTAAACTGGGCTGGATCCCCTTTGGTTCCAAGTGTTACTTCATCTCCACTAAGATAGTGACCTGGAATAAGAGCCGTGATTGGTGCCTGACAAAGGGTGGACAACTAGTGAATATAGAAAACTCAGAGGAGTGGGTATGTCATTTATGCAGGTGGATTTAAGATGCTGCAGTGGGCTGGCACCCTGCCTGGGGTTTCACCCTGTGTTGGCTAGGATTGGCTCCAGCAGACCCCCCTGACCCTGTAGTTAGGATATAGCGGGTTGGATAATGGATGGATGGATGGATGGATGGATGGATGGATGGATGGATGGATGGATGGATGGATGGATGGATGGATGGATGGATGGATGGATGGATTTAAGATGACTGTCTTGAAAAACTACATACTGTAAGTTAAATTGTCAGGAAAAAAAGCTTTGAAAGTGTATCAGAAGAACAATCCCAGTAAACCTAAGCTGAAGCTGAGTCAGGTCAGCATGTTATTAAAGCAGGAATGTCTTTCTTTAGGAGATTCCTCCAATTGATGTGGAGAGTCTGTCAATGCATTTCAAAGGCCCAGGCCAGGCGACTGTCATTTTATGTAAAGTCTCAATGACCCTTTTGTTCTGTGCCGACTTCGTATGTGAGGAAGTAAAGATTCTGTCAGAGGACTCTTTCCGTCTTTCTTCATTCACTACAACTGACGTCATCAGATGTGCTGTGAATCCTAGATTGCTGTTTCTTTCTGTCTCGGCATGAGGAGCTCTTAGAGTTACCATTTCTACATTACATTTACATGCATTTCTGGTTTTAGGTGGGATATCTGGGAGATACGTAATGGACAAAAAGGTCATTGGTGATGTGCTAGTCCACTGTTTCCCAAACTCGGTCTTGGGAGTTTAAAATTTGCTCATCATTTTTCCATGAAAAATCAGCATGTGACCATTCCATCGCTCCAAATAAAACACAGAATGCTGCTGAACTGAACTTCTGAGGTGATAGGTCCCTGTTAAGACCCAAATCAGTACAAATGTCTGCAGATTCTGTCATTGGTTGATATCCATTGGGGCGCTGGGGTTTTTGTGAGATTTCCCCCAGGGATCTCGTATTTAGTATCCAGTATCTCTGTTAGCACACCAACACATTATTTGTGATGGACATCACTGCCATCTGCTCATGTGACACAAGAAGTGACACCATAGCTCTGTTTATTATCAAAGCAGGTGACACAATGAGAGTTTTGTCTGTTTGTTGCATTTATAAGGATGGCTCAGGCCAGTATATGTTAAAGCAAAAAAGGAGATAAAATGTGTTTTATTTTAATCTTTTGATTGATTGTGACTAAGAGAAGACAATACAATATAATACAGACACATGCGAGTTCAACTGTACATTAACTTCTTCATTTCATGTTTTCCTATTAGGACTTTTTAAGTACTCAATCTAAAATCATTGGAGGTGATCCAAAATATTTTTGGTTTGGTCGATATGATATCATTGAAGTAGAGGAAAGTACCAGGATGAGCGGCGAGCCTGAAAAATCTAACAGGTAAGACGATTCCTTTCAGTCTGAGACGTCTCACTTTGCCTGAATGAGCTCCAAAACTGAATTAGGCAGGAGCAGAAGGGGGCTTACCTACAGATGGCACCTTACTGTCATTAGAGGAGAATAACAAACTGTTTGCAATCTTATTAAATAGCATAAAACAGATAAATGGACATCAAAATAATTTGCGCCTTTCTGACATTACTGAATAACAAAGCATTTTTTGCCTAAATATCACATAAATATGGCCGGTGACTGCTGACTTCACATTTGCCGACTCCTTTCCCTAATCCTGCCAGTACTGCTGGCCTTACACATGTAGTCATGAATGTCGTGTCACAGAGCTCTGAACATAATAATGAAATACGTTACAAATGACAAACACTTTACAGTGCAGAAAACCAAAGTACAAGTAAATAAGTGAGAAGGTCATTTCTGAACTTAAACACCCGGCTGAGGTGCCACAAGACCAAAGGGTGCCACAGGGACAGTGATGAGCCGAAGTGTGAATGGACACAAAGTGGATTACTGAAGGTGTGATAACTGACATATAACAGACAGATTATGGGATGTTGTTGGTTATAAAGAGTCCACTTATCAATACAACAACAACAACATTTATTTCTATAGCATGTTTTCATACAAATGATGAAGCTCAAAGTGCTGTATAAGATGTAGAAAGAAAAAAGAAAAATATAAAAATAAAATTAGGCAATACTAAGTAACAACAAATAAAGTAAGGACCGATGTCTTCAGAATCATCAGAGGTCTGATAAAGTGAACTAGCGAGTTGTGTGCATGAGGACGGAAACTGGAAATTATTGGAAGTGTATTCAGCCAGAAAGCACTGGCAACATTTCTATATGACACCTTTGGAATAAATTATTATTTATTGTGGCATTTTAAGTAACCTGAACCTAGATAGATAGATAGATAGATAGATAGATAGATAGATAGATAGATAGATAGATAGATAGATAGATAGATAGATAGATAGATAGATAGATAGATAGATAGATAGATAGATAGATAGATAGATAGATATGAAAGGCAGTCTATAATAGATAGATAGATAGATAGATAGATAGATAGATAGATAGATAGATAGATAGATAGATAGATAGATAGATAGATAGATAGATAGATAGATATGAAAGGCACTCTATAATAGATAGATAGATAGATAGATAGATAGATAGATAGATAGATAGATAGATAGATAGATAGATAGATAGATAGATAGATAGATAGATAGATATGAAAGGGGCGGCACGGTGGCGCAGTGGGTAGCACTGCTGCCTCGCAGTTGGGAGACCTGGGGACCTGGGTTCGCTTCCCGCGTCCTCCCTGCGTGGAGTTTGCATGTTCTCCCGTGTCTGCATGGGTTTCCTCCCACAATCCAAAGACATGCAGGTTAGGTGCATTGGTGATTCTAAATTGTCCCAAGTGTGTGCTTGGTGTGTGTCCTATGGTGGGTTGGCACCCTGCCCAGGATTGGTTCCTGCCTTGTGCCCTGTGTTGGCTGGGATTGGCTCCAGCAGACCCCCGTGACCCTGTGTTCAGATTCAGCGGGTTGGAAAATGGATGGATGGATAGATATGAAAGGCACTATATAAAAGATAGATAGATAGATACATAGATAGATAGATACTTTATTAATCCTTAAGGGGAAATTCACATACTCCAGCAGCAGCATACTGATAATAACAATATTAAATTAAAGAGTGATAACAATGCAGGTATACAGACAGACAATAACTTTTTATAATCTTAACGTTTACCTCCCTGGGTGAAATTGATGAGTCGCATAGTGTGGGGGAGGAACGATCTCCTCAGTCTGTCAGTGGAGCAGGACGGTGACAGCAGTCTGTCGCTGAAGCTGCTCCTCTGTCTGGAGATGATCCTGTTCAGTGGATGCAGTGGATTCTCCATAATTGATAGGAGCCTGCTGAGTGCCCTTCGCTCTGCCACGGATGTCAAACTGTCCAGCTCCATGCCAACAATAGAGCCTGCCTTCCTCACCTGTTTGTCCAGGCGTGAGGTGTCCCTCTTCTTTATGCTGCCTCCCCAGCACACCACCACTCGCCACAACCGTCTGATAGAACATCTGCAGCATCTTATGGCAGATGTTGAAGGACGCCAGTCTTCTAAGGAAGTATAGTCGGCTCTGTCCTTTCTTACACAGAGCATCAGTATTAGCAGTCCAGTCCAGTTTATCATCCAGCTGCACTCCCAGATATTTATAGGTCTGCACCCTCTGCACACAGTCACCTCTGATGATCACGGGGTCCATGAGGGGTCTGGGCCTCCTAAAATCCACCACCAGCTCCTTGGTTTTGCTGGTGTTCAGGTGTAGGTGGCTTGAGTCGCACCATTTAACAATGTCATTGATGAGGTTCCTATACTCCTCCTCCTGCCCACTCCTGATGCAGCCCACGATAGCAGTGTCGTCAGCGAATTTTTTCATGTGGCAGGACTCTGAGTTGTATTGGAAGTCCGATGTATATAGGCTGAACAGGACCGGAGAAAGTACAGTCCCCCGTGGCGCTCCTGTGTTGCTGACCACAATGTCAGACCTGCAGTTCCCAAGACGCACATACTGAGGTCTGTCTGTAAGATAGTCCACGATCCATGCCACCAGGTATGAATCTTCTCCCATCTCTGTCAGCTTGTCCCTAAGGAGCAGAGGTTGGATTGTGTTGAAGGCAGTAGAGAAGTCTAGAAACATAATTCTTACAGCACCACTGCCTCTGTCCAAGTGGGAGAGGGATCAGTGTATCATGTAGATGATGGCATCCTCCGCTTCCACCTTCTCCTGGTATGCGAACTGCAGGGGGTTGAGTGCATGGCATACCTGTGGCCACAGGTGGTGAAGCAGCAGTCGCTCCATGGTCTTCATCAGGTGTGACGTCAGAGCAACAGGATGTGATACCTTTGTGACTGGGGTGATGCAAGATGTTTTCCAAAGCCTCTGGACACTGCCTTGTTCCAGGCTTAGGTTGAAGATGCGCTGTAGAGGACTCCCCAGCTCCGACACATAGACCTTCAGCAGTCATGGTGGTACTCCATCTGGACCCGCTGCTTTGTTGGCATGAAGTCTCCTCAGCTCTCTGCTCACTTGCGCTGCTGTAATTGTGGGTGGGGATGTCTCTCCTATGCTGGTATCAGCAGAAGGATGGGTGGAGGGTGCAGTACTCCGAGGTGAGAGTGGGTTAGGGTGGTCAAACCTGATAAAGAAGTTGTTCATTTGGTTTGCTCGCTTCACGTCTCTCTCGATGGTGGCACCCCGCTTCAAGCTGCAGCCAGTGATGATCTTCATCCCATCCCACACTTCCTTCATGCTGTTCTTCTGGAACTTCTGCTCCAGCTTTCTCCTGTACTGCTCCTTCACTGCCCTGAGCTGGACTCTGAGTTCCTTCTGCACGCGCTTGAGCTCATGCTGATCACCGCCTTTAAAAGCCCCTCTCTTCTCGTTCAAAAGGCCCTTGATGTCACTTGTAATCCATGGCTTGTTGTTAGCATAGCAGCGTACAGTTCTTACTGGAACTACAATGTCCATACAGAAGTTGATGTAGTCAGTAGTGCAGTCAACAACCTCCTCAATGTTCTCACTATGAGATC
This sequence comes from Erpetoichthys calabaricus, assembly GCF_900747795.2. Classification (NCBI taxonomy): domain Eukaryota; kingdom Metazoa; phylum Chordata; class Cladistia; order Polypteriformes; family Polypteridae; genus Erpetoichthys; species Erpetoichthys calabaricus. The sequence continues at coordinate 4,461,016 of NW_026261588.1, read as the reverse complement.
CCTGCAGGATATCCCAGTCTGTAGTTCCAGTCTCTCAGAGTATTCTCTGCCTCAGGGGACCACTTCCTGAATGAGCGTGTGGTTACAGGTAGAACTCTCACTTTTGGTTTGTAGTGAGGCTGAAGCACAACCAGGTTATGATCTGCTTTCCCAAGTGCAGGCAGCGGGGTGGCGCTGTATGCGTCTTTAACGTTTGCATACAGTAAATCCCCGGGTGTTACAGTCCACATACTGGGAGAATGCAGGTAATGTTTTGTCCAGCGTCACATGGTTAAAGTCTCCAGCGATTAGCACAAGCACCTCAGGGTGCTGCGTTTGTAGTTTAGCAACAGCGGCGTGGATGATGTCACTCGCTGTCTCCACGTCCGCCCGAGGAGGGATATAAACGGTAACAGTGTCCAAACTCTCTGGGCAAGTAATAGGGACGCAGACTTACGACCAACAGTTCGATGTCCCTGCAGCAAGTGGAGATTTTGACGTTAACATGTCCAGAGTTACACCATCTTGTATTAACATAGAGAGCGAGTCCTCCTCCTTTGTGCTTCCCGCAGGTATTTGCGTCTCTGTCCGCTCTAACTGTGCTAAACCCGGATAGCTCCACGTTGGCATCTGGGATGGTGGTAGTTAGCCACCTTTCACTAAAACACAACAAACTGCCTTCTCTGTAGGTTCTGACATTTTTCACCAGCGCAGCCAGTTCATCGATTTTATTTGAGATTGAGTTCACATTCCCCAGAATAACAGAAGGCACCGAAGGCTTAAAACGCCACTTTCTCGCAAACCGCTTCATTTTTAGTTTAGTGCCGGCTCTGCTGCCACGTTGCCACTTTCTTACGTCATCGGGTAAATAGAGAAGCACACCGGCACTGGCATTTGTTCTCAGCACTCGAAGTTGACTACCTGAATAGACGAGTCTCGGCGTGTAAAAATCAATTTCCAAGTAGTAAAAAGTGTCCAGGGAACGAGTCCACATAAAAGAAAGTAGTAGAGAAAAGGGTAGAAAGATAAAGTCGTACAAGGAGCTGCTGAAAAGGCTGCCACTCGCGGCGGTGCCTGAGTCGCTGAGTCACATACATTATAACGAGGCGATATCCCTCCCATGGTGATACAGCGGTAAAAAATCACATAAGAGAATAACTTCGCTTTCTTTAATGACGATTTATGCGGCATAACAGACGAAAGGAAGCCAATGGCAAGATGTTCGATGTATACAGTCTGCCATTTTCGTCGGCAGCTCTGGAAGGATTTTCACGATCGGATGAAGTTATTTCCCATCCGTCCGTCAGCTTCTTGGTGTGCCAGGCAATGTTCCAAGGCATTATACCCTTTCTCCATGTGCAGACCCATACTTAGGTAAATCATGCCATTCCAAACAAGGCAAAGAGAGGATTCAATTTTTCGTAGTTGTCCCTTTCTCTCTTCAAATGCTTGCCTAGCATTTATAAATGCTGAGCCCCTCTGTGCTAAATCTGGCCTGTACATGTGAGTGGATTTATAAAATATTTTTTGTACAGAGCACAGTGACATTAAACTTATCCATCTTCCTAACCGAAGGTTGTAAACCGGATATGGACGCAGGGTGCTGGGCATATCGAGGCGCACGCGCACTGCCGCACAATATGGACGAGCCCGCCACAGAGCAAAAAAAATAGCACAGGGCACATTGAAGCGCACGCGCACTGACGCACTGCAACGAGCCCACCACAGAGCAAAAAAATAAACGAGAGGATTCGAAGGTTGTATTACAGTACGTAAACCCCAGAGGTCCACACTACACAGCATGTTTGAATCACATTACAGTATTACAGTAATACATTATTAACAGTCCAGCCACAGAAAACACAGAAACGCCACCAGATGGAAAGAAACAATACACGAGCGCTCCGTATTAAACGTAAGTGCGATTATAATTCTTAACAGTAGACGCCGTATAGCTAACGGAGTCACGGCTCCAAAAACAAACAGCTCAACTACAAAATAAATACAAAATGAGCCCGCATGGATACACACAATGAACGCAGGCGTCTAATGAATAATAATATTCCATTTGGAGGAAAAGTACTTTTATTAGGAGGAGACTTCCGACAGTGCCTGGCTATTGTTCCGCATGCCACGTGTTCAGCGATTGTTCAGTCCAGTTTAAAATACGCAGACAATTGGCATCACTTTGAGAAACTACATTTAGTACAAAACATGCGTTGTACAGATCCAGAATATACCAATTGGTTGTTGCAACTAGGAGATGGAAACCTTACCAATACATATGAACTTCACCCAGATATTATTCAGATCCCTCGAGCCTTTATTTGCGACGACTTAGTAACGGAGGTGTTTCGTCAAGCAATCTCATTAGACGAAATACCACTTTTAATGCACCGAGCTATATTATGTCCAAAGAATATTGACGTTGATCAGATAAATAACCAAGTCATTGCACTGCTACCTGGAGAAAGCCGCCTCATTCTAAGTACTGACAATGTTGATTCTGAAGACGAAACTGAGCATATTAATTTCCCATTAGAATATTTAAACACTATTAACCCGGCCGGGTTACCACAACACAGTCTTAACCTTAACATGGGGACAATAGTCATGCTATTAAGAAAACTTAATACTAAGCAAGGTTTATGCAACGGTACACGATTACGGATGTCACGCGCACTGTCGCACTGCAACGAGCCCGCCACCTGTAAACTAGATTTGCTCTAATCCACTGTGCCAGTAATGTTGATCACATAGCGGTCATTCAGTTTGGCGCCCGCCCCCCAGACGCGGCGGCGTCCCACCCAAACAACACAACCTGTTCACTACACTTGCTCTAATCCACTGTGCCAGTAATACAGATCACATGACGGTCACAGACTCAAACCCAGCGGCTTCCCAGACTCGGTGGCTGGCACACAAACACCACAACCTGTAAACTGAACTTGCTGTGCTCCACTCTGCCAGCAGTCAGTGTCAGCAAAGGCAACGGAATCACGACTCCACAAAACGAGACCGCTTTACTGCAGATATGCTTATGGAATTTAATGACATTTCTCCAGACGCACCCACCCTCCATGATATGTCATCCATCCAGATATCGGACGGAACAGAAACTGATTGCCATTCTTGGATTTCCGATTCGCTGGCGAATCGCGGGCTTACTGGTTTTCTTATTATACACCCTCAAAGTCAAGTCAGTCAACAGTGAAAAAACGATGAAGTTACATAAATCACAGATAAGGCTTTGACATATTTATTCATTTTCCAAATATTAAGTGGTTTTATAACCCAGTATTACTAATATTATGTATTGTAATATCTATGAAACCATAAACCACCTTTGTGCTAATATACAATCTCTATATATAATCTTCATTTGGATCTTGATCTTTGTTTGTCCGCGAATGAATTAGAAGAAGAAGCACTAGATGGCAGTAGAGAGACAGCTAAAACATAGGCATTGCATTAAGAATCTCCTCCAGGCTTATACTACTGAAGACTGTAGTACTCCAGTCACACCTCAAAACACAGACATTCAAACTAAACAAATTGTTGTGCTTTAAATTATCTAATCTTTATTTATAATCTTCATTTGGATCTTGATCTTTGTTTGTCCGCGAATTCCACGCATGTGTAGACCACCTTCCAGTTTAGTACGTTGTTGTTACTCACGGATGTCAACAATGTGCCGGAATAACGAAAGGGGTGGTGGACAGTGTTACGCTGGTTAGCTCCTGAGGCCTGGTTAGAGAATGAGATTGCCGAAGATAAAAGGTACATGCCTACGTAACATATGAATGAAAGAAAGACAGTTGGTAAGATGAATGACAACGTAACAGCACGTTCCAGAAATTATTATTGTTACATTGTAGCCGGCGAGTGCTGCGCGTCTCACAGTTGTACCGTGGCTTGCTCACATGTCAGTGAAGTGATCCCTATTTATGCTTTAAAGAGCCTGGATACCTATGTGTCCACCTTTTATAACCATTGCTCCGTGTAAATTGCCTTACTCTTTGGATTGCCACAAAGCAACCTGCGAGATTGGAGAAGAGAGTGTGAGAGGAAACGACAGCATCGTGAAAAGGAGACGGACTGTGAACGGAGAGACACAGAAATGCTCCTCCACCACCACATAATTACTATTCGGACAGTGATTCCGAGTAGGCCGTTCCTATCGAATCAATGTCCAAGGGTTTTGTTTTGTAATTTTGTTTCCCTTACAAAAAATCATAAAGCTGTGCGACGAAGAGCCCAGTTCACGCCTGGCAGCCGCGTTTAAACAGGGAGCCCTTCACAGACAACTTTAACACGTGCAACGTAGTTGGGCGCACATGGCTAGTACCTGATATATTTTATTAAAAGTAGAGTTGTTTCATTTGAATTAGAATATATGAATGAAGAGTCTTGTCAGCTGAGATTCAATCTGACTCAGGATGGGGTGGGTGTTGGACGTCATGGTTTACGTATGTTTTTTATTAGGAGTGTTCTTTACAATTTTGTTTAACTCATCCACCATAGCTAAGTCCTGCCCCGGACTGCCCGGGTCCAGTAAGTATGGAAAGTTCAGTTTATGAGCCACACGACTGACTGACAATCCTCTTTGCTGGACACACTGGTGGCTATTCATCAGTGACGTGTCTGAACTCAGGTGATGTATGTGAGCCTACAAGGTCAGTCAGATCAGGAGAAAGCCTGACAGCTCCTCTTGTGTTTCAGAGCCAGGGATGACAACAAAAGAAACTGTTTGGTGTTACGGCTGGAGTCGAACCTGAAGTTTAGAGTAAGGTGTGAAACTCGTAATCGATGGATCTGTGAGTTTGCTGCGTTTCCACTTCGTATATAAACTGCTATCGAGAGTTCCAGCCGCCTGCCAGAGCCGCTGTCTTCAGGAGTCGTAAGGATCACTTCATCGGTAAATCACAGAGCCGCTAGTCTGAGCAGAGTCCAGAAGGTCACCTCACTTTGTCATGTAGGTGACAGAGGTAGTGAGTGACAACATACTTGACATGAAAGCTGACATCTTCTTGTAATCTCAGTGTTGCTCTGTGGTTTCTTCCCACTTCTGACTGAATAGACCCCCGGACCCTGAACTGCACAAGGTGGTTACAGATAACAGATGACATGACAAAGCTTCATTTACACATAGTTCCTGATTTTTATATAACAATTTTGCATTTGTTTAACAAGCAGTCATTTCAGCATTTAGTAAAATGAAGATACGTCACCAACGAGTGTTTGTTTTAAGTGATGTGTAAAAGTATTCACCCCCTTCCTAGTATTTTCTTTTTCTGCGTGTTTTACACAAGGCATGGCCTCTGACATTCACAGAAATACAATTTTAGAAAAAGGGAAGCCAAGGAAACACATAATACAGTTTTTAAATCACTGCTCTCTTTATTTAATGATCAAAGTTCTTATCCGACACCTCTGTGACTGATGTGAAGGTGTCATTGTCCCCAGAGTTTCAGTACTTGGTTAGTGCAACCTTAGCACCAGTAATAAGAACTAAACACTCTGTAATTTATAATTTGAGATCAGACTTTCACGTTACTGTTGAGGAGTGACAGCCCGCTGGTCAGATACATTCAGAGTATTGTGAGTATAAACTCTTCATTTCAGCACTTCTGTGAGGTACACGTTAGCAGTTCGACGAGGCTCGGAAACTCGCGGTGTCCTCTGAGCCATTCAGCTGTAGGATTTCTTTATTGTGGTGGAGCATTGATCTACTGTGTTGTCCAGCTACACCTTGGCTTCAGGTCAAGGACAGAGAACTGGCCGTTCTCCTAATGAAGGTTCATAATGACAAGTCTTCACACACTGAGGCAACAGCAATGCCATCCTCTTCATCACACTACCACCCCCATGTTTTATTGTAGGTATGAAGTTCTTATCATTGATTGCTGTGTTAGTTTTACACCAGACCTAGTGGGACCTGTGTCATCCACAAAGACCTTGTCTGTCTTTATTAGACGAGACGTGAAGATAATTGAGGTGACTCTGTGCAGTTATGAGACGAGCACCAAAGCTGCTCCTGGATAGCAAAGTTGTTTTATCTTACTGCTCTCCCATGAGTCCTGCTTTTACTCTTCATCTCTCATACCATAGATAGATAGATAGATAGATAGATAGATAGATAGATAGATAGATAGATAGATAGATAGATAGATAGATAGATAGAGCCTTTCATATCTATCTATCTGACAGACAGACAGACAGACAGACAGACAGACAGACAGACAGACAGAGAGAGAGATAGATACTTTATTAATCCCAAGGGGAAATTCACATTCTCCAGCAGCAGTGTACTGATAGAGTCATGAACTCTGACCTTAGAGGAGGGTAGACAGGCCTGAGGGTCTTTGGATGTTTCTTCTGGAATCCTCTGTGACTTCTTGACTCAGATATAGCTGTGCCCTTCAGGGACATTTGGCAGGCCAGCTTCTCCTATGAAGATGTTGCTCTTTTCTGAATGTTTTAACTTTTGGAGATGATGGCTGTCACTGTCTGCGGTGGGTTGGCACCCTGCCCAGGATTGGTTCCCTGCCTTGTGCCCTGTGTTGGCTGGGATTGGCTCCAGCAGACCCCCGTGACCCTGTGTTCGGATTCAGCGGGTTGGAAAATGGATGGATGGATGGATGGCTGTCACTGTGGTGTAGTGGAGTCACAGACCCTTAGCAATGGCTAATGCTTTCCTGATTTCACTTACATTTTTCTTCATCTCTTCTGAGATTTCCTTCGATCTCAAGACTCCGTGTTCTTCTAGAAACCTTAAGGTGACAACTTCACTGTCATGATAAGTGACAACCTATAGTGAGGTTTAGATTCAGTAAGGCTGGCTGTGTCTTGTTATCAGGTATCTTTGCTCAGCTCTTTGCAGGAGTCACTAAAGAGACAATTCCCTTGGACACGGCAATACAGCTGTTGGGTTACTTTATTACTTCAATATCTTAGGCAGCAACTTATAAATGGTGTTACACATTCACTCTGATTCCTGTCATCTAATATTACATTTTGTGTAAAGATTTGAAGCCATTCATTATTACAAATATACAAAAATGGATATGGAAAAATTTGAACATCACTGTGCATTTATCTGAATCAGAGCTGCCATTGTAAAGAGCATTTACTACCATGTGACATGACGTCTATTCTAAATTATTAACGTCCAAGTCTTAACATTTACCACCATGTGACATGACGTCTATTCTGTATTATTAATGTCAGAGTCTTAACACAAGTTTTATCACTTATGGACTCTCTTAAGCCAACTACTGAAGATTTGACTTTTCAAGCAGCGACATTTCTCTAACCACTCTGTCATTTGAGTTGATATTTTTAATGATATTAATATTGATGTTTTTCTATTTATAACTTGTGTCTCAGGTGCTGGACTCTAATTTTAATACTCAATATTCTCTGATCTTCAGTAGTTTTCATTTTATCGTTCAGTATATATTTACACTTTTGCACATTTCTTCTAGGTGTCCATCTCACAAATGATCTTGCATTCCCCTGTTTTGTTGTGTTGATTTTCATTGTATTCTTAACTTGAGATGCTGTGCTCTATGATACGGTTTGTGCAGAATAAATATGAATTTCTTAATAATGTCTGTTTGACTTCCTTTACTTGTGCCCTTATTTTACACTCTGACTTTGAGTGAATGAACTTTGCTGTGCCAGGAGAAATGTCAAACTTTACATATTTTAATTGCTGCATTAACTTTGCTCACTGCCATTTTGAAAATTGTGATCTTTCTTTCCACTAATTATGTTCATTTAATTGATCCAAACTACCCTCCCTGTTCCTTTCACGTTGCCTCTTGTGGTGTTTCTGGTATATTTTTGGTGAATTCAAAACTTTGGAAGTTTTTAAAGTTTAAAGAATATATGATTAAATTTGGCTTTATGGACACTGATCAACAGAAAAAGACTCATTCATGTCAAAGTGACAATAGATCTCTGAAATCTCTAAATTCATGACAAATCTAAAACACAGAATCAGTGATCAGGTCTATGAACTTAATTTAAACTTTACGTTTACACGGTGCTTTCTTTCCGAAGTACCTGCACTCATGAATATGTCTGTATGTGTCAGTCGGTCAAATCCACGCGCTTCGCACCGGCGAAGTACCGCTTTTAAATTTTTATTAAGAAGAAAAGAAAACCTTTTTAAATTGAGGGAAAATATACCAATAACAGTTTGTTAAGGATCTGTTTTTTTGTGAAGCTGCCTTCACTGGAGTGATCACTTCCACCTGACTTGCTGGCCAACTATAAGCGTTACCTGGTAGGTAACCACCCATACAATCAGATTGTGAATCAGACTACGAATGCCGTGAATGTAATTACCCCGATCTACATGTTGTCAAATAAACGAACCACACGCCATGGCGCAATTTTAGGGGCTTCGCCTGTAGCGCTGACGTCCGAGGTTCGATTCCCGTAAGGGAGTGAAGTGAGTGGCTGGTTACCTACCAGGTAACGCTTATGGTTGGCCAGCAAGTGAGGTAACATCAGCCACAGTGCCTTCAGTTGTGAGAAGCAGATCATAGAAAGGATGAAAATAGTTTACTGTCAAATAATGCAAAGAGTACGCGACACGTCTTTCCCCCTTATTCTTGGCTCATCAGGTACACACTCACTGCACTCGCTTACGGTAATCGAACCTCGGACGTCAGCGCTAGAGGGGCTTCGCAGCGGTGAAGTATTGCTTTTAAATTTTAATTAAGAAGAAAAGAAAACCTTTTTAAATTAAGTCTTAAAAAGAGGTGTAAAGATATTGACAATAAGCTATGCAAACCCACCAAGAAATGCAATCGTTTAAATCAAGGCGCGAGTCGAAAAACACCATCCGATAATGTTAGTTAACGATTAACACATTTCTATGTGTATTGTACTGCGGTGGGTTGGCACCCTGCCCAGGATTGGTTCCCTGCCTTGTGCCCTGTGTTGGCTGGGATTGGCTCCAGCAGACCCCTGTGACCCTGTGTTCGGATTCAGCGGGTTGGAAAATGGATGGATGGATGTGTATTGTAAGCATACAATACAACTGATAATATATCCATCCATCCATTTTCCAACCCGCTGAATCCGAACACAGGGTCACAGGGGTCTGCTGGAGCCAATCCCAGCCAACACAGGGCACAAGGCAGGGAACCAATCCTGGGCAGGGAGCCAACCCACCGCAGGACACACACAAACACATCCACACACCAAGCACACACTAGGGCCAATCTAGAACCGCCAATTCACCTAACCAGCATGTCTTTGGACTGTGGGAGGAAACCCACGCAGACACAGGAATCGAACCCAGGTCCCCAGGTTACCCAAGCGCTACCCACTGCGCCACCGTGCCGCCCTAACTGATAATATGTTGCGCTTATTTATCTGGTGTACCGACATTTTTGCGCGTTTAACGGCTGAAATCTAACGTGGTTTGTGCCCTTCAGAATGAAAACAGTTTGCATTTACCTTTTTAATAAAAGGTGAGCTTTTAAGCCTGAGAAATCACCCCGTAAATGCACACGTTTAATTGCACGTGTGTTAATATGTATGCTTACACAGTATTAAAAGACACTCAAAAATTAACGTCATTTACCTTCGTTCCCGCGTTTGACTCGTGCTGTAAATCTCTTCCTTGTTTTTAATTCACGTGATTATGTAGGAGGCGTAATACGTGATGACGCGATACGTGACTCCGCCTCCTCCATTAGAGTATATGGACAAAAAACAGGTTCCAGTTATGACCATTACGCGTAGAATTTCGAAATGAAACCTGCCTAACTTTTGTAAGTAAGCTGTAAGGAATGAGCCTGCCAAATTTCAGCCTTCTACCTACACGGGAAGTTGGAGAATTAGTGATGAGTGAGTGAGTCAGTCAGGGCTTTGCCTTTTATTAATTAGTACTAGGGGGCTCCGCCCCCTGCTCGCTTCGCTCGCCAACCCCTGGTGTTGGGAATGACAAAGAGTGTGATGTGTGAATGAGATATAGAATAGTGTGACGGTGTAGATGATGCAAATAGAAAGCAAACAATAAAGTGTGTGGCACAGTGTAAAGGTTTATTTGAAAATTTCTTTGTACACGCCGTTTAAGTGTAAAAGGTAATTCCAGCTCAGAACTTGTAAGGTCATTTAAGATGGTTATTGTTGTGATCAGAGTCAAGTTTGTCAGAGCTTAGAAAGAGTTGTGTCTCTCCAGGAAGTAATGCAATGACTTGGGTATTTATGTTTTCCATATTAATATTTTTTGGACATAATATAGTGCGTTGCGTTAAAAGGGGCATTTGGTCTAATGAGATTGCTGTTCGAAATGTCTCTGTAACTAAGTTGTCGCAGATAAAGGCTTGAGGAATTGTAATAATATGTGCCTGAAGTCCAGCTGTATTGGTGAGTGTACCATCTCTCAGTTGTAATAAGCAATTGTTATGATCTGGTTCTGGACATCGTATCTTTTTTACTAACTGTATCTTTTGAAAGCAATGCCAATTGTCTGCATATTTTAAGGTGCACTGAACAATAGCTGAGTGCATGGCATCTGAAAGAATAGCTAATCACTGTCTAAAATCTCCTCCTCATAAAAGTACCTTTCCTTCAAATCGAATATTATTATTCATAAACGTCTGTAGAAGTTTATGAATGGTGTTGAGTAAGTGACTTCATGCCATTGAACATTTATCAATAAACAACATTTTTTCAAGACGGATGTCACGTGCAGTGCCACCGTTAATGTTCATAGTGGATACCGATTTGTAGGATCTAATGTAGTTGATAAAGATTTCACTTTCAGGTACATCGTCAGTTATAAGCTTCTGTAGATATTCAGTATATGAATGTAAAGAAGGCAGTCTAATTTGACCCTTTTGACAACAACGTGTAAATGTATAACTTGTATTGCCAGTTGTTTCTTCAGGGAAGTGAACTGAATGACAATGATTGCAAATGACATTCATTAATCCGAATGAATTTTCCTGGTGTATGTTTTGCTTGTGCCGTTTGAGAGGCGCGTTGTTGCATGTGTAGTATTTGGGACGTGTTGTTTTGGAGCTGTAATCGATTTGCCTGTGCTGTGTGAGAAGCCCGTTGTAGCCTTCGCTGCCATTAACGTATGTCTGAGATGGGAGGTGTTTCGTTTTGAATCCGTGCCTGTTGCGATGCAGCACTTTGATTGATAGTTTGCGTCATGTGGATCTAGGATGTAGATTTGTGCATATTTGCGTTGTTGATTTGTTTCAGGGTGCACTGTTCCAATGCGATGCAGTATTTGTGCACATATGCGAAAGCAGTATGGGCCATTGCCTTTTGGTGGCCTGATATTTACTCCGGTATATGCAAAAGCAAATGAACTATTGTAGGATCTAATGCAGTTCATAAAGTTTTTACTTTTAGGTACATCGTTAGTTAGAAGCTTTAGTTGAGCTTTGCGTTTTTGGAGTCGAGACATTTTTTCTTTTAGAAATATGGATAAGTAATAAGGAGAATTGCACTCACTGTTAATATGGAGCCTTTTCTGTGGTTGAACGGTTAATAGTGCCTTATTGTAATGAGATCCACCTATGCTGCATAGCCGTCTATTTTGTTGTTTCTTTCGTGTTCGTGTGTTTGTTCCTGTTATCCTTTCCTTTTCGTTTTGTACCCGTGACCGTGTATTCATGACTTGTTTCTTTCTCAGCATGCGAAATATGGATAAGTAATAAGGAGGATCGCAGTCACTGTTAATATGTTTCTTTTTCTGCAGTTGAACGGTTAATAGTGCTTTATTGTAAGGAGATCCACCAATGCTGACACCTATGCTGTCTAGTGTGAAGGTGTTGATGTTCACTTTAGAATATGTGGCTTTGGGTGTCACTTCTTATGGATGTGTGTGTGTGTGTGTGGGGGGGGGTTGAGGATTGTTGTCGCGCGAGCGTCTTCTTTCTTTTTGTGTTCCTGTGTCTTGTTGAATCCCCCTCTTTGTGTGTGTCCCGTCCGGTGCCTGTAGGGGGGGGGGGGGGGGGGTTTGGGGGTGCCTTGCTGTTGTGCGCGAGCCTCTTTTTTTTTTTTTTTGGGTCTAGTTTCGTGTGCAATGTGTTTCGTGCTTTGCTTGCGTTTGAATACTTTTTTATGTGCCGTTTCCTTTTTTCGGTGCTCTTTGCGCCTCATTTCTCAATTTTTCCTGTGCTCACTCCTTTTTTCTGTGGTCTTGTCTGCCTCTCGCGGCCCCTCATCCGCTTCTCTCGCCCTCTTCTATCCACCTTTCTTGGCTCCTCAGCCGACCCTCGCGGACTCTTTTTGCGCCTGCGCAGTACGTCTTTTTGCAGCTACGGCCCATTGCCGGATGTGCCTGCGTCCATCATCCGGTTTAGCATTCTCGGTTAGTAATATGGATAGATATATATTACATTCATTGCATTCGTAGTCTGAGTCTCGACGACCTGAATTGTGTGGGTGATTACCTACCAGGTAACGCTTGTAGTTGGTCTGCCATTCGCAGTAGAGTGTGTACGCCCGATGAGCCCAAATTAGGGTGAAACACATGTTGCATACTCTTTGCATTATTTGCATACATATATAAATATATTTGCAGGTGCAGATCCAGAAAGGGAGATAATGAATCACGTATCATAAAGTAGTTTTTATTCCTGAGCTTTCAGCCCCTACCAGGGGGCCTTCATCAGAGGATAATGCTTAGACTTACAAGAATCAAAGGCAATATATAGAAAAGGTTACACAGGTTCAGGGGTTTAAGTCAGTGTGAATGGGGGAGGGGGGGGGGGTTATTGGTTGTAAAGATTTTATTTATTATGAATATGTGCTTCTTAAGTTTGCATATGCTGGATTTATATCCAAATGTCTGTTGATGGCATCCTCATTTGATAGCCAAGACTCGGCCAGCTCTCTATACACATATACATATACATATACACATATATACATATACATATATACATACATATATACATATACATACATGGTTGAAATAGTTTACTGTCAAATAATGCAAAGAGTACGCGACACGTGTTTTGCCCTAATTCTGGGCTCATCAGGCATACACACCCTAACGCACTCCCTCTCGGGAATCGAACCTCGGACGTCAGCGCCAGAGGCGATGCCCCTAACGTTGCGCCACGGCGTGTGGTTCGTTTATTTGACACCATGTAGATCGGGGTAATTACATTCACGGCATTCGTAGTCTGTGTCACAATCTGATTATTTGGGTGGTTACCTACCAAGTAACGCTTGTGGTTGGCCAGCAAGTCTGCTAACATCCGCCACGGCGCAACGTTAGGGGCATCGCCTCTGGCGAGTATTCCCAGCACATCACTTTTTCCACATTTTGTTATGTTACAGCCTTGTAACATGTTTCTGCAGCTTCATTGGAGTCCACCTGTGGTAAATTCAGTTGACTGGACATGATTTGGAAAGGCACACACCTGTCTATAGAAGGTCCCACAGTTGACAGTTCATGTCAGAGCACAAACCAAGCATGAAGTCAAAGGAATTGTCTGTAGACCTCCGAGATAAGATTGTCTCGAGGCACAAATCTGGGGAAGGTTACAGAAAAATTTCTGCTGCTTTGAAAGTCCCAATGAGCACAGTGGCCTCCATCATCCATAAGTGGAAGAAGTTCGAAACCACCAGGACTCTTCCTAGAGCTGGCCGGCCATCTAAACTGAGCGATTCTGGGAGAGAAGGGCCTTAGTCAGGGAGGTGACCAAAAACCCGATGGTCACTCTGTCAGAGCTCGAGAGGTCCTCTGTGGAGAGAGGAGAACCTTCCAGAAGGACAACCATCTCTGCAGCAATTCACCAATCAGGCCTGTATGGTAGAGTGGCCAGACGGAAGCCACTCCTTAGTAAAAGGCACAAGGAGTTTGCCAAAAGGCACCTGAAGGACTCTCAGACCATGAGAAAGAAAATTCTCTGGTCTGATGAGACAAAGATTGAACTCTTTGGTGTGAATGCCAGGCGTCACGTTTGGAGGAAACCTGGCACAGCTCATCACCAGGCCAATACCATCCCTACAGTGAAGCATGGTGGTGGCAGCATCATGCTGTGGGGATGTTTTTCAGCATCAGGGACTGGGAGACTAGTCAGGATAAAGGGAAAGATGACTGCAACAATGTACAGAGACATCCTGGATGAAAACCTGCTCCAGAGCGCTCTTGACCTCAGACTGGGGCGACGGTTCATCTTTCAGCAGGACAACGACCCTAAGCACACAGCCAAGATATCAAAGGAGTGGCTTCAGGACAACTCTGTGAATGTCCTTGAGTGGCCCAGCCAGAGCCCAGACTTGAATCCGATTGAACATCTCTGGAGAGATCTTAAAATGGCTGTGCACTGACGCTTCCCGTCCAACCTGATGGAGCTTGAGAGGTGCTGCAAAGAGGAATGGGCCAAACTGGCCAAGGATAGGTGTACCAAGCTTGTGGCATCATATTCAAAAAGACTTGAGGCTGGAATTGCTGCCAAAGGGGCATCGACAAAGTATTGAGCAAAGGCTGTGAATACTTATGCACATGGGATTTCTCAGTTTTTAGATTTTTAATAAATTTGCAAAAACCTCAAGTAAACTTCTTACAGGTTGTCATTATGGGGTGTTGTGTGTAGAATTCTGAGGAAAAAAATGAATTTAATCCATTTTGGAATAAGGCTGTAACATAACAAAATGTGGAAAAAGTGATGCGCTGGGAATACTTTCCGGATGCACTATATATATATATATTGTGATGGATGGCTGGTGGCTTATCCCAGCCGACACATCTAGGCTGCTAGATGTAGTTCTCCCTGCAGCACAGAAGTGTCCCAGATTCCCACAGGGCATCATGGGAGATGGAGTTTGGATTCACAACCCTGCTGGGGACTGTGGGTGCCACCGTATGACGCTGCAGAGAGACAGGGATTTTTATTTTCCCTATAGCCCGGAAGTACTCCCAAGTCACGGGGACGGAAGAACAGAAGTATTTCCAGGCTGAAGAAAAATATCTTCATTTTCATCTGACCCGGAAGTGCTATTGAATCACATGGACTGAAGGACAGGAGCACTTCCGGGTCAAGGATTAAATAAAGGACTATGCGAGACCCAGCAAGTGGAGCCGAAGTTGGGTGGTAGTGTGACGGACCTGCTGGGAGGAGAGGAGAGGAGGATAGGATTTATTCTATTTGTAATCTTGTTTGTAACATGAAACATTGTAAACATGAACCTGTTTGTAAGTAGGAGATCGACTGTAGTGGTTTACACAGCCATGAATAATCTCACCCAGTCCTCCATTTTGGAATGTCTGTCCCCTTACACTCCCAGTCATAACCTCAGATCTTCAAATGAAGATCCAATCTGCAAAGAATTGGTGAGGTGGCCTTTTGCTGTTACACACCTAAAATTTAAAATACTTTAGCAACAGAAAATCGCCAGATTAATAGTGTAGAACAATAAAAAAAAAATTATTTTAAAATGGCTTTATCATAGCTACATTTTAGTTGTATCCCAGTTAGTCTATATGGGCATTGAATTATCATTTTCCTCTGGATTTTGCACTTCCATACTAGTCTGTCTGCTGTCTTCTCCATTTCTTCTGTGGTGACGATGTGCTCCACCACCTCCTAATCAACATAGCACACTGCCTCGTGTTTACGGATTGAATGGCGGGTGTCCAAGGTGTCCACATGGCCATCATCATCAAAATCTTCATGTATTTTAGAATAAGAGAATTAACTATTATTGCATTTAACTCCCTTCTCCATCTCTTATTTATATAGATATTTACTTCTCCCCTTCTTTTGTTTAATGTTGCCTTATTAAAAAGCTTAAAGCAATTTTCCTTTAGCTAAGCTCTCCATCTCAGGGGTGGGGTTTGATTTGTCTTCAAATTTGTTGGGTTATAAATTGATCTGTTTGTATGGAATGATTACTGTGGAATAATAAAAATCTGAATCAATGTATTAAATAAAAGTTGAACAAATAATCTTGGGCTGAGGGCTTTTAACCCAGTCCAAGGGAGGGGAAGAAGATTTTGGGACTACGCCTTAGTGCAATGAATATTTGGGTAAACAAGTCTAAAGAAAACGCCTTGGTGATTACTATCTGTGTGGATTTGAGTGTATAAAAATATATATAAGAAAATGTATATGTATATTGTATTTGCAAGTATAAGAGTTCTGTGTGTTAAATTATATGAAATGCATTGAGATTGTGATGAAGGAAAGTTAAGGATATTAAGCATTAGAGCCTAAATATATAAAATAGCCATAAGATTAATAAAAGAAATAAATAAAGGGTGGATCAGCTTTTAGGGACCGCACCCTGTCCTAGTTAGCAAAAGCAGAAGTTCATTCCACTTCTAAGGGAAGGCTACTTGTAAAGGTGCAAAAATGAGATAACTATGTGTACGTGCTTAAGAGGAAATAAAAGCCGGCTTGGAAAACCGCAAAGGGCCTCCTGTGACGTGGATGCTGTCAGTGACAAACTGTCAGCATTCTGCAGTGGGTCTCTGCTCACCAAGAAAGATCAAGAAATAATAAAAGAAGTTGTTTGTTTGAATTTGTGTTTGTCTGCTGTTGTTTCGAACCTTCGACCACATTACAATGAAAATTAATAAAATAAAAATATTTAAAAAAAAAAAATCTTCATGTAGGTATGTAGAATGTTAGGTAGAATGCCCAGTGGCGGCCTGGCAGGATTTTAGTAGTTTTACCTTGGATCCCCTGCAGATTATTTTTCTTCAGCCGAACTGGAACTGTTGCTTTTTTTCTGTCCTATTAGACATTTGACATTACCTTTTACTTTATTACATACTGTATATTATTATTGCTTAATCTTGTTTATGTTTTATATTCCTTTAAATTTCAACATGTAAAACAGTTTGAGCTACACTGTTTGTATGAAAATGTGCAATACAAATAAATGTTGCTGTTGCATCCAAAAGGTTGTTTCTCCATGTAAACTGTTTGCCACATTCAGAACACCCATATGACTTCTCTCCTGCGTGAATTTCAATGTGCATCAGAAGAGGATTTCTGTGCTGGAATTGTTTACCACGTTCAGAACAGCAATTCAGCTTCTCTCAGGTTTCATTTGTCCACATTTTCGTATTGTGCTTACTATCAAAACAGGAGTGAACTTCACTCTTTAGTCAGGACAGTCTCACTGTAATGCTTAACTTCTCCTTCTCTTAAGTTTCCCACAAGGACTCAGTGTAGAACCTGCATTGTTCTTAATAAGGCTTCTTGTTGCAGTTCTGAAAAGGCTGAAAGTTTTTCTTCATCAGTCCAGTTGATCCAAGAACAACAGGAACTGTATTATTTTGTCCCATATTTCATTTGTCGTATCTCAGACGGCATTTCTTGGTATTTTGTTACTTTTTAGCCTCTCTATTCTTAGGACTGATAAATCACTAGGACCTAATACTTTTGTTAGCCAGGATTTCATAGACTGGTTTTCTTTGATTATTAAATCTGGTTTTCTGGCCTCTATTTTTTAGTCAGTCAGTATTGTTGTGCTACAACTGACCTGCACCTCTTCATTTTCCATTGTGCTGTCCGAGTTGTGCTCCCCGTGTCTTTCTGGTGCTGGTAAGTTGTACTTCATGCAGAGTTTCCAGCGAATGAGCCTGGCCACTTTGTTGAGTTGTGCAGTGTATAATCCTTCAGCAATCAGTACCTCGCACCCAGCAATGACATGTGTGACTGTTTCCAGTTCGCTTTAGTAGAAGGGACATTTTTGGATTATTTTTTGAAATTTGTTTTCTATTTATGATCTGAACTACCTTGTGGCCAAGCCACTGTTTTGTGCAGCTATTAGATGTTCAGCTTTTGGTTGTAGTTCGCCCCTCATAAGCCACGCATGGGTAAGTTTCATTTCTAGAAGAGGCTGTTGGAGTTGGAGTTACTTGTAGTTTCCCCAATTTGTTTTTTGTTTTCATTTAACTTTGTGAATTCTTTTTCTGGTGCTTAGCATATTGTACTCTGGGGGAGTTTTTGTAATTTTTTTTCTCTCTTATGAGAATTCATTGATATCTTCTTTGTAAAAACTTTTTGCAACATTCAAAAAAAGAAATGCAGCTTGGGTTTTAATGCGTCTCTAAAGATAGCTACTGAGAGAGAATTGTTTACCACATTCAACGCAGCAATACTGCTTCTGCCCCGAGTAAATTTTAATGTGCATCAGTAAACTATTATGGTGCAAGAATCGTTTCCACATTCAGGACATCAATATGGCTTCTTCCCCGTGTGAATTCTTTGGTGGCTCTGAAGAATGTTTCTCCGTGAAAACTTTTTGCCACATTCAAAACAGCAAAACGGCTTCTCCCCTGTGTGAATTCTTTGGTGGTTCTTAAGATGGCTTCTCTGTGAATACTTTTTGCCACATGCAGAGCAGCAAAATGGCTTCTCCCCTGTGTGAATTCTTTGGTGGCTCTGAAGATTGGCTCTATGTGAAAACGTTTTGCCACATTCAGAACAGCAAAACGGCTTCTCCCCTGTGTGAATTCTTTGGTGGCTCTGAAGATCACTTCTCCGTGAAAATTTTTTGCCACATTCAAAACAGCAAAACGGCTTCTCCCCTGTATGAATTCTTTGGTGGCTCTGAAGATTGGCTTTCTGTGAAAACGTTTTGCCACATTCAGAACAGCAAAACGGCTTCTCTCCTATGTGAGTTTTAATGTGTTTCTGAAGATGGTTACTGCCAGAGAATTGTTTTCCACATTCAGAACAGCAGTACAGCTTCTGACCGATGTGAGTTTTCATGTGTGTCTGAAGGTAACTACTGACAGAGAATCGTTTCCCACATTCAGAACAGCAATACGGCTTCTCTCCGGTGTGAATTCTTTGGTGCCGCTGAAGATGGCTTCTCCGTAAAAACTGTTTGCCACATTCAGAACAGCAGTGACGTTTGATTCCTGTATAAAGTTTAAAAGATAAAAGAGGTTAGTTTTTAATCCACTGCTTTATTACTGACATTGTCTTACAACATTAAATAGATGTTGGTTTAATTAATGAAGAAACTTGATAAGCATAAGCAAATATAACACTTAAGTAGAACATAAAAAAAACACTCGACTTGAAAATGGAAAAAAGAACAACTATTCAACACATGAGCATAATCCAAAAAGTTTAAACAGTAAAATAAATCGATCACATGAGACAGGCACAATCAGCAAGATTATTGTTGATGTTTTTTTTTTTTTTTTTACTAATTTACAGAACAGGCATCATCATGTTGTCATCATATTCTTAAAATATTATATAAAATTATAGATGTTTACATTCATTCGTGGAACATACATCTTCACCTATCATTGTATTGGAGACTACCATGTCTTCAGCTTCATTTCTTCAGTTAAAATAGAGGCCTCCAGAAAAGAAGCATCATTTTGTGAGAATTTTAGTAAATTAATAAAATTTAAAAAAAGCACATTAATCACTCTGAAGTTGGGGGATCAGGAACAAAAATAAAATAAACCGTATTAATTTCCAAGTTGCAGTTAGTGATATGATCTATATATCTGTACTATCACTATATTTTTGTTCGACCTGAGACATGGAGGCTAACGAATCTCATCTGTGCAGTCTAAGAGCTCACAACTCACTCAGTTTAGCACCAGAGAGATAGCAACGAGTGCACATGAAATGAATTCTCAACTCTGCACAAGATGCTCATTTACTTTCTCTCTGATTAGCGTCATTTTGAACTTGTGGACTGGATCAGAAAAACACGGGTGTATTTAAAAGATTATCTGGGAAGGATGAAAGCCACCATCTAAATCAAGTGGACTGGATGGTACTCTGGTGCAATAAAAACACTCTCACTCTGAATGTAAAAAAGACCAAAGAAATTATATTTGAATTTAAGAGACAGAAATCTGTATGTTCACCCATTGTAGGTAGAAATAGTGACTGCATATAAATACTTACCTAGATAACAACCTTAACTGGAATACTAATACAAAAAAAACCAAACATTCTCTAAATTCAACCAGCACTTATTTCTCAGCTGATTGTCGCCCCCTATCCCTGGATGTCGACTTTTGTCGACATTCGCCTTCAACCCCTCCTGTCGACAAAAGTCGACATCCGCCCTAAAAGAGTTAATAGTCTGACAAACCAAAACTCAAAAAAGCTCCAGCAGATTACGAAGTATGCAGCTAATGTTATTGGGGCTGATGTAGATGATGTGACTGGTGTGTGTCAGAGGGCAATGATAAAGAAACTGGAAATCATCTAAACTGATGATAGTCATCCATTACATGTAGAACTAAAGTTCACTAAATCAGGAAGGATATTCGCTTTGAAAAGCCACACAAATCGCTGCAGAATTTCCTTTCTTCCTTGTGCCATTCAACTTTTCAATAAGAAATATCGGAGATAATGATTAAGGTTGTTGATATATATCCTGTAACCTTTTTTTTGGTGTAAATATGCATTATCTAACTGCCTTACCGTAACCTGTTTTGCTTCTATTTGTTTGTTTTATTTCATTCAGTCTGTTATCAGATGCAACTGAGAAGGCAAATTTCATGTTTTCTTGTGTAAACATGACTCAATAAAGAAACCCTAAACCTTAAGATTGTCAATATTACTGTACGCTGACTGAGTTTTCTTCAACCAGTCTCCATCAACGCATAACAAAACCTGCTTTCTGAAACACCTCCAGAACCACAAACCTTCAGAGGCACAGCATAGTGAAATTGCCCCAAACCTCCATGTTATTTACTAGTGGGAGAGGAGGGCACTGCCACACAGTAGCAGAGTGTTTACCAACCTCAGTCCTGTGTGTGTGTGTGTGTATATATATATACAACCCCAAATCAGAAAAAGTTGGGACAGTGTGGAAAATGTGAATAAAAAAAGCAAGTTATAAATTCTCCTCAAATTTTATTTCATTGCAGACAGTATGAACACAAAATAATTCATGTTTTTTTTGTCAACATCATTTCATTTGTAAATAAATATCCATTCTTGCCATTCAGGCTTGCAACACATTTCAAAAAAAGTTGGGACAGTACAGCATTTGCCACTTTGTACAGTTCCCCTGTCTTTTAACAACACTTAAAAGACGTTTAGGCATTGAAGAAATCAAGTGACTAAGTGTTGCAGGTGTTAGTTTGTCCCATTCTTCCTGCAAACAACGTTTTAGGTGCGCAACAGTACGGGGTCTTCGTTGACGCATTTTTCGTTTCAAAATGCACCAAACATTCTCTATAGGAGACAAATCAGGGCTGCAGGCAGGCCAGTCAAGCATCCGCACCCTCTTCTTACGCAGCCATGTCTTTGTTATGCGTGCAGTATGTGGTTTGGCAATGTCTTGCTGAAATAAGCATGGGCGTCCCTGGAAAAGACGTCGTCTTGAAGGCAGCATTTGTTCCTCCAAAACTGAGATATACTTCTCAGCATTGATGGTGCCATCGCAGAAGTGCAAGTTACCTTTGCCGAAGGCACTGACACAACCCCATACCATGACAGACCCAGTCGATGACGCTTCTGGACACTATTTATGTAGGGCTTCCGTTTGGCACAGTACAGTTTTAGCTGGCATTTCCTAATGTAACTACGTACTGTAGTGCTTGAGAGTGACTTCCTGAAGTAGTCCTGAGCCCACGCAGTTATATCATTTATTGATGAATGACGGTTTTTAATGCAGTGCCGTCTGAGGGCTCGGAGATCACGGCCATTCAGTTTAGGCTTGCGCCCTTGGCCTTTGCGCACGGTAATTTCTCCAGATTCCCTGATTCTTTTCACTAAGTTATGCACTGTAGAGGGAGAAATGCCCAAATCTCTTCCTATCTGTCTTTGAGAAATGTTTTTCTTCATCATTTAAAAGATTTTTGCCCGCACTTGGTGGTAAAACTGGCGATCCTCTGCAAATCTTTGCTCCTAAAGGAGTAGGCCTTTCCTCAATGCTGCTTATGTACGGAATCATGATTGCAATCAACTGTTAACATCACCAGTTACAAATCACATCATTATTTAGTTATTATACCTCATTACTACCCCTTAATTGCCCCCATCCCAACTTTTTTTGAAATGTGTTGCAAGCCTGAATGGCAAGAATGGATATTTATTTACAAATCAAATGATGTTGACAAAAAAAACATGAATTATTTTGTGTTCATACTGTCTGCAATGAAATAAAATTTGAGGAGAATTTATAACTTGCTTTTTTCTTTTTTTATTCACATTTTCCACACTGTCCCAACTTTTTCTGATTTGGGGTTGTATACATACATATATATATACACATATATATACATATATATATATACATATACACACATATATATACATATATATATATACATATACACACATATTATATATATATATATATATATATATATATATATATATATATATATATATATATATATATATATATATATATATATATATATATATATATACATACACACATATATACACACATATATACATATATATATATATATATATATATATATATACACACATATATATACATATATATATATATATATATATATATATACACACATATATATACACATATATATATACATATATATACACATATATATACACATATATATATATATGCAGTTGGAGATCCACAAAGGGAGAAAAAACGAATCACGTATCATAAAATAGTTTTTATTCCTGAGCTTTCAACCCCTGTCAGGTGTCTTCATCAGAGGATAATGCTTAGACTTACAAGAATCAAAGGCAATATATAGCAACACATTCAGTGGGGAGTGGGTGGAGGTGACTAAGTCAGTATGATCAAAGGGGGGGGGGTGTATCGTTAAATTAAAGTGCATATGTCCTTCTTAAGTTGGCATATGCTGGGTTTATGTCCAAGTGTCCAACGCGATATATATACATATATATACATATATACATATATATACATATATATATATACATACATATATATATATATACATACATACATATATATATATATATATACACATATATACATATACATATATATATA